>NC_133762.1:21109655-21409655 GCF_036562045.2 Rhinolophus sinicus
GCTGTGGAACTGGCAGAGCCCACCAGAACCACAGAGAGAGTGCTGAGAGCAGACCCCCAAAAGCTGCAGGGTTGGGGGTGCCCTTATCAGAAATGGGAAAGGTATGCAGGGCAGAGAACAAGGAAGGACCACCACATGACGTCATGGAGCTGTTGCAGACTGAGTGACGGCACAAGTCTGAACATGCTCTGAGAAGCCTGAGAGTGACATGTCCCCTGTGCACGTCTGTGAGCTCAGCCCGCCTGGTTCCACTCACACGCCCCCAAGACCTTGGTTTCGGCACCATCACTACCTTCTTCCTCTGCCCTGACCACCCACAGGCCTGGCCTGCAGCTGCCTTGACTACAACAGGGCAATGGGACGACTGCACTGGATGAGCTGAGATGGGTCCAGGCGCTGGGAGAGCTCAGAAGTCCCAGGAGGTCGGCATTGACCCAACAGAAAAAGGAGCCATCGGAGGAGGAGACATGGTGTTTAAAAAGCAATGACTGGGGGACTGTGAAACTCCCTAAATATAATTCACAACAGTCATTTAATAAAATCCTTTGAACGAGTCACTGCTGAAGGCCCCATCAGGCTGCGGAGAAATGCCGTCATCATTTGCCCACCCTACTGTTTTTCATGCCCATCGTGCAGGTAAGCAGAGAGCCTGGGAGCGTAAGCCCCACCAGGGGCTCTCAGCTTGGGACTTACTGTGTCTGGCAGTTCAGAGTTTAAAAGCAGCACAAAGTAACCACATGTGGGCTCTCAAGCATCTGAATTGTGGTTGGTCTGAACTGAGACATGCTGTAGTGAAAAATACACACCTAGTACCAAAAAAAAAAGTAAACTATCTAATTTGTATTGATTACATGCTGAAACGATAATATTTTGAGTGAAATAAATTATATTATTAAAATTAATGTCACTTGTTACTTTTTATGTTGAGAATGTGGCTATTAAGAAAGTTGAAAGTACATGTGTGGTTTGCATTATATCTCTACCGGACAGTGCTGTGTGAGAGAATCCTGCCATACACGCATTCTTTTACTGATGGTCAAAACAGCCCATTGTATAGACAAGCAAACTGAGGCTTGATGAGGAAGAAGGCTGGCAGCACCACTAAAGGTCAGAGATAAATCCCCAGATTGGTCTGGTTTCAAGGTTGATCATTTCCGGCTCTACACCATGTTGTTTGCTTAAAGCATCAGTCATGATGCTTTGGGCTGCAAGTAACAGAGACCCTAACTAATTTGGCTTCTTTTTTTTTTCAATCAGCATTTATAGTCCCACATGAGCAGTTCCAAGGCTGGTGAAGAGACTCACGATGTCATCCAGAGCCCAGGGCTTCCTATATTTCTCTGTCCCTGTCATGCAGGGTGTCATGTGGGGTTTCTGGTCCCACTCCCCACAGGACATGGTGAGGCCAAAAAGGAACACCCATGGAGCCATAGATAGGGGAGTCATACCACTATATTCCACTGGCGGCTGAGTTGGAGACACAGGAAGCAGGAGCCACACGATCCGCAACCCACCATCTGCTTCTCTGTCAACCAACCTCACTTGCTAACTGCAATCCGCCTCTCTGCAATCCACAATCCACAGTCGGCGTTTGCTAGTGTAGCCACGGCAGTTATATTAGTGGCTAATGGCTCACTGGTTATAGCTGATGGCCAACTAGTCACAGCTGATGACCATCTACTACCCGAGCCAGTACCTTCCCACGTGAGGCCGAGAGCCTGGAAACTGCTCTCTGGGCTCTGTCCCCACAGTGCCCTCCACACGTTGGTTTTCGTCCCAGGTTATCCAGCTGTGGTCAATAGCAATTGCAGATGCACCTCTGAGAAGCATATGCCGGACGGCAACAACAGAAAAGACAGCATCTCTTTGTGGGTCTCTTTCCACATGGGAAAACGCTTCCCAGAGCCTCCTCGGGACCTCACACAAGCATCACCCATGAGTTCATCAGACGTGCAGGGTCTGTGTCCCACGCTAGACCTGCTGAACCAGAGTCAACATCTTAACAAGATGCCCAGTCATTCCCAGGCACATTCCTGCTTGGGCCACGCTGCCCTGGGAGGCTTCCCCTGAAATCTCATTGGCCAGGGCTGCATCATATGCAAATGCCTAAGCCAGTCACTGAGAAGAGGAAAGGAATTGCCGTCATTGGTTTAGAACCCTCATCATTCACATCCTGGGCTGGGCAGCAGAGGCACCACCATCCCTGAGCACAGAAGGGCTCCCCAGTAAGGAAGGACAGTGTGGGTGTCTGGGGATGGTGTGGGGTGATGATGACGGGTAGGCAATAATGAGGCCAGTGATTCCCTGAAGGTTTGATGTGAAGATTAAATGAGATAAAGAATACACAGTGACTAATATACACGCGTTCATTATTCTATCCAACGCTTTTTTTCAGGACCAGACATTCTTTGCCCCTGAGGTTACAGTGGTGCACGAGACACAGTTCCCCACCCTTGTGGGTGGAGTTTACATTAAAAAAAGAAGCGACAACTACAATAACAGACAGCATAATCACCACTGTGAAAAGTGCCACGAAGGAAACACACAGTGTTGAATAGAGAATGCAAGCAAAGATGTGCTCTCTCTGGGAGGGAGGCATTGCCACAGAGACCTGCAAGGAGACAAGGAGCTAACCACTCCCTGAGCTAGAGGGAGGGGCAGGGTGGGAGTGATCGCCACAGAGGGGAATATCATGTGCAAAGGTCCTGGGGCACAAAGAACTTGGCAAGTTCAAGGAGTGAAAGGATCTATATGGTCTTGGGCCTTATTTAGCGCCTGTGTCTAGCAGCATTGTCAGGACATCTAGTCTAACATCCAGAGCTTTTCTGATTCCACTTTCAACCCTTACAGCAGAGCAGGAACCTGGCACACTGTGTCTGACTTTATGGTCTCTGAGCAGCAGGGGTCATGTGGCCCAGTCAGAAATCACTTCTTCATGTCTCTGCTCTTCCCCCATCAGGAGAAGGCCTCTCTCCTCGCCTCGAGTATGCAGCCCTGTCTCAGCTGTATCCATCATATGGTACCCATTGGTCTCTCCATCTTTCTCTTCCACTGGGATGGGATTCCTCTGATAATGAGGACGTTTATTTGTTCTCATTTGTAACTCAGCACCTTGCATGGTACCTGGGACTTGGTAGGCCTTTAACCCAGGTTTGCTGGATGGACAGATGGAAGGATGGACAGATGCATTCATTACCTACTGCTGTGTAATAAATTCCCCAAAACTTGGTGGCCTAAAACAATAATAAATGTGTCTTGTTCTTCTAGTTCCTATGGATTAGGAACTCAGGAGCAGGTTATCTCAGCAGATTCTCTCGCGAGGTTGCAGTCAGGAAGTTGGTCGGAGCTACAGTCATCCGAAGGCTTGACTGGGGCTAAGGATCCACTTCCGCAGTGGCCCACTCCTGTGGCTGACAAGTTGGTGCCAGTGGTTGGGGAGAGGCTTCAGTTCCTCCCCATGTGGGCCCTTCCACGGGCTGCGTGAGTGTCCTCACGACAGGGCAGCTGGCTTCCCCCAGAGCAGGCAACCCAAGAAGGAGAGAGCAGCGGAAGTGACCCTGCCTGGTAAGAAGCAGTCTCAGAAGTCATGCTGCACCACGTCACCACCGGGTCTGGCCCACACTCAAGGGGAGGGAATCAGCCTTCCCCTCCTGTAGGGAGAGTGTCAAAGAACTTGCACACATAGTTTAAACATGCCGAACAGATTCCCAAGCCCTGCCATTGGCCTGTCCATCCCTAGCCTAGTGACGGTCAGCTGGTCAGCCAGAGCACACTTGGTAGACCAGGTGCTCTTTCCTGGGTGCCACCTGATGATGGTCAATCTGTCACACACACTTTTGTCAGAAATGAAGATACATATTGTGTCAACAGTGTCTTCTCCCAAATGCTTGTGACATGGCGACCTGCGGTGAACACCCTCTGGGCTACTCTCCTCTTACATCAGAGCATAAGGGCGTTGCAAGAGAGGGAAGCTCTTTCGTTTCAGCTAATGGCGCTCTCCTGCCCTCTCCTCCAACACCACAACCCTCCAAGCTGGGAGGCGGCTTTGCAGAGCAGGGGACTTCTCTGTCCCGTCTGTCTTTTGGAGGAGACAAAACTGGACCTGGCACCTCATCAAGAGAATCTGCGTGTCCCAGTCCGCCCCTGGCATCGTCAGCCCTCCCTGAGCCATGGCAAACATTCCCTGCTCTGTGGACCTTGAAATCAGGCACAGTGTCAAGTTGGACCCCTGTCAGGCTACTCAGGGCATGAATTGGTGCCACTCCTATGAAGGACAATTAGGCAACAGGTTTCTTCATTAAAAAGACACACATCCTTTGGCCCAGCAATCCCACCTCAAATAATTTATCCTACACACACATCCCACTTGTGAGACAGGAGGTGAGCACAGGGACAGACTTTGCAGCATTGTTCCCAGTAGCAGGACACTGGAAACAATCTTACTGTGTATTATGCAGCGCTGGTTAAATGGACAATGAAACAGCCACTCGGTGGAATACTCTGCGGCTATTAAAAAAAGAATGGGACTCTTACATAGGGAAATGGAGCAACCTTTGAGATACACTGTTAAGTGAAACGAGCAAGATGAAAAACAATGTATATGATCTGCTCTCATCTAATACAGTGCCTCTTGGTTTGTTAAGTAACTTAATTTTTGAAAGCACAAACACTAAGCTTCTATGTACTCATGAAGGAAAATCTTTAATTGCTACTTTGAGTAGTTATGTTTATTTAGTTTTTAAAATATTACTAGCAAAGTATAAGCAAAAGCCCCAAGAGCCCCTCTGAATGAAACACGGCAGAATTTCTTTTTTCTAACATGTTCTACATAGTCTCTTCTGTAGAACGATCTTCCGGAGGGCTTCTATCTGTGGCAGTGATGGGGGCAGCTGGTGAGGGGGAAAACCGGGACAACCCTCTTTTTGGAGAGGAAGTTAGCATTTTAGAGAAAATATGTAAATCAACAATTAATCCAACAATTTTCCTCAAACAAATCTGTCCCATAGAAATACCAGAATGAGTGTATACGGAGGTAGGTATGAATAATTTCAGCAGATTATGATGGGGGAATATTGGAAACAGCCCAAAACGTCTGTTAATACGACGCTTCCTAAGTTCTGACACCTCCATACTCTGGAATCTGATGCAGAAAGAGTGAAATAGAAATGTCAGAACTGAAGTATCAGAATGCCAGGAGGCAGTGCTAAGGGCAGGAACCGGCTGACGAACCACCTACATCTATCCAGACCAGTGGTCTTCATTGGGGGTGACTTTGACCCCCAGGGAACACGTGACGATGTCTGGAGACATTTTATTTTGGGTTGCCACAACTAAGGGATGTGTTATTACTGGCATCTGGTGGGTAGAGGCGAGAGATACTGCTAAACATCAATAAGGTGCAGGATGGCCCCGCGACAGAGGGGGGTCCAGCCAAATGTCAGTACTACCAAGGAGAAGAAGCCCTCATTGACGCCCATAGCCGTGCCTGACACATACTAAAGCCTCAGTGGATGTTTGTTGAATGAATGAGTGACTTACCGCTAAAAACACCGTGTGTACACAGGACACTCACCAAGTGGTTAGCCGAGTAAGGAGAGAAATAGGCACAGGCTTGGGATACTTTTACGTCTTACCTAATTCACTCTTATATCATTAACTTTTTAAAGAAAACAGCTTTTATTATTAAAAAAGAAGGTGGGGAGGGAGGTAACTTGGCCGAAGTAAACCTTCGGCAAATTATTTCTGTTGTTCTGCCCCATTTTCTCAGCTCTACTATGGGTGTCAATGGGCTGCCGAGAGGATTAAATCAGTTGGTCTGTGCAACGCCCTCTGCTAAGAGCTGGGGCGCAGAACGTGCTCAGTGAATGTCCTCGTTCTCATCATGATTGAACAGGCACTCTGAATGGCATTTTGGTTTATGTCCAGAAGCTTCTCCAGGCCTTTGGCTGGCTGCCCAGGTCCAGGGCGAGCCTTGGCTGTCCCCTCTGATGTATGGAGTGGAGTCTGTGCGGGTGACCTCTGAGGGCTGTAGGGCCCCAGCAGGTGAGTGGTGGCCTTGGGTTTGTCCACATCTGTCACCTCTCCCCAGCTGGGTCAGGTGAGAGAAGGCACAGCCTCCACTTTCTCTCCTTCCCCCTGCAGCCATCTGCCCCTCGGGCCTGTGCAGGGTTAATGGAGCATAAATGCACTTGTGAGCAAACAGCGGGCTCCCCCCAGCACACTCCGGCCACAGCAGGGCTCTCCCCAGCCATCAGGAGACCTGAACCCACATTTTCCCTGCTCCAGGCCCAGATGTTGACCTGGGTCCAGGAACCCCAGTGGCTGCAAAGGCGTTTTTAATGGAGGAGCGTTGTCCCGGGAGACAGAGAACTTTCTAATCAATGCAGACAGAGAGCAGGGCTCCACAAGAAGCTGTACCACGTAAGCCCTATTTAGCAGCAAATCCTTAAGCCAGCTTGTAAAAAGCAGCTTGTTTGGGACTGACCTTCCCATTCATGTAACATGATATTGCACGCTTGGCCGACCTCGGCAAGCAGCTAAACATATGTCGTCAGCTGGGTGCTGCCGCCCCTCTATTAAGATGGTTCTGGAAGCGTATGTAGGAATGGGCCTGGACTGGGGACACGAGGGGACCGGCAGGACACGGGCAGTTAAAGGAAGCCCACCGGGCCCCCGATGCTGGGCTGCAGGAGGAGGTTCAGAGCTGCATCTCACGGGCATGGGAGCAATTAAGGTCAACAAATAACCATGGAAAAGGAAACTTTAAAAAATAGGAACCTGGTTAAACGACCCAGTAAACACCTGCCCCTGCCCCCCAGCCTGCCCCGTGCGGGGGGCAGCATCTGGGCTTCACATGGACAGTCATTCCTCCCGTTTTCTGGGTAATGACTTCCCTTTGCAATTTCCTGGAGGAAGTTGTTGACATGATCTTCCAGTGGTAAAATAAGCGGGGTGATTCTTAACTTTCAGTCTGAAGTCTTTTTGTCCCCTTCCAGTCCGATGTCCCAATTAACTTGGGTCAGCAGCTTCATGCAGAAAGGCCCTCGTGCACGTGCAGGCGAGAAAGAAGGTCAAGCTGAGAACATTTCCGTTGTCCAGAAAGGGGTGGGCTGGCCCTGAGCTGTCACTCGGGGTGGGGCACATGACCCGTCCAACGGGTGCAGTCATTGTCAGGGTCGAGGCGGAGAAACTTTCCACTGCCTCTCCTTCTGCTTTTCCAAAGAACAATAGCAGCTACCACCTACACAGAACTTTCCAGAAGTCCTCAATCTGTGCTGTGTAACACAGTAGCCACCAGCCACGTGTGGCGTGAGGCTTGTGGGACGGAGGAATAGAACTTTTAATTTTATTCAATTTCTATTAATATCAGTCTAAAAGCGTGTAAATCATTTATTGGAAAACTCTTACGTATACTGGGATTACATGCCCGTGGAGTCTGCTGTATGAACTGTAAGGCCGACGGAGTCTAAACAGAGAGCAGATATTTCCATTGAAAAATCAGTGCCTGAATTGTGATGGGCCGGTAAGTGTGAAAAATACACACCAGATTTCAAAGACTTAAAAAAAAAAAAAAGAAGAAGAAGAATGTTCAAATGACAGTACTTGCAAGAGACTGGGTTAAATAAACTGCGTTATTAAAATTAATGTCACTAACTCTGTCATACAATGTGAACAGACTTTATACTCCTGAACTGTACACCTGAAAATTGTTAAGATGGTCAATTTAATGTTATATGCTGTGTGCCACAATACAAAAAAAATAATACTAATGTTACGTGTTCCTTTTTACAATGTGGCTCCTAGAAGATGTAAAATCACACCTATGGCTCACATTATATTTCTGTTGGACAGAGCAGCATATTCATGGTCTCCTTTGCTCCATCTACAACCCCCCCAGGTATGTCTGTGGACTACAGCTCCTCCAAAGGAATCCCCAACCTGCTCAGGTAAGAGGAGGAAGGAGCGTCCTCTACATCAGTAGGCTTGAGACAGCAAGACCCAAGGAAATATTCTGGACCAGAACCGCAAGTCTGGGATGGTAACTCCCCACGGCCTCTGTCTCACAAACACTCTCTGCTTCCTTATTCTGGGTGGGCATTTACAGACCAGACAACCTTGCTCTGAGCTCAGGCACAGTGTGTGCGACTTGCCCAGCAACTGTCAGCCAGTTAATAGAACTGGACTCTGCCTTAGGGCCCTGGGCCTGAGGGTCTCCCTAGCCCACCTTCACTCTTCCTTCCTCTTCTCCCCTAGAATTGTAAGTAAAGCAGGGAGCTCCCAACTGAAATGAGAAACTTCCCCTCCTTCTTGGGCGTGTTTTGCAAAGCCCTTTGCAGACACCAGAAGGGGCGTTATTTCCCTCTTCCCCAGAATCTTCTGGGCCTCAGTGGTGCAGGGGTGCAGGGCCCAGAGAAGCACTTTCAATCCTGAGCTTTCCAGTCTGAGAGTGGGATTTTAAGCTTCGCCCTCACGTCCCCACCACTGTACCTATGAGACCCCGGTCCAGCCTCATGACCCCTCTAAGGATCAGTTCTTAATCTGTAAAATGGAAACAATAAGAACAGCTACCTCAGTAGGGTGTGAAGACAAAAATAAGTCAGTTTGTGCGGAAAGCCCAGTACTTTGTCTGGCTTTGCAACCCCAGCCTGCAGACAGCTCTGTGCATCTGAAGGCAGGTGTGTTGGTTGCATCCTGAAGTGTCAGATGGGCCGGGATCTGGCGGCCAACGGGGAGAGGATTACTGTTTGTCTAACTGCAGTGCTCAACTGCCCTGCCCTGCCCTGTAGTTTCCGGTTACTGGAAACCATTCTCATGAATCCCTCTCAGTTCATTCTAGCTGACAGAGGTCACCTTGCCAGCCGTTCTTGACCTGCTCTCCTGTAAACTCCCCACCGCACAGAGATGGCAGCCTCTGTCGCTGGTGTGGGCCCCGGGCTGAGCACAAGACGCATCTAGGGCTGGGGCTGCTGGAGTTCTGTGTGGCCCACGGTGAAACCTGGCCCATGGCGATAGTAACACACTCTGACAGCTGTCACAACCCTTCTTGGGTCATTGTGCCATGAAGGCTCAGAGGAGAGGAGCACAGACTGGGGCTGGGAATGGGAGATGCCACGGGCGCTCGGGCACGTCTGACTTGTATATCCATTCACTTCACTCTGCAAATGCCCACAGAGTGTGTCCTCTGTACCGGGTGCCAGGCCAGGCTGAGGGACTGTCATGGTGAGTAAGCTGGATGAATCCTCACCCCCAGGGATACACATCCCTCCTGAGGGAGACAGCGAGCAGACTTGACCGAGATAATCTCAGACTGTGCCACGTGCCGTAGCGGGACGAGCAGGACAGGGCTGCACGTGGCCGGCCGGGGCCACCAGGATGTGCCCCAAGCCCTCTGAGGAGAGGGGGCTGCACTTGGACCTGACAGTTGGGATCAGAAAACTACCAGGAGCAAAGTCAGCCAGGAGCCCAGGGCGGGTAGGAATGGAGTACCGCGTGCCTCCCAGGGACCCAGCCATCCTGGCAACGGGGAGGCGGGGACCGGGGGTCTGGGTTGGGGGAGTCTCTGCCCCAGAAAACATTCTAGGAAGCCCTGAAGGATTACAGAACTTCCGCTATATGCGATTTCAAAAAACTGCAATAAACCATAACCGAAATCTAAGGAAGTGCAACCAAGTTCGGAAATTTCCCGGACGACAACCACTTCGATACCTTTTCTTAAATATCGCTCATAATTTATTCCCTCCAGGATTTCTGCTCAGTTTCCAGAGTCTCTGTTCTGCTGTCACTTTCAATGTGTGCGCTGGCGGCTGGTGGATGGATCGAGGGCAGGTGCCAGTACTCGGGGTTGAATGGGCACCTGGGTGCATGACTTTGCACCTGAGCAGCCGTCAGCCCCGCCCCAGGTGAGGAGGAGATGACACCATGGGCTGCAATGTCATCGGGGGACCCTGACCCATGAGGCACCTGTTCCCACCCCAGACACGGAGAATCGTGTGCTCCTCCTGGCCAGACCCCCGTCCCCATCAGGGGGCGAGGGGTGGAAGTGGCCGTGACTGACAATTGCTATGTAGAACACTGGCCCCTGTGCCAACATGTTCACAACACCTGTCATCACATGCTGTCAGCAAAGCGGCCATGATTTAATTTATGCCTTGAGTGTCAGAAGCCAGCACTGACTGTTTGTGAGCCATCACATGGCCTCTGCTGTTGATAAGCCACGTGTCTCCCGAAGATGCTGGGTGAGCCCTAAAAGCCTCCTCGCCCTTCAATCCCGGAATGAAGAGTGATTGCTGGGTGACTCCTGCCTTGGAACTGACAGCAGAGCTGCGAAGGGAATGAGGAAGAGAAAGAGCCACCTCGGGCTTGGGACACTCCACCTGCCACTGGCCGCTGCATGACACCAGGAAGCCAATGACAGACGTGCTCAGAGCCCAGAGACCTTCTAGAACTGCCTTACTTTCCCAGCCACCTGAACATGAATTTCTGCATTGTGCTTAGGGCCAGATTCGCACCATGTCTCAGCTCTGCGTGGGGGCTGTAAATAGCCCCGCGCCTACATGTGTGGAGATGTCAGTGAATAATTGATCCTTTGAAAAATGCCAGCTGATGGAAGTGTGTGATTTACCACTGACAGCCTGCACTGGCATTTGAAATGTAAAGCAGGAGACATGCGTCCTTCCATATACGCACGGTTATTTTGCAGATGTCACTGGAGGGAGGGTGTTGGGATATCGTGGTTTTACAACTCTAAGCAAAGCTGGAACTTTCTATGATTGAATTTGTTCCCTTTTTCCAAGAACCAATTTCCTGTTTTACACGGGTGATTTTTTTTTTTTTTGGTCCAATGTTGGAGTCAAAAGGACAACGTTTGCACCGACTAGCTGTCATGTGATGTTGCAAGAGCGGTAAGCAGGTGTGCGCCATTGCCTTAGCACATCCTAGGGGTTCACAAGTGAAAAGCGATGGGGTCTGGAAAACAATCAACTGGCCCAATGCCACAAGTCCATGGTATTCACTTATCAGGCTGTCCTAACGAAGTATGGCTGCCTTAAAACAACACAGATTTATGAACTTACAGTTCTGGGAGCCCAGAGTCCAAAACGTGTCCCACTGGGCTATGCTCAAGGTGCCTGCAGGGCTGTGTTCCTTCTGCAGGAGCATTCATCTCGTTGCCTTTTCCGGCTCCTAGAGGTGCCCACATTCCTTGGGTCGTGGCCCCTCTGTCCAGCTTCAAAGCCAACAATGTTGTATCTTTCTGACCATTCTTCCGTAGTTATGTCCTGTGACTCTCTCTTCTGCCTCTCTTCCATTTTCAAGAACCCTTCTGATGACACTGGGCCCACCCAGGTAATCCAAGTTCGTCTCCCTACTTTAAAGCCCGTGGATTGGCAATCTTTATCTGCAACTTTAATTTCCCTTTGCCACGTAAGGTGACATATTCTCAGGTTATGGAGATTAGGATATGGACATCTTGGGGGGTAAGGGGAAGCCATTATTCTGTCCCCTACAACTGAATCTTAAATAAACTGGATTCTAACACACGTTCCCCAAATTGGAAGCGAAGAAAGGACTACACATCACCACCAAACATTTTTCCATATTTTGCTTTCTCCCCTTGTTATGGAGATGTGTCAACCACAAGTCACAAAATAATAACAGCAGTGACTACCAAAGAATGAATCCGTCCAGGCAGTGTGCTACCGGCTTTCCTGCGCATTATCTCCTGCCCTCTACACCTCGCCATGAGTGTTACGACCCCACTTCAGAGCCCAGGGACCTGAGAACTGGGCGGCCCGCACTGTCTCAGGCCTGAGAGGGGGCTCAGCGGGCGAGAGGCAGACCTGCGGCATCTCCACATCCGTGCACTTCCGTCTCACGGCGCTGCCTCTCGGGACCTGCTGTACAGAGGAAAACTCAACAAACTGGATGTCCTTGGCAGTTGCCAGTGAGGTTGGGCATCCAATACTCACTAACATCTGCTCCTTTAAATAAAAGGGGAATAAAAGTCCTGAGTTTCAGGGTTGGATTGAAAAACAGACCCAAACCGCCCTTGTTTGTCACAAGTCCTCCATACATATGTTTGCCTTTTCTTTCTCTTTCCAGAAGAACACCACTTGCAGAGCTCCTGTTTCCAATTACTCATGGACAGTTCAACTACCAAAGCTCTGTCTGTATCCGTTTCAGATGGACTATAATTTTTGAATAAGACCATTTGTCATGAATGTCATCAAGAGAAATCAACCAAAAAAGCTGCATTAAGCAAGCGAGTCAACTCTTTATTTCAAAGAATGCTCATTAGAACTGCACAGAATGCCTTTCAATGTCCAGAGAGTGATTTTTCCATTGCAAACTGGCCAACTTTTGCTTTTCTTCTTCTTTTTTCTTTTTCTTTTTGGTCCATGTGAAGTGATCCTTTGGAAACAAAAACTGCCCTTTGTTTGAGCACAGGCAGGTTGTAAGGAATAATGTCAAACTTATTCTACATCAGAGCACCTCCCACCCAGATAGTGGACTGGGGGCCTGAATCCACGTCCAGAAGAACCAAGCCAGGAAACCAACTCCAGGCAGAACAACGGAGCCATGAAGGTGGGGTTGCCTGGATGGGAGGCCAAGTTCACGAGATCATTGCTCCCCTCCTCACTGTGTGGAGATGACACACTACCCATCTCTGTTGCTTACAACATTAAAAAAAAGAAAACATTTATGTACTTTATAGATGTCTTTTAAAGAGAATGCGATGCCTTTGGAGAAAGCAGATACAGTGGGAGAGGTTTTAGAGCCTGGATGTAGAGTCAGTTAGACCTGAATTCAAAGCCCAGCTCTGCAAGTCACTTCACTCTCTGAGCCTCACTCCTCTCATCTGTGAAATGGGGATATAATGGCCCCTGCCTCTGGGCTTGATAGGAAATTAAATCAGGTGATGTGTCTGAAGAGCTTTTTACCTTGCCAGCACTCAACACATAGCAGATAATAGTTTATAAATGCAGTTCTTCTCATTATTTTTCTCCAGATTTGAACATGAGCCCCCTTTTAATTCTCCTTTTTATTTCTCAAAAGGCCAATTTACTTAGGTGCTAAGTACAACTTTGTTATATTTTCACTATTTACACGTAGTTTCATAAAGCACATTCTATGGTTTAAGAAACGACAATGATTCAGTAGAGCCGGGAACCCAGGAGACTGGTGGATTCCCACTGAGGAGTCGGGGCTGAGGGGAAGAGATTCTGTTCGTGTGTTTCATTCATGACATGTCTCTAAAACATGTACAACCAAGAACTGCTTTGACCATTTATGCCTCAGGATTCCACTTAAACACAGGTTACACTAAATGGTAATATTCAGCAAATACCCAAATCACACAGGTGGACCTTGAAACCCCACTTCTCAGGAGCCATCGCTGAATGGTGTGGACACAGCCCAGCCACACACCTCCCGCAGCACTTGACAGCCCTGGTGTTTTCCTGGGGGAAAGGACGGGACAGGCGATAAAGAAGAGGTGTGATCCCTCTCTCTGGAGAAAGGCAAGTCTGGCCTGGGCACCAAAAGATGTAGAAATCTAATGCTGGGTGGTTAACACCCTTGGAAAGATGCCCTCCCTCTACCAGGAAGAGGACAACATTCTTATCACTTAAGGACGCCGGGCTGAACCTGTACAAACAGACCTGTTAAAATAACCCTCCTCTTCCATTAGTTCCCCAGGTATTTCCCAGCCCCCTTCCCACAATTGACTGTCCTCCACCCAAAAGCCTTCTTCCTTTGTCTTAACACATCTCCACAATTTATCGTCCTTTGTCACATGGTATATAAGCTCTCAGGCCTAACTGCTTCTTTAGGGTTTTCACTTCTTCCTATGAAACATCCCCATGCCATGTAAAAATATTAATATCAAATAAGATTTATGTGGTTTTTCTCCAGTTAATCTGCCCTTTGTCCGTTCAATTCACAGGCCCCAGTCACAGGTCCCGAAAGGGTGGAAGAACAGTCTCTCCTTTCCAACAGAGGCCAGGGCCCAGCTGGAAACAAATGCCAGAGATGGAGAATGAGGGAGGAGGACAGCACCCATGCCTGGTGACATCACTGATGTCCCTGGATGCAGCCGAGCCTGAAGCTGTCCCTGGGCTTCCATTCCTTTGAGTCAATAATTCTCCTTTTCTTTTACTAAAGCCACTTTGCAGCCAACAGAGTACTATTATTTCCCCCGTTTGACAAAGAGGATGCAGAGTTTGAGAAAGCAAATCACTCTCCTGTGGCCATAGTGCCACTGGCAAAACTGGGATTCAGTCTTCAGCGGCCAAAGAACTTAACATTTTTTGTGGGAAACGAGTAAACTCGTCATATCGCCTCTAGTTGGAACCGGCAAAAATTTTGCAAAGTAAATAAATAGAGACCTCTTTTTAAACTAAAACACTGAAAGTTTCATAGAAAAATATCAAATAGATCGAAAGATATGAATATTTTACAGAAAGTCTAATTTTGGCGAGAAAAATGTCAAAAAAGCCCCGCGTTACGACGCGATTTGGCGGGAAAATGCCCGCTTACAAAGTGTTAACAGCAGATCTGAAAACAGTTACCTTTGGACAGAAGACAAGAATGACAAGAGAGAGTGCCCTTCTGTCAGCTCAGGGGAGCTGACCCCACCGTGGTGGCTACTGGGCAGGTGGGGAAATTGTGTCTAGAGCTTTTCCTTTGATACTCGGCTAATCCTTTCTCTGAGAGGAAAGTAGCATTTCTACCAAGTTTTCTTACTCGGAGGTTTTTTTCTTTAATATAACATATGCTGAGACTTAGCTTTCTAGACTCATCATTAATAATGTACACTGAAAACCAAGACAAGCCTTCCGAAGCCAGACAGAACGGTAATATTCTGCATACTGATTATGTCGGCCTAATTGCTGCATTTATGCAGTCCCAGTACGCCAGCACAGACAACTTGGTTATGACTTTGAAATCCTCCAAAATTGCTAGATCCACCTGAAATCTGATTTCACTTTTTTTAAGGAAAAAAAAATGTATTGCAAACATTAGCTGTGATTTTTAAAAATGCACATAAATATTTGCAATCAGCATCGCTTGGGCTCTAAAGATAAACAGTCATAAAACAATATTGTGACCGCATTTTCCCCTCCTGCTAAACAACTTCCTCCAAGGGGGAAAGGTTAGGCTAATCAGAAATAAATTAACTACAGCTGCAGCCAACCGTTTTTTGTTGTTGTTGTTTTTTAAGAGAAAGCGGTTTACAGTGATTGTCCCCTCAGTTCGGGCTGCGGTGGTAACACCGTGTCCAACCCTCAGGAGAATGAGGTGCCAGAGGAAGACCCTTGCCTCATAACACTGTTCCTTCTAGAACACCTTGGAAAGGCCAGTGGCGGCTCTCACTGCAGCAGAGAGTGAGGGGCAGTTAAGGGGCACACAGCCAGCTTCTCTGTCTTCTGGTGACGGTCTTGTGATGGGGTGCAAGCTACATGTTAATTCCAGTGTATGCGTGTTTAGAAATGTTATTTTTAAAAAACAGCTTATTGTTTTAATTTACGCAGCTAGGAACTGCCAACAGTCTTCCGCTCTGTCGCCAAAAAGAAATGTAGCTTCCAGGTTTATTAAATTGTTGTCTAGTTAATTGCAAGTGCTTGGTTGACACAGTACGAGAAGCAATGGGGCAATTGCAGGCCTCTCAAACTCGCGCTTTCCCAGACTCACGTTGCCCAAAGGACTTTCTAACCCACTTTGTCTTCAATATGTCACCAGCACCTGGCTCCGGGGCTCCCCATCCCCATCCTGGTGGCTCCGTTAGTGGCTGAATGCTTTCAGGGTTAAGGTTAAGGTGGTGTGTTCATTCATTCATTCAACAAACAATTCTCCAGGGTCAACGGGTCACCAATATACCATTTGTGTGCTAGAGACACAAAACAGCGAAGACCTGAGGAGACGAATGCTCTCCTGAGGCTGGCATTCTAGTGGGGGGAAGACAGACGATGAGCAAACAGCACATTGGGGGGAGGGGGGGTGTAATAAGGGGTAAGTGCTAGGAAAAAACATGAAGGAGGGAAAACAGTACGGAGAATGGAGGGAGGGCGATGCCATTTCATTTTCTATTAGTTTGTTCCTTAACATTGGGTCATAATGGTGCCTTTTCTCGCAACTTTCTTTGTTCCATAGGCCACATTTGTCAGGGCCGAGAGGTTCTAATCAGTCCAGAGTTTTAGAGCTCAGATTCTGGAGCCCCGCAACGGGTTCGAATCCAACTTGCCACTCATGAACTTGAAGATTCTGGGTGACCTGCTTACCCCCAAAGCACCTTAGTTTCCTCACCTATAAAATTAGGGTAAAAACCAAATCCATTTCATGAGCTGCAGCAAAGACAAGTAAGATGTGTGGAGAGAGCTGTCACTGAAGGGTTTGACACAGAGGAAGCATTTCATCAGCGTTGGCTATTTTATTATTCATGCCTGTAGCCCTGGGGGTTATCTCTTTCAACAGCTGTATAGCTGCGGATTGTGGCCATCCCACCATTCATCTAACCTGTGGCCGGACATTCAGGAATGTCAGGTTCTGCTCTGACAATGCCGCCCTGAACTTTCTTGTCAGCTCATGCTCATTGACTGACCCTTGTACTTCTTGGGCCCACCCCCCAAAGAGTGAGAATAAGCACATGTTCTAGTGGGATCCATGTCACAGCTTCACTTTTCCCAGTGACATCCACCATGTATGAGGGTGCCCACTTGCTTGTACCCTGCCTAGCCCCAGATGTTACCAGTCATTTACGTTCTTGCCTTTCTGAGGGGTGAAAACGGGCATCCGAGGGGTGTTCGATGAGCATTTCACAGACATCTAGTGGGGTTGGACATCTTTTTATGCGGAGGGTTTTGACCCTGCATTTTCTCCCTAGTGAATTACCTGTTCACAGCTTTTAACTCCTCCCCCTGCCACCACAGCCCCCTTTTTAAAATTAAGCATGTGTTTTCAAGATGAAAAATACCCAATGCATCAAACCAGTGCATTAAGCCGACCTGTCACGTAAAGGAAGGAAAGAAGCACCAGCCAATGGCTAACATTTTAAAAGCTCTAAGTGCCAGGTATCAAGTTCAGCATGTTCCATGAATTCACGTACTGCATCATCCCAGCACTTCTATAAGGTGGACATAATAATTCCTATCTCCATACAAAGACATGGAAGCACAGAGAGCCTTAGCCACTTATTCAAGGTCACACAGCTGGGAAGCGGCAGAACCAAAACTTGGACACAGGCCCCATCTCCATCACCTCTGTCAAACCATCACAAGAGAGCCATCCAGTCACCCCTCAGCCTTTGGCTTTGGGGTTCTGATGAGCCAGGCCCACACTGCCTAAATAAATGCCTCCTTCAGCAATTTAAAATGCACAAACAACACCCTCCTAATAGATGATGGTACTGCTTAAATGTGGGGGTTCCTTGTTGGGAGGCATTAGCACAATCCCTCGGGACAGCTCACAAATCCTTTTTGGTTGGGAATTTTGCTTTGTTTTGTCTTGTTTCTAAACCGCAGCTCTGAGCATGTTTGGCCCAACTGAGGAGCTCTGTTTCTTTGCGGGAGAAGAGACTCTAGATGTTGAGGCAAGTATTGGTTTACCGGTTGCAACTATTGAAGCTGGAATGCAGAAGAGGCTCTTTATAAAAAAAAGAAAGAAAAAGGGAAAAATTAAGTGTGTGTGAGCAGTGAACACACATTCAAGTGTTTGAGCGGGCTCACTGTGCACCAGGCATTGCACCGGGCTCTTTTAGTGCTTCTGCTCACTGATGCTTCATGAAAACCCTCCACGGGAGGTACAGTGGTTACTGTTCCCATTTCACAGAGCAGGAAACTGAGGCGCAGAGAAGTTCAGACACTCGCCCAAGTTCTCCTGGCCAGTGAGGGATGGAGCTGGGTTTGGATCCAGCCCCCTGGGTTCCCAAAGCCAAAGGCCAGTCCTCGCTCTGCCTCAGAAGAAGGCACTAAAAAGCACTGCTGGGAAGATTTCAAAATATTTAAATTTTTTCATTGCGGTGACCAAGTTTCTGTTTGAAAGAGCTCATGTACAAAAGAGCAACAAAAACAAAACAAAACAAAGCCACAGCAGGCGATTCCATCTGGTGAGAGAATCAAGTTATTGTTTACAAACCCCAAAGAACCAAACAGTGTCCTCACCCTACATTCCTGACCTCAGGGACTGTGGGGTGTCCTGTGAACACAGAGTTTAAACTGACACCTCACAGGAGGAGCCCCGGTGCTAAAAGATGAAGCTAAGAAAACTGCACTGTACAGATAAGGAAACTGAGGCCCGGACTGGGAAGACAGTTCCCGACACCACACTGATCGCTATTTGAAATCACAGCATCGAGGAAAGACTTCCCTTGCCAGCTGTGGGAGGCAGAAAAATGGTTCCCCAAAAGACGTCCATGTCTTAACCCCAGGAACCTGCGAACACGTCACCTTACGTGGCAAAAGGGACTTGGTAGATGTGATTAAGGACCTGGAGATGGGAGAAGATCCTGGATTATCCGGGTGGGTCCAACCATCACAAGGGTCCTTGTAGGAGGCAGGCAGGAGGTGCAGAGTCTGAGCGAGACTGGAAACGGCCACGCTGCTCACTTTCAAGGTGGAGGGAGGGGCCCAGAGCCACGGAGTGCAGGCGGCCTGTAGATGCTGGAGAAGGCAAGGACGAGATTCTCCCCTCTGACTTCCAGAAGGAATGCACCTCTGCCAACGGCTGGGTTTCAGCTTGGTCGGTCTGTGTATATAACACGGGGGAGGACTTCTAAACCCCATACCTGGAAGATGATGAACTTGTGGTCTTTTAAGCCACTGCGATTGTGGTAATTTGTCACACCAGCCATAGGAAACTAACACAGCAGCCCGTCCCCATTCACCCCTGCAAACACACGTACGGTTAAGACACGGACTGGTTCAGCATTTGCTAATGCAGTGTCTGTGGCATCTCTCTAGAATATAACTAGGAAGGCTGGGCATTGCCTGAGTAGAGTTTGACTGGAGCACAGCTACACCCGCTCGCCCACGTGTCGTCGCTGGCCGTTTCCTGCTGATGGCGAGGCTAAGTAGCTGCAGCACACACTGCTGCACACAAGGCTGAAAGCGGCTCCTCTCTGCCCCTTATGGAGAAGTGTGCCGACCCCCGCAGGAATGCACGGGGAAACCAATCTGAGAGTGAAGGGACGATGAACAAACATTTCCGTCCAATTACATGGTGGCCTAAAATGCCATTTTTATGTTGCCACAGGCTAGTTTTCTTATTGCCAGACAGTTGGGAGGGAAAACTATTCAAGGGCCCGAACCCTGTTGTTGGCTTTTGCCACTTCTTCAAGCCATATCTGGTGAGCAGAACTAATGACTCCTGACTCATTTGACTGGTCAACTCATCTCCACTTTTCCAATGAAATCACTTCTTTTTCAGATGGCTTCACACATGCCGTGTGAAGCTCAGACTGCACACTCTTGTGTGTGACGGAGAAGAGTGAAGATGTGAAAGCACCACCTTTGAAGGCAGGTCACTGTCTGTTCAAATCCCAGCTCCATCACTGCCTAGCTGTGCAACCTTGAAAAAGTTACTTCACCTCTCTGAGCCTCAGTTTCTTCACCCATGCAAGGAGGAGATTAATTGTACTTTTATTATCTGCTAATTACCAAGTATACCAAGTATATTTAACAAAAACTCAAGAAATGGGTGTTACGTATTAGGATCCTCGTTACAAAGCACCTGATCTGATGTCTGGCCTCTGCGAAGCGCTAAATATGGGAATTCTACCTTTCTTTTTTTTTTAAGTAGTGAAAGAGCAGTTTATTAGAAGAAAAAGTGCACTCCAAAGGGTTTGGAGTGGGCCCCGAGCAAAGGCAAGGCTCAAGAGACTTAAGGACCAGGAATACTACCTTTTTAACATGTGATCTTATTAGGTAGTTTGTTAGGATCTTAGAAGGTGGCAAGCATCTAGTAGGTGTTTAATACCAGTGTTAGATGAAGCCATTAAAGAGTTCTGTAGGTTTATATGAACTTTCCGCCCCGGTCTCAGTGAGGAGGGCACAGTTTGTTCCAGGTCAGAACTGCTCCCACTGTCCACTGTGACGTGGGATGTTTGTGGTGCCATTTCTTAGCCTGAGAGGGACCTGCTCTGCGTCTGTCACAGAGAGGCATGAGCTTCTGTAGGGGATAAGGGCTTCCTTAAATTCTCCACCTTGGCCCTCTCTTGCCTCACTCTGGTACCTGCTGGAGAGTTTTAGAAGCGATGGGGAGACCAGAGTGGCGGGAACCTGGAGAGGGAGGTCACAGCTATGTGGTTGGGACATCACAAAGGGTCTCGTAGGTCATGCTAACAGCCTGGATTTTATCCCAAGTGTGGTAAGGAGCCACTTAGGATCTTTGAATAGGGGAATGACAAGGTCCCATTTCTACGTTAAAAGGCTGACTGTGGTTTCCATTTTAAAAGGATCCCAAGTGAGGAAACTGAATACTCCAGAGTGAAGTCACTGCCCCAGGACACATGGCCACTGAAGCCCTGGTCTCCTGCTCCCTCAAGCCCCGGGCCCATCAGGAGATCAGCCTCTCCTCCAGCACCAACGCCCACCATTGCTAGGGGGTTCTGTGTCCGTCTCTAAGCCTCAGGAGGCCCGGTGTTACCCAGTGAGGACTCCAGGACAGACGGATATTCCTGTTTACAGACGAGGAAACCGAGGCCTCTGACAGGTAAGTGACTTTCTCAGGGTCACACCCTTGGAGCAGCCGGAGGCCCTGACACATATCCTCAGCCCAGCGTCCCCCCTTCTGTTTCCACAGTGCCGTTTCCCTGGGGCCCATTACTGTGGTGCCACTTGCTCCCACAATTACTAACACAAACATGTGCTGTTCGGGGTGAAAGGCACCTTACTGAGAATATTATTTTGACTAACATATATGTACCCTCCCCCATTAATTTCTCTTTTTATGGAGTAGCACTTAATTTTCCTGTGATCCAGGCACACGGATGATGGAATTTCAAAAAACCAGGATTTGTATTTGTTCCTCTCACAGAGTTGCCAAATTAAACACAGGACACCCAGTTAAATGACTTTCAGATACACAGCGAGTACGTTTTTCAGTATAAATCTGTCCCAGATATTGCATGGGACATACCGGCACTAAAAAATCACTTATTGTGCATCTGAAATTCAAGTTGAGCTGGCTGTCCTGTTTGTTTTTTTCTTTTTGTGATAAATCTGAGGATCTTAATCCTGGCGACACCGGGACACCGCTGATATCTGCTCTTCTCCCCAGAAGGAAAAAATACTTACTTAAATACTTACTAAAAAAAATAAGTAGCAAGAACTCTTTTCCCTTTTAGACCCTATACTGGCTTTCTCCTGGGCTCCCTGAGGAAGGTCAGTACCGCCTTGCCCACCCTCCGTTGTCCCTCCATCCTTCAACCAGAAAAATTAGGGCCTCAGCAAATACTGTAAAAAGCCAGGTATAAATACCTTTCTGAATAATAGCAATCAAAACAGATAAATCAGCCCCCCGTGTGGTTGGTTTTTCTTTGTTTACACATCTTCTACCGAAATGAAGGCTATAATGATACACTGGTTAGTCGAGTCATTTTTGCTCTATTTGCTGCTTCGAGATGTACTGCTCATAAATGGCATCATGAAACATTCCTTGTCTGTCACCAGTGCCCCAAGGCACAGCAACCTTGCTCAGCCCTCAGAAGTAATTAAAAACAATCAACCAAAAATGCAAGGGGTTTGTGGGACCCCGGATTCCAAACTCCACCTAAGACAGCAGGAGCCAAAGGCCCTGCAAAGATGAGTATTTACATTTAACTCTTTGATGCACAGATGCTCAGACCCCACCAGAGCTGGGGAAGATGCTAACACCTGAGAACTGTCAAAGAACTAAGGAGTAGTTTCCTTTTAAAAGATGGGGGGAGGGTAGGAAAGCCCAGTCCCTGAACACCAGAACCCTTTCCCCACGCAGATTATTAATTTCTAGCTCCTTAAAAAGACTTACAGGCAGCAATGAAAAACGGGAAGATGCCAACAATGGTAATGTGACATTTTTCTTAAACCCACAGGAACAGTCTTTTTCTGAAACAGCAGCAGGTGAGACTCGTTCGCAGGGCTGTTGCCGTAAAAGCTTTACCAGTTTAAAATATTTCTTCACGGCATGAAAATCTGTCCAAATGTCCACATGCAGACAATGTTCCACCTTTGTGTCAATACCCAAAGCGATGGCTGAGGATCATTTTCTTTGGCGGGAAAAGAGCTGCCAATTCTGAGAAGGCCACTGAGTGAGAGTCCTGCTTTCGCAGAAAATGCTGCTGGTTGGACCCGATGCATAAAAGTAGGGAAAGAACAACGTGGACAAGCGAGTGGAGAAGGGCTCTCAATTTCCCCTCCTCAGGTGTGCATCTACCGTCAAAGGAAGCAAAATGCAGGGAGGGCTGTAAGGAATAAAAGGGTCGCGTGGCCTTTTACTCCTTGAGCGGGTTAGATAGCTGAAATGCCCAGTGTCCCTCAGTCATGCCCCAGATCACAGAGGGTGTTTCAGACCAGACCTGCACAGTGCGCTTCACGAGCCACTGTGCAAAGACCAGGAACTGGGGGACAGTCATATCACATGCGAGAGTCCTGACCAGGTGTCTATGCTTAGGCAAAAGCAATATGCAATTTTGTTCATTTCCAATGCCATCTGCCCTGTTTATTAGTTGGGCATAGACGAGGTGGGGAGGAGATGGGAATTTCGAGGCAGCTTTGAATGAAGACCCTGGTCCAGAGTGGGACCCTGGAGATCTAGCTGTCTTCTGTGGTCAACTGTGCCTAAGCAGGTGCGTCGTTCCCATCATTCCTGGTGCCTGGGTCTGTCTTGTCCTGGGTTTGACCTCCCCATACAGCCTGGCGGCTCCTCCTGCTGGTGTCCCAGGGAGCTCTTGGCCCCCAGGGTATAGCGACTGTCACCAGCAGACTGACGCCAGCCAGAGAAAGAGACACACCCCAAACAAGGGCACAGGCCCTCCCCCATTCATGCAGGATAAACAACCCACAGGCCAGTGGTCCTTCCCCCTTAAGGGGAAGAAATTCCATGGGGCTAACATCCCTTGCAATTCCTAACTCCTGGCTCAGCGGGAGACTGAAGCCCATCACTGCATCCTCCCTTTGAGACTGGGGTCCGGTTCAAAGTCACGTATGGTGTTTCCCCAAAAATAAGACCTAGACGGACCACCAATTCTAATGTGTCTTTTGGAGCAAAATTAATATAAGATCTGGTATTATTATATTATATTATATTATATTATATTATATTATATTATATTATATTATATTATATTATACCTGGTCTTATATTACAGTAAAATAAGACCTGGCCTTATATTAATTTTTGCTCCAAAAGACATATTAAAGCTGATGGTCTGGCTAGGTCTTATTTTTTGGGGGAAATGGTAGCCTGCTCAGCAATCAAAAGCATCATGCCGGGGTGGCCCGGTGCCTCAGGCAGTTGGAGCTCCATGCTCCTAACTCCAAAGGCTGCCAGTTCGATTCCCACATGGGCCAGTGGGCTCTCAACCACAAGGTTGCCCGTTTGATTCCTCGACTCCCGCAAGGGATGGTGGGCTGTACCCCCTGCAACTAGAAAACGGCAACTGGACCTGGAGCTGAGCTGCGCCCTCCACAACTAAGATTGAAAGGACAACAACCTGACTTGGAAAAAAGTCCTGGAAGTACACACTGTTCCCCAATAAAGTCCTGTTCCCCTTCCCCAATAAAATCTTAAAAGAAAAAAAAAAAAAAACATCATGCAGACATTTTCACAGATCTGAATGACAGAAATTTTTAAAACGTTGACAAGGCACTGAGTGGGCACAGGTCTGACGAAAACAGGCCTGATTTGGGGAGTGTCAATGGGATGGATTCCTTTGGGCAGCAATGTGGCAATAGCTATAAATAAGTCTTTGAACACAAATATCTTTTAGACAGACATTTCCACTGCTAGGAATTTAAAAAGAGATCTAGTTTACCAGAGAAGAATTTTGTTTGTAATAACAAAAGACTAAGCCCAACCTAAGTGTCCATTTGCAGGATATAAGTTAAACTGTGGTTCATTTACACCAAGAAATATGGATCCAGAAACTGTACGAGGAAAGAGTAAAATGCAGAATGACGTGTACTGTATTCTAACTTCCTATCTAAAAGGGGGAGATACATAGATACAGCTGTGCATATACGCATGCAAAGACTATCCATGGATGGACATGCCTCTAGGAGAAACATCCAGAAGGGGGGGTAGGCTGGAGATGAGTTGGGGAGAAACTTTTCACTGTGGTTGGAAAAATGTTTACTATGTGCATATATTGTTTTATTAAAATTGAACTGAATCTTAAAATACTTAAATTCCACTTTTGTTTCCTGTCTGACGAATTTGTCCTGCAGACCAGACTCTGCTTAGAGATCACTAGCGTGATCCAAAGCAGGGTCTGCACTTTATTACGCTTGACAGCTCCATTTCATCAGTTACACGATGTCGTTTGGTGTCATTTGCTGTGCGAGTGTTTCCAAGTCTGGCTTTGGGACCTCAAGGTAATCTGTGTTCAGCTCAGCTCGACTGGGAAAGGGGTTGTCACTCCAGGGAAGGCATCACAGATGAAATCATTCCTAATTATCTACTGAGCGAAGAGTGGATAAAATAAGATCAGAGATACCCTTTTCCCTGGGGTGACCCCCAAAATTTCTGCTAAGAGAAAGGAAGTTTCCGGGTTGGAAAGCATGAGTTTTAAATGTTTGCTGTGAGGATGACGACTGGAATAGCTAGCTGTATTTTTATGCATATTCATATTGATGGAAGCTAGATTACCATGTAGGCTTAATTCTAGCTCTAAACATAGAATATATGAGAAATAGCATCCGTTACCCTTGAAATGATATTCATCTTAAGGAGATGATTGGAAGAGTGTACAAAAATAGAATGTACAAATACATTCATAACAATATTGGTTTAAAGAGGGAAAAATGAAAACAACCTAAATGTCTATGGGGGTGGTGGTGATTGCTTAAGTACCCTGTTTCCCCGAAAATAAGACCTAGCCAGACAATCAACTCTAATGCATCTTTTGGAGCAAAAATTAATATAAGACCCGGTCTTATGGTACATAATATACCATATGTATATACTTATAATAAAATAAGACAGGGATTTATATTATGTTAGATAAGACCCGGTCTTATATTATAGTAAAATAAGACCGGGTCTTATATTAATTTTTGTTCCAAAAGATGCATTAGAGCTGATTGTCTGGGTAGGTCTTATTTTCGGGGAAACACAGTAAAGATAACTCCATGCCGGAAGTGGTAGGCAACCACTTAATAGGAGAACGTACATCAATACTTACTGATGCGGGAAATGTCAGTGAGGGTAGGTTAAATGAAGTTGTAAAATGTCATGTATCCTATGATCGCTCTAATGTAAAAGCAGGACTGTGTGACACACGATACTTGATGTATCATATACAACCTTACAGAAAGAACACACGTCTGGAATGGTGATGAAAGGATTATTACTGTTTACCATTAGTATGGTTTAAGTTTTCTAGAAAACAGGGATTTTTTTTCTTTTCTTCTTTTTTTTTTTTTTTAACTGCAAGAGGGGGCAGGTATAGGAGAGGGGAGGTAAAAGCTGCTGGGATGGCTTGCTTATAGGAGGTGGGGCCGCTGGCGGGAGAAGGCCAAAAAAGAGAACTACTGACTTTTTTTTCTGTGTACTGTTCTATATTCTCCCATTAATCCATTCATTCCACAAATATTCATGGCGTACCTATATTGTGCTTGAAAGACCCAGAGGAAGCTCTGTAGAAATCCTAGGCGTTGAAAAGACCAGGATTCCCACGTCTGCAAAACTCATTCCCACAGCACCCCATGTACTTCGAGTCCTGATAAAAGCAGGATATCCTTAGGTTGAACCACATGACATTGCCAGCTTCGTAGGTAAAGAGCGGTCGGATGCCGGCAAAGTCATGTGGTTCAACATAATCCATTGAGCATTCTTTTGAAATATCAAATATCCAACTTTCTTTTCCCTCCTCCCGCCTCCTCCAAAATATTTGGGGTGGGGCTGTTTTGTGGTGCTCTTGGCAGGGGCCACGTCTGCTTCTGGGGAAACGCACAAGTGCCGGGAGACGAGCCAAGTGCAGGGCTGTGGGACTCGTTGGATGCTTTACACTTGTCGTTAAGAGAGAGTAGTTTGGGGGAAAAGTGGAAAACCACCCTGCCCCCAGCAGCATTGGGCGATTCGCAGGCGCGGGTCCGAGCCCGTCTGCGTAGACGCGCCCGGGCGCAGGGCGGGGGCCCAGCGAGCGGCCGCGCGGTCCATCTGCCCCGCAAGGGCCTCCGTCCCGCGAGCCTCTGACCTCCAATCTGTCACTCTCCCGGCTGAAAGGCTAGCGCGGAAAAGGACGCCTCCCGCTCCGCCTATTCAGAGCGTGAATGCAAAGTGGTCCAAGTTGACCCGCCGCCAGTCTCCGTGGCTCCAAGTCGGCGAGGCACCCTACAGTTTACACAGCCCGGCCTCAATGCAGCCTCCAGGCGCCTCATTCAGGCGGGCCTGCATGCAAAAGAGCCGGCCATTAGATCATCGTAATTATCCCATTGACATCGCCCGGGGCCCCGTGGGGGCCGGGAGCCCATCAAACGCGTCTCTAATGAGGCGCTCCAGGCCCTTTGTGCGCGCCGCGCCCCCCTCGCCCGCCACCGCTCCGGCCGCAGACAGGCGGTCCCTTTCAGGCGCATTCACTCCCCCTGACCCCCGACCCCCAGGGTTATGACATCAGCAGCCCTGATTTGTGATCATTTTTATTGGCACACACTCAACGCTTGTTTCCTGTGTTTCACTCCCGCCCCCGCCCCCTACCCTCCTCCCCTTTTTAGGCGAAACTTATTGGAATCTAATAGGCATATGCTGGGCACCACAAAGTGAGCCCGCAGCGTTCTCACAGAGGACCCTGGCCATTATGCCAATAACGACAACCAGGGACTCATTATCTAGGTGCACGGACCCGCTAATCGCTACCACGCTGAACAATCCCCAGCAGATGTCCACAACTTTATGAGTTTTAATTAAAATGTTCTACTTATTTTTATCAATGCACTTTCCCCCCCTAAAATTAAAAAGATGTTACTTCCTGGTAGTGTTTTGCAAATTACACCTTCATAAGGGTGATTAAAAGACTCTTATTTGGAACTAATCGGGGATTTTCCCCCCTCCTCCCTTTCAACGTGCTCACGCTAAATTATTTTTTTTAAAGAATTAATTAAACTCGGTTTAAAAAGATTCTGTTTTCTTATGTCACAACAACTCCATATAGCAGGGAACTGTGTACGTTTCTTCCTTCTAATGCAAAAGATGGCAATTTACACGAATTCCTTAATTTCAAACGTGGTTTGACAGAGAAATTCAACTTAGCGTTTTCAGTTCGTGTTTCCTTCCAAACTGTTTTTGACTCAGTGAAGGACGTTATTGTTGCTCCGTGACTCTAAGTTTACGAAAGATCCACTTTAAACAGAGCTGTTCGGGCTTTTCAAAGTATGAACTTGATACTTTCCGCAAAACTTCTTCAGCACATATGGTTTTTAATGTAATTTTGTTTAACCGCAACCATAATTTAATTTGCCATAAAACTGAAATGAAAGGACATTACAAACGAGCTTTTGACTTGAGTGTCAGTTAAAATAACCATTTGCCGAGAGGCCAGAACTTAAAGAAAATGGCACCATTTCACTGCAAGGAAGGCACCAAACTTGGAAAGCAAAAAGAAAAGAATTTCTTTTGTTAAAAGATAACTAGTGATCTATGATTGCAAAACTTTAGCCTTCCTATGAAATAATATTGCGACTTCCAACGTATTGGTGTTAAAACACTCTTGGCCCTGAGTGAAAATTAATTTTCAGGCAGACATCTCAATGAGGATAATATAAAGTACACTCTAAGAGTCATGGATAACAATTTCCAATTGTTAAAAATCACTACCAGCAATTGCAGGAAGTGAAAAGGAAAAGAAAAGGAGAC
Source organism: Rhinolophus sinicus (assembly GCF_036562045.2). NCBI lineage: Eukaryota > Metazoa > Chordata > Mammalia > Chiroptera > Rhinolophidae > Rhinolophus > Rhinolophus sinicus. The sequence continues at coordinate 21,137,697 of NC_133762.1, forward strand.
TTTTCATTATAACCAAGAAAAGAAAACGGAAAAAGAATTTCAAATAAGCATCAGATGATGTTTCCATGAACAAGATTCGTGGGTTCTAATATAATCTTTTTTTTTTGTAGCCACTAACTTGTTTTACCTTCTAATTATGATTTAAGTTCTGCAAGTTTTTCAGAGTCTCATCTTATTTATGCAACCTGAGATTTTGCAATCTGCCATACTAGACAGATGTCTTCAAATGGCAACTGCCTCTAGGTCCCTTTTTAAGAGCTTCTGATTTTTCCACAAGTTTCTCCGCTGTGACCCATCTCCATTTATAGTCACTTCCAACAGGGATGCAGAATGTCACCCTGACTCCCACATGAAAACATCTCTCACTGAAATTGGTAAAACAGAAAACAGTGGCCACAGCCCAATTAAATGAAATTAGATAGCTTTAACACACACACACACACACCCCAATTTTGCTTTCACCATCACAACCCTCAGCAAATGATACGTTTTGTCTTTCAACACTCAACCTAAATTTTCATGAGCAGCGATTTAAAACCCCGCACTGAGTCCCAGTGTGACTGCTGAGTACTAGAGTGACAAGTCACGTCTTGGAGTCTTTAGAATTCCTCACTTTTAATTTCACGGCTAGATTAGGAGAGTAAGGGAGTCTGACCATTAGAAACACCACAATTATTTCCCAAACTACAACCTCCAGGGACCCCCCGGATCAGCGCCTACCCTTCGCAGGTCCCTGTGGCCTAGCACTTCAAGGAGATGTCATCACATCTCCTGGATGGGGGCTGGAGGATTAAAGGCGCTTGGAATGGAAACCGCCTGCCTTGGGGTGATTAGCTTTACACAGGATCCGCAGGCATATTGGAGCTGTTAGAAATGCAACCTCAGAACTGTAAATATTTAGCCATCCAAATCCCTCCGCAGGGTCTTCAGAGAATGGGTTTTCGCTGTGGCACCTTGGAGCCCAGCAGAGTGCCCCACGCAGCTCACCTGCTCACTCCCAGGCAGCTCAAATTCCGGCCTGCAAGATGCTGCAGAGCAGCGCTGTCCAGTAGACACATACCAGGAGCCACACATGGGAGCCACGTGTGCAACGCTGTTTTCTAAGAGACATATTTTAAAAAGCAAAAGGAGCCAGGTAAAATTAATTTGAATGACATACTTTATTTCACTCAATATAACCAAAATATTATCATTTCAACATGTCACCAATATAAAAATGCCTTAATGGGATATTTTACACTTTTGTTTTTGTTTTGTTTTTTTGGTGCTAAGTCTTTGAAATGAGTGTGTTTTACACGCTGAGTGCACCTCAGTTAGGACAAGCCACAGTCCACGGCTAGCAGAGTGGACAGCGCCCTGCAGTGCTGCAAGTGACAAACATGGGAGCCCACTGCCCGGTTTAAACCCCCGCGGCCATTTACCTGCTGAGACCCTGGCAAGCCACTTGGGCTTTTGGAGCCTCAGTTTCCTCACCTGTTAAATGTGTGTGCGTGGATGTGGCTGTGGGAAGGGGATGATAAGAATGGTACATACTTCACAGTATCAGTGGGAGGATTAAAGCAGAAAATCCTTACACCAGCGCTGGGCACTGTTCTCACTCAGCGCCCAGTAAATTCTTCCACAGACTCAGCAAATATCTAGTGAGCACATACTAGGTGCCAGGTACTGTCCCAAATGTTAGGAACACAGCAGAGGGCAAAACAGATACAGGCCCTGCCTTCACAAAGCTGGCAGTCTAGTGAGATGACAGACAATAAACAGGAAAATAATAACAAAAATCATGTACCAGGTGTTGATATAAGATACAAATGGGTATTCTTTTAAACAGTTGGACCAGGGAAGGCCTGACAGAAAGGTGACACTGAAGCAAAGACATGAAAGAGGCGAGGTTACTGGGCACGTGGCCATCAGAGGGAAGGGCATTTGAGGCAGAGGCAACAGCCAGTGCAAAGGCCCTCAGGCAGGAAACACTTAGGGTGTGGGAGGAGCAGCTGGGAGGCCAGCTAGAGCAGAGAGAGATGGAGAGGGGAGTAGAGGGTGAGGTCCAGGAACAACATGGAGGCTGGATCCCACAGACGCTCGGTGGTTGTCGTAAGGATGCCACCTTTAATGTGATATGAAACGGGGTCATTGGAGCGCTCTGAGAACAGAAGTGGCTCAAACTGACTTGGGTATTCAAAGAATTCCTCTGCTGCTCTAGAGGTAAGAGATGGTAAGAGGGCAGAAGACACAGGGAGACAGGCTTGTGCAAGAATCCAGGAGGAGACGATGGTGGTTTGAGCAAGGGTCGTATCTGTGAAGGGCCTGTGTTGGAGGCAGAGTCATCAAGATTGTCTGATGGAGTGTATGTGGGGTGCGCATGAGACAGGATACCAAGGATGACAACCAGGAACCCGGCCTGAACAACTGGCTCATGGAAGTTTCCAGCTGCCTGAGATGGGGAGGTTTGCCACGAGTTCACCACGTATGAGGGGATCTGCCCAGTGTCTTCTACAAGAGTTACGAGCCCTGCCAGCAATTGTCTGAGGCAGGCACTGGGACTGTTCCCATTCTACAGAGGAGATAACTGAGGCTCAGAGAGACGAGACTGCCCACGACACAGCTGGACTCATTGAGTTCAAATACGGGCTACTATTATCTCCAGAGGCCAACGGTCTCAGCTCCACACCTACCAGCCCTCCTGTCCTCCCAGCATCTTACAGACGTGAGGACGGGAAGCTCATCCCTCTGCTTCTCTCTCCCAAGAACCATCGTGGGCAGAGAGCAGAGGGGCTGCTGAGGAAAGAATCACCCTTTCCCCCTGGGGCCTTAAAACCTCTAAACTTGGGTTGTACCAGTCTTGAGATTCTGGAGCTAGTTGCGTGGTCCTCAGAGTGGATCCTCTAACTCCTGCAGGAGACAAGCCCCCCATGGCTGAAGTTACCCTTTCGTAGGCTACCCCAAAATCTCCATAGTGAGGAGACATAACTACGAGGGCCGCTGTGGCAGGCTGAGTAACGGCCCCCAAAACATCGAGGTCCTAATCCCTGGGACCTGTGAACGTGACCGTCCAGGGCAAAAGGAACTTCACAGATGTGAGGAAGTTAAGGATCCTGAGATGGCGAGATTATCCTGCATTGTCCCCAGGGGCCCTAAATGCAATCACAAGTGTCCTTGTTAGACAAAGGCAGAGAAGAAGGCAATATGGCACTGAAGCAACATGCTACGCTGCGGGCTTTGAAGATGGAGGAGGGGACACAGCTAAGGAATAAAAAACAACAACAACAACATTGAGAATTTCAAGACAGCAATAGCAGAGCATTACACAAGCACTGGGCCCTTTTGTGTGCAGGTTGTGTGTGACTTCCCTGGTCACACACCCATGAGGTGGGGTGGGGGTGGGAGGGTGGAGAATAATCCACGAAGAGGTGCAGATGGCAAGCCCCTTCCCCAGCCCCTGGACCTCTCAGTGAGGCCGAGAGGGCTGGGACCTTCTGGGGCCAGGGGATAGAGCCAGCTCATGAGACTCCAGGAAGCATCTTTCAAACTGTTCAGCTCTACACTGGCACAAGGCCTCAGATAAGCTGTCTCAGCATCTCATGTTGCATACAGACACATGCTTTGGTGCCCAAAGTCACGATGCTGGTGACAGAGCAGAGCCCAGGCCCCGAAGGCAGGCTCAGAGGTGCCCAGGGGAAGGAGCCCTGTGTGTACGTTCATCCCCCGGTGCGTGTGGCCGGCTGTGTGCCTCGGCTCTGCCACTGCCCAGCGTCCTCGGGCTTGCTGTCAGCCTGCACCTCGGCACGGAGCACAGGGTGCCCACCAGACCCTGCCTTTGGAGATCAGCCTCCCTGAATCTGCAACCTTTCACTAAACCTCTAAACAAGGGGCACAGCCTGTCAGAAACATCCAGCTATGAAGACACGGTCGGGAGGAAGTGTGCAAATGAGAAACAACCGTCCATTCCCAGGAGCCTGTCCCGTGAGATGCAGGGAGGCGGGGAGGAATGGGGGCTGTCCGAAATGCCAGCAGTGTGAAAAATAAATATTGATGTTAATTCTAAGGAACAAGGTTTGGTTTTATTTACTTTTATCCAGAGCAGAACACTTGCAACATAAACTCGTCATCGCGACCACCTCAAAGCCAATCGCATTTTCCCACACATGGCCTCGCTTTTTTCCCCTAAAGAAAGGAGATGGGAGGGTGAGCAGGCATGTGCTTCTGAAAGGCCTGGTTTCACAGGAGGGCGCTGGCAGAGGCTGGCCGCACTGCGGCACCAGCTTTGTGTGAGTTCAGACGATTTGTTGCATTCTTAAAATCCCTGGAAGGGACAGGAAGGGGAGAGAGATGGACTTGACTGATCTGAAGGTCTGGGGTTTGCACGTCAGATAAAAATTAGGGGTTTGCGAGGGAGGGGCACACAGGATTAGCATAATAAGCTGTCAAATTCTTTTGTTCACTCATTCCACAAATATTGAACAAGATACCATTCAATGGAAGGTTCCGTTAAGCGGGTCCTCTGGGGAACTTAAGAATAAATACACCATGAGTCACATCTACCATATTTGCCGGCTACAATAGACTGCTGACTCCAAAATTGCAAACTAGAGCCTGGGGTGTGTTATGTCTGTTCCACGTGGTATTAGTACTTTTAAAGAAATGACTTATTTGCCAATATTAAGTATGAAAAGACACCCTGAAGAGCTGGAAGACTGAGGACCAACGGGTCCACCTTCCCACAGGGCAATTGCGGCTGGAGCTGAGTGGTGGCTGCTCCCTGAAGACCAGTGGTTCTCAGCTGGGGGTCATTTCACCCTCTGGGGACATTTAGCAATATCTGGAGACATGTTTTGTTTGTTACAAATTGGGGGAAGGTGCTGCTACGGGCATGTAGTTGGTAGAAGGCAGGGTTGCTGCCAAACGTCCTGTGATACCCAGGACAGTGTCCCCACACACATACACCCCAGAACACAGAATATGCAGACCCAGATGCCAATAGGGCCGAAGGTGAGATGCCCTGCTGTAGACAAATACGCGGGCTCCACCCTGTTCACCAGGCCCCAGCACCCCCCCCCCCGCCCCCGTTGTTTCCCGGAGAGTGCAGCTAAAAGTAGTGGCCCTCTGTCATCTTCCACGGGGTCCCTTCATTCGTTTTCATCATTGTCTGGCCCCACAGGATCCTATCCCAATGGGTGTTTCTGCTAAGACTCCCTGGCCAGCTCCCACGCATGCTCACCCCTTTCTCACACTGCATGTGGGAGATCTTTCTATAACTTCAACCTGATCCCGTTACACCTTCATCTCTCAGGACAGACTCTGAAATAGATGCCTGCTATTGAAGAGAGAAGAGAAAAAAGAGAGATGGAGCCTGGGTTTCTGACATGATTGGCTAGAGCTACCACACTACGATCCAAAAAACAAGCTTCTATCTCGCCTCAGCCACTGATATTTTGATCTTTGTGACAGCAGCCATAACAGAAACCTAATAAGGTAAGTCAGTGCCAGAGGTTCAAGGGGTCGGGTCATTGTCAGGATGTGAACTAGCTGGCTTCGCGGCTTTAGACAAGTCAGAAACTGAAACAGGACGTTGGAGTAATTTCGTGGGTTCTTTTCCATTCCAGTTTCCTAGGTCTTGCTTCAATGCCATTCCCACCCCCAATTTCCAGGAGAGAGACACATGGAGTAGTGTCCCCTATGCTAGTGGGGGTCCTCCTTTTCCAGCCATGCCTGGCAGCAAAGGACACGATTTAGGAAGTGATGGGCTGGACAATCTCTTCCTTCCAACACCTTAATCTACCATCTTCCAAGGACACCTGGGCAGAGATGGCTAGGCTTCAGCTTTCTCCATCTGGCTTGGGGGTCCTAAGGAAGACAGGGGTCTGACAGGTTCCCCTACAAGAAATGAGGAAATTAGTGACACTTGGATGTACTCCAGGAAGGAAAGGTATGGTTTGAACTCAAACTGTGATACCTGCCAGGAAAACCCTGACGTGCCCAAGCCTGGGGCAGCGCTCCACGAGCTACCAGTGGGAACGGATCCCTTTTTTATTGTCAGCACACTGCAGACCAATATGTGGTCCTACTGTGCATAGCTGGTACCCAGCACACACGGGACCTAACCCCATCACACTGTCTACACTTTCAGCGAGACGAGAGCTGATCAGATGTTGGATGTGCTGCAGAGTCAACCTGCTGTAACAATTTCTCAGCATGAACTTCCCAATTCCTCAAAGACAAGTAACCAACATTTCACAGGTGGGCACCAAAACCTCAAGCCACACTTTGAGGAGCCACAGTCTAGGGCACCCGTTTGTGCAGGGGTGAAACTGGCTGGGACAGGAAGGTAGGGACTGGGAGGGAAACTGGGCCACCTGGCAAGCTGGAGGGTGTGTACAAGTTAACCATCTGTAACTGACTTCTGGATACAGAGGCTGTTACATTGGATGGAACACTTTCCCCTACAAAGAATCTACACCAAACTGACCTTAACCAAAAGAGGGGATTGATCATAAGGAGGGTGGTGATACCCGGGAGACCCCAATGCCTGGGGTGCAGCCACGCCTGGGGAAGGGAAAGGGTTGAAACAGAGTGTAGATGCCCAATTCTCTCTCCATCTCCTGACCGTTTTTCTCCCCATCGCTGTCCTTTTTGCTTTTGTAGACGACCACCCAGCCTCTCTTGCCAATACCTGTGGCTTTGTGAGGTTGTATCTTTAAAGGGGAGAGACAGGCTCTCCCCTCAACAAATTGAGTTTGATCAGCCTGGAGAAAACTTTCTGCTTTTAAGGGGCTCATGCGATTAGACTGGGCCCATCCAAATAATCTCCCTTTTCATTGACTCGAAGCCTTAATTATATCACAAGATCCCTTCTGCCATTTCACGTAACCTCGTCATGGGAATGGAACGTCAGCATATTCCCAGTTCCGGGGATTAGGGCCAGAAATGCAGGGTCATGCTGGAATTCTGCCTCCCACAGGAGGATGTAAGCACACCATCAGAAAAGACGTGTCTCTTTTTATTAGGGAGGAAAACCTTTCTAAAGAGAGCCTCAGCAGGCTGGCCACAGTCGGGTCCCATGCCCACACCTGGCTGCAGAGGAATCTGGGAAATGAGCTCTGGCATGTTTGGCCTCTATCATGGCCTCTAAGGGTGTGGCCAGGAAGCAAGAAGCTGCAGGGAGGAGATGGCTGTTTGGAGGCAGCCATGGTGTCTGACACGCATGCTCAGAGCAAGGATATTCCCTCGCTCTTAGTCTAACTCATTTCCTCCAATTTGTAATGAAATGTTGACTCATTTCCTTTGTTACTGTCTGCCTTCCCCCAAAGACTGGTCTTTACCTGTGGATGGCTTCCTGGGAAGCAGCACGTGTCCTCCTGAGCAAGGACTGAAACACCACCTCCCACAAGTGTTGGAGGAAAGTGCTTGGAAATCTTGGTGCAAACTTGCATCAGCTAGCCTGAGCTGCATAACAAATCACCCCAACCTTAGTGGTGTCAAACAGCAAACCTGTTCTGTAAATGGCTCATGATTCTGCTGGTTGACTGGGCAGGGGCTGGCTGGTCTAGAATGGCCTTACTCGCACGTCGGGGTCATGTCGAGATGGCTGGGATTGTCTCCATCTGCTTGTTCTCGTGGTGGCAGAAGGGTTTTCAGCAGGAGCAGGGCCAGCACACAAACAAACGAAACAAAACGCAGAAGCACTTTTCAATCTTCTGTTCTATCATGTTTGCTAATGTTCCATTGGCCCAAGCAAGTCACATGGCCAGGCCAAGATCCAAACGATGGACCAAGAAACTCTACCTCTTGACAGGAGAAGCTGTAAAATATTGTGGCCATTTCCTCCCCATCCCCCCACCCCCCAATGGAGTCTTTGGCACAGATTTCTGTGAAGCAGAGCACGATCTGCCAGCAGCCAGGTGACAGTCACAGAGATGTACACTCTCTAGTCTCACGCGTGGAACAAAACACAGTTGAAAAGAGGCAAATGCCCACCACTGAGTCATCCAGCTCCCGTGGAAATGGCTCTTGGAGAATCGCAGGTAGGAACCAAGAACACCCGGATTTTCCTAGAAACCTTCAATCCTAGTTCCAATCACTTCCGCTCCCCTCCAGTGTTCCATCTTGGAGAAAATCCACATTGCGCCCCAAGTTTTCACGTCTCAACATTCCAAAGTCACGATTCTTGACAACTAAACTAAACTTCTCACGAAATGCAACCACATTTATCTGTCAGAGAAAAGGCTTCCTTTCAGACACCTTGACCACCTTTTCATCACAAGCTGTAGGCATCTGTCAAAATGTACTGTACCTTATAAATATGTATCGTGCCAGTTCTCATATTTTGTTCTGGGAGAGGGTATCAATGCTACAATTAATTAGCCTAATTTGCATTCAAGATGATACATAATTAATTTCTTCATTAAAAGCTTTCAACATTTCCTTGTGGAAAGTGCAAAAGATCATTGATGAGGTATGAAGAAGCAATTAGTAATAAAATATGTCAATGCCAGGATGGAAAAATAATAACAGGATAACCTGTGCCATTCAAACCCAGAATGCTCCCGTGACTGGGATGCAATTTGTTTTTCCTCATTTCTGTTCCAGGTTGTCATTTTCAGGTAAAGACAATTCTCATTTATTCTTCCTCCTGAAGCTGTTTTCCCCTCTTAGGTGGTACCCATGAGCTCCTGGAGAAGAACTCTCATCAGAAGTACCGACAAACAGATGGCTGTTGGCCTATCCTCACGGGCTTCTGATGGGCAGACTGCAGGGAAAATCAGGTATATGCCTCCTCATATAACCACTACAATAACATTGATAAAAAATAACAACAGTCAACATTTCTGGGGTGCTTGCTGTTTCCCAGGCACTGCTATAAGGTTTATATGCATTGTTTCATTTAATGCTCACAAAACAACATTCCAAGGTTGCTACTATTATAAATCCCTATTTATTATGTGGGACAAGAGTTGACAGAATATGGCCCATGGGCCAAATCTATCCACGCTCATTCATTTACCAACAATGACAGAGTTGAGAAGTTGTGAAAGAGAACATATGAGCCGCAAAGCTGAAAATATTTACTATCTGAACTTGTATTCGTTTCCTGTTGCTGCTATGACAAATCACCGCAAACTTGGTGCCTTAAAATCACACAAATGCATTATCATACAGCTTTAGAGGTGGAAAGTCTGAAATGGGTCTCATTGGAGTAAAATCAAGGCAGGGCTGTGTTCCTTTAGGAGGCTGTCAGGCAAATTTTGTTTCTTTGCCTTTCCAGCTTCCTGAGGACCCCTGCAATCCTTAGCTCATGGCTCCTTCCTCCATCTTCAAAGCCAGCAATGGCCGGTCGAGTCTGTCGCATTGCCCTCTGACACTACTCCTGCATCCTCTTCCCCTTAGAAGGGCCCTAGTGATTACATGGGGCTCACCTGGCTAATCCAGGATCATCTCCCCACCTCAGAAATCCTTAATCACCTCTGCAAAGTCCCTCTTGCAGTGAAAAGAAACACATGCACAGGTCCCAGCGATGAGGAGACAGATGCTGGAGCCGCCCCCACTGTGCTGCTGACCACAGACCCTTTACAGAAAAAGCTCTCGATAAGGAAGCTGTTTAGTTAGTTGATAGTCTTACCCTGCAGGAGTACGTGTCTCCTGCAGCAAACAACTCTATTAGTTTTGCTTGGTCTCTGCACTATTTAACTAAGACGCAGGGAATTCTGTTGCTTTCAGTTCTCAAATGTCTAGTGCATAGCAGGTGTTCAATTAATATTTCTAGAGTAGATAGATAAAGGGATGAATGGATGGATGAATGGATGGAGGGATGAATGGAGGGATGGAGGGAGGGAGGGAGGGAGGGAGGGAGGGAGGGAGGGATGAATGGATGGATGGATGGATGGAGGGAGGGAGGGAGGGAGGGAGGGAGGGAGGGAAGGAGGGAGGGAGGGATGGATGGATGGATGGATGGATAGATGGATGGAGGGATGAATGGATGGATGGATAAGTGGCAGTATAATTTGCCCAAAACCCTATAACTAACTAGTTAGTAGATGAACCAGGATTTGAATTCAGGGCTGTTTGTCTCCAGACCCAAAGCGCTTAACCAGTTCACATTCTCCAATGTTCCTAGAGCTGACAGCCTCTTAGAGTGAAGACAGTATTTCTTCCCCTCCACCTACTTGCATTTACTTGCCATTTACATCTGAGCTACTTTCTTATTTAAAATTGCAATGGACTGGAATTTTGCTGTATAACGCACAGTGAGGAGCAGAATAAATTCTCCATGACTGTTACGTGTTGCTCTTGCTAGCTAATTCCTACATTAGTCAAGGCAGAGATACCAGCTGGCCTGAGGGGTGCCATAAAACTAGAAATCAGGATGATCTGATCCTGCCTGTCCCCCCTGCACAGCTTCCTTCTTCCCCTCCCTCTAATCTTTCGCTCTACGATGTGTTGCCGCAGAAGCTCCAAAGGGAAGATGGTGGCTCTGTTCTCCTCTTCAGTCATGCACCAAACACTTGGTCAGCAAAGCACCCAGGAGAGACGGATATTCGAGTACCTTCTTTCTTTCTTGCCGGCACCCACAATACACTTATGGGAGGGAGAACAGACGTGCCTGTCCTGGGCTCTCCTAGAACAGGGTCACCTACTGCTGGTTCATTGGGAGAATGTAATAAGCCAGTTACCCCTCTTGAACCTTCCTTTTCTCCTCAGTCAAACAGTGGTAACTGTACCTCATAGAGCGGACATGAAGACGCCCTCCCCTCCACTCCATTTTCAGTAAAACCCGGGCAGCCAGGTTTATGTGCTCTTGACCCAAAGACAAGGGCTCTCTCCTGGACCTTTTCTAGCCCATCCAACTAGAAATGATGTCTGATAAATACCTAAATACAGACAGACCTACCATCTTTGCACATTAGGGAGGCGTTTTTCAGAGTTGAGTCATCTAAGAGGACAACACCCAGCTGCAACCAGACCTTGCCTGCCTCGTCAAGGCCACGTCCCAGCCTGGGAACAGTGCTTTGCACATAGGAGACACTCAACAGACATCTGCTGGATGAAGGGAGGGAAGGAGGGAAGGAAGGAAGGAAGGAGGGAAAGAGGGAGGGAAGGAAGGAAGGAGGAAGGGAAGGAAGGAAGGAAGGAAGGAAGGAAGGAAGGAAGGAAGGAAGGAAGGAGGGAGGGAGGGAGGGAGGGAGGGAGGGAGGGAGGGAGGAAGGAAGGAAGGAAGGAAGGAAGGAAGGAAGGAAGGAAGCAGAGAGGGAGGGAATGTGGAATGGATGGGATGGATTCCTTCAAGCAGGAGCTAATGTGACATGTAGAATAAATGAAATTGAGAAAACTGAAGAGTTTGAGATTTTATGCATCAGGAAGTTATGGGGACTCAAGGTGACCTTTGACAAAATCTCTTGGAATCCTGTGTAGCTGAATTAAAGAATATGAAAGCTGGTAAAAGGGCAGGGGTGTGTCTCCAACTGGAGGTCACACCTTTCACAAAAACCTTAACGGTCTGACTGACAGACTTAGGAAAACCCTTCCCTCCCTTTGCAGCTTAGGAAGAGACTCAAGGGCTCCGTCCAAAGCATGGAGCCTTCTGCCTGGCTATTAGTGGGCCTGGAAATTCAACTGCCTTTAGCCACTCTTCACACAAGCTGCGCTCAAAGTGTTCGGGAGGATCTGGGGTGTCGTCAGCCTCTAAGAATATGCTGGAAGGCTGCCGCTTGGGCAGGCGGTGAGGGGTACAGAGAAGCAAGAAGCTCTGGAGCCAGGCAGAACCGGCTGCATCCTGCCCCCGGCACGCCCGGGTCTGTGTGCGTCTCCGCTCCTCCTCCGTGTACTGGACTAACAGCCTCGCTCATTTATTGACTTGCCGTGTGCACAGGGGACTTGGGTATTGGGGAAAATAAAGATGATTAGGGGACGGTCCCTTGCCTGGGGGAGCAGGGACAATTTAAAAATGTTTGATTGTGTATTTACACAAATGGCAAACCATTTCTGAAGTGTTGCCAGGTTAAATAATCTACATTAAAAGCTTTACACACAGAACAAATAGCAGCTTGACAATGAGTGGTAGGAGGGAGCCAGACGGGGGTGATCTCGTAGTGAAGTCTAGAGCAGACATAGAAACCCAAACTGCAGTCACACCCCACCCCCGCCGTCCCAAAATAAAACAGCAAATAGCCACAAACCACATAAAACTGAGAAGCAATGAGCTTAAGTCCCAGTTCAGTCAGAAGAATGTTCCAGAAATTATCCTTCAGCAACAGCTTCTCCACTGGGGAGAGAGGTTATTGGATGGGAACTGAAGACCAGCCTAGGAGTGCTTAGCCCGAGCACCTTACTCTCGCTGCCCTTGGAAACAGTGCGGGGTATCCCCAAAGCGCATACCGCTCAGACTTTGTTAGCAATTCTTTTCTATTCCAAACGCAACAGAATGTGTGAGTTCAGAATTTGGGGATCACTGAGTAGATCGGAGCGGATGGGGAATGATTCTCAGTGATGCATACTTCACCAGGAGGCACCAATGGACAGAAAGCCCACTTAACACAATAAAGGGATTTATTTATTGGCTCAGAATCAGACAAGTGAAGAATGCCATTAGTTTCAGGTAAGGCTCGATCCAGCCGCTCACGCCATATTACCAAGGGCTTTATTTCTCTCTGCCTCTCCTTTCGTCACTCTGCAGTGTGAGCTTATCCCCAGGCTGTACCGAGCAACTGCTAGCAGCTCGAGCCTGAGTCTGTCCCTCTTTGGTCGCAAAATGACACACTCGGTTTTACACTCCACATCCTTACAATCTACACGTGCCGCAGTGCAAAGGAGCTTTATTTTATCTGTGATGACAAGGGCCCAATAAATATCGCTTCATATCAGATTTTTTAAATACGATTTTTTTAAATTTTAGAATAGTTTCAGGTTTACAGAAAAAAGTGTGACGACTGTACAGGAAGTTTCCATGTACCCCACATCCCATGTCTTCTATTATTAACATCTTAGATGAGAATGATACATCTGTCACAATTAATAACCAATATTGATACATTATTATTAACTAAAGTCCAAAGTATATTCAGATTTCCTTAGCTTTTACCTAATGTCCCTTTTTTGGTCCCAGGTCCCACCAAGGTCACCTCATCACATTTAGTCATCATGTCTCCTTAGGCTCCCAGGGCTGTGACAGTTTCTCAGCCTTTCCTTGTTTTTGATGACCTTGGAGGTTTAGAGGAGTCCTGCTCAGGTATCTCCTAGACTGCCTGTCCTTCAATTAAGATTTGGCATGTATTTTCTCAGAAATATCCTGGGGTCATGGGTTTGGGGGAGGAAGACCCCAGAGGTAAAGTGCCCTTCTTATCACAGCATATCAGGGATACATACTATCCAGGTGATTTATCACTGTTGATGTTAACCTTGATTAGCTGGCTGACGAAATGCAGCCCACACTGAAGGAGTCGGTCATTACGTTCCACCTCACTGAGGGTGGGGCTCCTGCCTCAATTATCTGGAATTTTTCTGGAGGAGAGATTTGTCTGCTTTTGTTTATGTGTTTATCCATTATTCAATCACTTACTTATATCAGTATGGGTCCTACATATTTATCTTATACTTTGGGCTATAATCTGATACTACTTTATTTTTCTGCACAAATTGTTCCCAATTCGGCAGTTGGGAGCTCCTTCACTGGGCTCCTGTCTCTCACATGCCTCCACTACTGTGGGTGTTGTCGGTTTCTTTCATCAGCTCCTTACTCTCCGGCACTACAAGATGCTTCAGGCTCATCTGTGCATTTCCCACCCGAGTCCTGGGATCGGCCATTTCTCCAAGGAGCCCTGGTTCCTCTCATTGGAGAGTGGTGTTAGCAGCTAAGACCTAGACTCTAGATGTGCCCATTGTCACCAGGCTGTCATTGCTTCTAGGCCCGCTCAGCTTACAGGGTTAGGAAATAAATGTGTCTGTCTGTGTCGCATCTTTCGGATGTGGATTTGGCAATGTGCCCATTCATGGAGCCAATCTCTGTATCCTGGGGGTGGAACATGACGACTGGTTCTAGCTAATCAAGGCCCAGCCTGAGGCAGGAGATGGGCTACATCTTGACTCCAAATTCAAGGCTAAGAATAGAGGAGATGTGGTTTCCCTGAGAATATTCAAGGTGCTGATAAGAAGAGGGGAACTGATATTCAACAACAAGGACCCATATCCATCACAATGTGGGGGTGGGGGGTGGGGGAGAATCAGTAACAGACCAGAAAGAACAACAAAGCTTTCGAGCCCTAACACTCTGTAAGACCCCTTGCCTTTGGAGAAAGTACTGGGCACTAAGTGACTCAGGAAAATGATAAATGCCTCCAGCTTCTAGTCCCAAAGTCACGTGTGCATTAATGAAATATTTTTAATCTTGTCCTTCAAACCAGCTGGCTTGTCTCCTAATAGGTTCCAATTAAATCCTTTCTTTAAATTACATTGTTCTTAAAGACTTTGCCATCTTTACATGATTTTTCCCCCATCCCTTTCGGCCCCAGCCCTCTCAAAATTGCCTTGCCATCCCCCTTTCCTATTAAAAAATGGAAAATTGCACAATTCACCTAATTAGTCAAATCTGAATTGTATGTGGCTATCACAGTCCAATGGTTGAATTTCACACACCATTTGAAAAGATATGGTAGAAATGTCATTGCTGATTTCCTCCCACACTCCAGTGACACTATTCAATTACAAAAGGAATTATTTGGCTTTCTGTCATTGCGATGCTCTAGCAATATGCTATTAACCTTTATTGATTTTTGCTTAAATATATTCAAGAGGGGTACATTTTTGCAAATCTAATGTGCTGGTATTTAAACGGAAATATTTCATTAAATGGATTTTCTTTTTAAATGAAACTTGCCAAATGATTATAAATGACGGGAGATGAGTGTTGAACTTGAGCAAGATGTTGTGTGGAAGTTCTAGGAAGCGAGTTTTCTGTGCCACCAAATGGGCCCAGGGGGTCAGAAAGGATTTTGAGGGGAACGCGCATGGCACGGAAGGAAGGATTCTTGCCCTGACCTACACCTAGGCCAGTGATCATAAAAACAGGCCCCCTGCAGGTTGTTGTGGGTCTCCGAGCTGACAGAGGTGAGGGGCGTAAAACACTGGCCGGCAAGAGAGGGCCGTCAAAGAGAATGGGGCTGCATACTGGCATGGATCCAGGATCAATCCCTCATGTCTAGCATATGGTATCACCACTAATGGTTTTAGAAGAAATTTCTAGCTTGAGGAAACCTCCCAGAAGCGCATTCTGCTGTGTTCTATTAACCGAGTGCAGTCTCTTGAGGTGAGCACCTCCTCTCCACTTCCCACCCTCCCTCACGGCCTCGGTTTACATTTACAAAGATTCCTCCATTTTCTGAAAAATTTGGTTGTTTTCTGATTTTGTGGTCAGTTGCCCTTTATTGTTCTTTCGTGGTTTAGGAAATATTTAGAAAACTTCAGCTCACCCTACCTGGGTATGAACAAAACACAGCAAAATATTCTGATGGATTTATATACACCTACATATACACCTCTATCCATGTATTTTAAACGCATTCAGCTTTTGATTGGCACCATGCAGAGAGGGCGGTATTTACATGGAAAACACTACGTGAGGTGCCCGGTTAGGTTTGGAAACCACTGGGGAGGAATGGGGCTTCCCAAGTTGCTTTAGAATGTGCACCAACTTGAAGAAATATTAAAATGGTTATATACAAACTCAGAAGTCGCGAGGACGTGCTCTTGGACAACTGAGAGCTTTCAAAGTTTTCCAAGAGAGTTTTCTATAGGTGTGAATCCTCCCTGTCCCTGCTTGATGTTTTTGATTCAGACTTAAAACCTTTGCCTTCCTGAGGGCAGACATGACGTACCCAGTGAGCTGGGGGTTTGAAGGCGCATGTATGGCTCTGCCACGACTCTTACAATAAAGTAATTCCATGATAATTACCGTCGATGGTGTATTCACTCTGCGCCCATTCGCCCTGTGTAGCTACAGGGCTCCACTTTCATCTAATTAGACCCAGCTCTTTGAGTGGCCACTGACTTCTCCCTTTCAGATGTTTCGTCCCATCTGTCAGCAGCCCTTCCTGGCCGCATCTTCAGAATGGATGCGGGATCTGACCACCTCCCATCTCTGTCATCATCCATGCCCCCTCTGCAAGCCAGCCTCACTTTTCATCCGGACCCCATGGCCTCCCAGCTGGTTTCCCTGCTTCTGCCCTGGCCCCCACATGCCTTCTTCAACCTCAACGAGCCTCTCCAAGTAAACCCGATCCCATCAATCCCCTGCTCAGAACCCCCAGCCGCTCCCCATCCCGCATGGAACGAAATGTCTGCCCTTCTCTGGTCTCATCAGTGGCTCCAGTCTTGCTACCCAAGCTCCAACCTTGAACTTGGGGAGCAGGGTGGAGCACAAGGCTCCTAATACCAGCATGGGCCAGGGAGCTGTGTCCTACACAACTAGACTGAGAAACAACGGCTTGAGCTGGAGCGGGAGAAACAGGAGAAGGGGGGGAAAAAACAAATTAATTCTGAAATGTAATTTTCTACATTGTGACAGAATGATCTTTCTAAAGTGTATGATCCTGAGAATAAAAAGGAAAAAAATTACAAAAATAAACTTATCTGTACTATTAAATAAATAAATAAATAAATAAATAAATAAATAAATAAAAGGTTAACGCACGCAAGACTTTGACGGGATAGAATAGTCGACGGGCACGGGGTTGGGGGGATGCCCCACGTGGGTCCCACTCCCAGCTCTGCATCACACCAGCTGTGTGACCTTGAGCAAGCCACGCAGCCTCTCTCAGCCCGTCTGCACAGTGAGGCCTGAGGCTGACACTTCTTCCAGTCCCCACCCTGCAAATCCACTGCTGCCATTAAGTCCAAGGGCAGCTGACAAAGCCGGCGCTGGAAGCTGCGGGTGGCAGAGCAGGACCCTGCCTGCTCAGGCCAAGTCGGAAGCTGCTGCCAGTTCCATCGGGCAGCGCTGCTCCATTCTGGAGAACAAAGGGCCCTAACAATTGTTTTAAAACCCGAGGGGAGCCGAACCCCCTGTTCAGGCCCCTTTGAGGCAGCCATCCCTCCATCTCAGTTTTGTTTCTGTGTCCTCTCTAAGCCTCCCTGCTCCTTCCTTCTGCCACATGGATGATGGCCCCAAACCCACCATGACGTTGGTTCCATCTCGTCACCTGTCAAGAGGCATTTTATCTCCTGCCCCCCGTTTCCCTGAGCCAGCTCATGACAGAGACAGGGTGAGTTGGACAGAGTAAACCAGACACAGAAGAGAGGAACATGGCGGCAAAGAAGTTTGGATTGCAAAACCAGATCCAGCCTGTGGAGCAGCAAAACAAAACTAAACCACGACAACTGAAAAAAACAAAACCTCATTTTTAGCCATAAGTCATTTCTGGCTGTTAAAACTACAGACCTAGAATTCGATTTCGGGAAGCCCCCTTGGAAAACTGAAGCTCACCTTTGCACGGGGAGGGGGGGGGATTTCCTGCTTTAAAACCATGTGTGGGGGTGGCACTTACGTGCTCTCTGCGGCTCTGATTCCCTTGTCCATCACAGGAACAAATCCACCGCGGAAAAATCTAGCAGGCATGCAGTCCCTGCAGGTTGGAGCTTCCTCTCTCTGCCTCCAAATTCACTCCCTTCCCAAACAAAACACAAGAAACCAGCGAAATTGGAATTTCAGATGAACAATGAGTACACTTTTTTAAGCAGATGCCCCGTGCTATACTTGGGACATACATAAACTAACGATTTTGGCATAATAAATTTGGAATTTAGTATAATAACTTC
The DNA here is from genome assembly GCF_036562045.2 of Rhinolophus sinicus. NCBI lineage: Eukaryota > Metazoa > Chordata > Mammalia > Chiroptera > Rhinolophidae > Rhinolophus > Rhinolophus sinicus. Next base: position 21,155,493 of record NC_133762.1, read on the forward strand.
AGAATTTTAATAGAACATTTTTTTTAAATTTATCTCTCTATTTATTTATTTATTTATTTATTTATTTATTTATTTATTTCAGGAGGGCGCAGCTCAGTGGCCCATGCGGGGATTGAACAGGCAACCTTGGTGTAATATTAGCACCATGCTCTAACCAAGTGAGCTAACCGGCCACCCCACAAAATAATGTTTTCTAATACAAGTATATTCCACAAGAAATATTTGGGACATACTGATATTAAAGATTTTGGCATAATAACTCAGAATTTAGTACAACAATTTTAGAAGTTTAGTAGAATAATTTTTAGTATAAGTATGTCCCATGCAATATTTGGGACATACTTATACTAAAGACTTTGGTATAACAAATTTGGAATTGAGTATAATAACTTTAGAATTTTAGAAAAATTTTAGAATAACTTTTTAATATAAGTATGTCCCATGTAGTATTTGCCAGACCTCCCGGGGTGTGGTATCTCCCCGTGGGGACAGATGGAGCATTTGCTCCAGGCCTGGGCAGGATTTGCCACCTGCTTCAAGGGCCTACTTTGCTCCACACCCTGGGCTGAGCCCTGTGGACGAAAGGTATCCTTACAGAGTCACCCTTCTGCAGACAGAGAAGCTGGGAGCAAATCTCTCTAAGCCAGGGGACTGCATGCCTTTTCCGTAAAGGGGCAGACAGTAAACATTTCAGGCTCAGAGGGCCACACAGACTCAGTAGCAACCACTCGATTCTGCTGTTGCAACAGGAAAGCAGCCACAGGCCACCTGCACACAGCGGGTGTGGCTGTGCCATAAAACGATTCCAAAATCAGGCAGAGGGCAGGATTGGGTCCTTTGGCCACCGTCTGAGCACCATGCCCCACAGGCCCAGGGCCAGGCGTGTGCCTTGGGGGCCTGACGTCATCGCAGAAACCAAGTCGAGTGGGACGGAAACTGCATGTGAATTTTTAAGGCATTGAGTACGTTAGCTCAGACTTAGGAGAGCGTTCGATACACGGGCTCTGCCTCGAAGTGGCAAAAGGGGCCTGAGTTCAAGTCCCCGTTCTTCCATGTTCTAGATGTGTAGCCCTGGACAAGTCACTTCACTTCTCTGAGTCACTTTCCTCATTTGTTAAACACAGCTGCTGCTGCTAATAATAATAATAATTAATAATAGTAATAATCCCTACTTCAGAGGGGTACTGTTAGGATTAAATTTGACTGCAAGTGTCGAGAGCTTCCAAGGATATTCAGCACCTCTGATTGTGCCCCACACACATCGTCTCATTTAATTCTCTCAACCCGCTCTGCAGGCTAAGGAAGGAGGGACAGGCTCAGAGACTCCAACCATCAGATTCTCTGCCCTCCTATGTGTTCATTTGGGTGCAAAAGTGGGCCTGGGGGTTAGGATGCAGCTGGGGAGGGAGTGGGGGAAGGGCTGGGGTGAGCACCGAAGAGTGGAAAAGGATGGAGGTGAAGTGGCCCTGTCACCTCCCTGCTCTTGTGTCCTTGCGTGCTGCCATTGTTCTGCCCAGAAAGCTTTTCTCCAGAAATCCACAGCCTCCCTGCCTCACTTCATTCTTGCTTCTTCTGCACTGTCACCTGCCCGGACTACCAAAGCAAAGTAGTTCCCAGCTCATGACCATCTTTGCCACCGCCTTTCATTTGCTTTGGTGACCTGTCGTCACCCACAGTTACCCTATTTATCGGGTTGTTTACTTGCCTGGTATCTGTAAGTACCTGGAGCCCAGAGACCACGTTCAAGCGCTCATGGCCGCGTCCCCAGGACCCAGCACAGTGCCTGGCACAACGGACGCGCTCGGTAACTACTCCTATGAGGAGCGAGTAACTAGAGGGGAGGGGAGAGGGAGGAAGTCGGGGCAGCCAGGCCGCCCGCCTTCCAAGCTCCAGCTCGCCCGCCGGGGCCGTGGCTTCACCTCTCTGAGCTTCAATGTCCTAATGGCATGTAGGGGTGGCATGAGTGTGACACAAGGTGGTGTGGACATCTGGCTCCTGGTAATAACCACAGAGGCTGGACTAACCATAGGTAGCAATTACCTGAAGGCACCGGGCGGTGACCAAAAGCAGGTAGAGACTGGAGGGGCACTGACACGTGGAAGGGCACCGGGTGAGTCCCCATTATTTTTATCACTGGGGGTAGGTCCCAGTCTTTTTGCCATACCAGGGACTGAGAGCTGGGAGAGAAAACCCAGTTTACAAACATTAACTGAGTTCTGGGCATGTACTAAGCACTGTCCATGCATGATCTCAGTTCTTACAAAACTTCTACGAGGAGAGCATGTGACTACCCCCAGGCTTCGAGGGGTGCTGCTGGTGATGGCCAGGCAGGCTGGCTGGAGAGTCTGCTGGCTCAGCGGGAGTCCTGAGTCCTCCCTCGGCTCCTTATTCTGCAGCTGGGGAGAGACTGGTCTGGCCGGTGCATTTCTCACTCTGACTTAAACATCCTCTCTTGCTCCCCCACTCCCCGGATCATCAGGCATCTCAAATGCATCCACTGCTTATTTTGCAGAATCAGCACCCCAGGAGGCCGGGCAGCCTCTGAGTCAGAGCGGATGAGGGCACACCCTGCAAGGAGGCCGCCACTGAGCTAGAGGACCTGGCCTCGCCCTGTCTGCGTCCCCTGGGTGGAGTCCCTGGCTGGAGCAGCTGCTCTGCTGGTGCTGCACCTGGAAACAAAGGCCAGGCAACTCCTGTGTGGAAAGGAGGTGCTGGGAGATGCCGCGTGGTCCTTCTCTGGCCCCTCTGTGAGCTCCCCATGAGGTAAGCCGGGTTATGCAACGGTTATGCGCGGAACTCTGGAGTCAGATCAGCCTGAGTTCAAACTCCACCCCTCCCAACCTCTGGGTCCTTGGGAAGAAACCCTTAATCTTCCCAAGCCTCAGTATATCCACCTGTAAGATGGAACAACAGCGATGAGAGAGTCTTCCTCTTGGGGCTGTTGCGAGGGTCAAATGGGATGGTGGGCTCAGAGTACCCTGCAACGACTGACCATGGTACACCCTCTCGTGCTACCGTGTTTCCCGAAAGTAAGACCTACTCAGAAAATAAGCCCTCGCATGATTTTTCAGGACGACATCCCCTGAACATAAGCCCTAATGCATCTTTTGGAGCAAAACTTAATATAAGAGCCGGTCTGATCTTCGGGGAAACACGGTACCTTCTCTTCATCCCCTTCCACACAGCTGACCCCAGAACCTGTGCAGATGGCACATCCGTCCCCCGGCAGCTGCGAGTGCTGTGGTTGATGGCTTCGGGGTCTTTCGTTTTCATTCTTTTTGCTGTTCTGATTGGGTGGGTGTTTTCTGCCAGATACTCTCTTGTTGAGAGAATTACCGTGGGTGGTCATGCTGCCTTGCCTGCAGACTCCCGGGAAGAGGCTTAATACAACCTCCCTCTCGTGGCTATTTCATAGGCACCCAGAGAGAATGGATGTAGAACCCTCAGCACGTTGCCTGACCTTTGTAACTATTGCTGAGTCCAGAAAGACAATGAAACGGGGAACAGGGCCGAAGACGATGGAGCTGAATGGGGCACTGCCATCTCAGCATTGAGGCCAGTTCCTGCTCTGTGTGCTCAGGGGAACCAGGTCCCGTCTGGACACACCTGGCAGGGCTGCATCCTTCCTGGAAGTGACGTGTTTGCACTTCTATCTGACCACCTCCCAGGAGAGCAGCAATGCAGACGAGAGGGAAGGTCGGCCGCAAAGGCCACGTGCAGCCAGACTGGGCAGGCTGCAGGGGATGTTCGAGCCTGCCCCAAATTGGGGTGTCATGCAGAGCAACAGAGCCCCGTGCTTGCCCTCTGCACAGACCACGCTCAGCTATGAGGGTGGCCACCAGGGGATGTTGTTTTAAATGACTGTGGACACTACTGCCACTGCAACCATAATTACAGTGAATGCTGACCCTTCCCAGAGGCGCCTCGGGGTTGTAGAGCAGCTCAGGCGAGCTGGCAGCCTTTGAGGACACGTGTGTCATCCAAATGTAGGCCAGGGCTGCCCTCGGAAGGAGCTTCAGAGGGAAACCAGACAATTGACCTAAATGAAGGCAGATGCCCCTCTGGAAACGGGGCATTGAAACCGCACAGCTACACCCACGGCGTGCTCTCTCAGAAGGAACATTTCCCCCCAAATGTTCAGAGAAGCATCTCTCATAGTCCCGAGCTGTTTTTGTTTCATCTTAAATACACACACATACACACACACACACACACAAACACACACACGTCTGGCAACAGTGCTTGTACACACTATATGCAATCCCAAATGCAGTACAGAAGGTTACATGGGGAAATATGAGCCTCTCTCCCACCTGAGCCCCACCCCCACCCCCGTTTCTCTGCTCCCTTCCCCAGAGACAAACCAACCAGTGTCCCTGCGTTCCTGGGACACGTCCTGAGATCGCTTTCGTTCTTTACGGACACACGCATTGATACTCCAGTTGTCCCAGGAAACCAACTGTGCTGGACACACACTCTCCTATACCTTGCTTTTGCACTCGGTGTGTCTCAGCGGTCTTCCTGAGTCTGTGCAGAGAAACGCCCCTGGTCTTTTTCAGAACGGTACAGCAGTGCCGTCTGCAGACGCCCATCATTTGTGTGACCTAATTTAAGCACACTGGTGGACATTTGGGTTGCTCTTAGACACTTGCTGTTAAAAGTCATGCTGCCGCAAACCACCTTGCACATATGTCACTGTCACGCCTGTGTCGAGGACACCGGAAGGGCACTGTTCCTGGGCCCAGGGGACAGTATTCATTGGACACCCACAGAGATCTACAGATACAGACACGAGTGTTGCCAAATTCCCCAGCAGAGGTGCTGACTTGTCCCCACCCCGCTACTGCAGGCGTCTCTTTGAAGAGTTTCATTTGGGCAGCAGAGACAGGTGACCTCTCTGGAGGGCCCAGTAAAGTACTGAAACGGGGCAGTGTAAAGGCAGGGGGCTGTGTGTCTCTACCGGCGCTGCCACTTACTGCCGATGCAACTTTGGGCAAGTTACTTAGCCTTCCTGGGCCTCAGTTTCCTCATTTGTAACATGGGGAGGTAATACCACTGCCACATAGGGTGGAGGTGAGGGCACTTAGCAGAGCCAGGCCTCCGATGTCCGCTACTTATTATTGTTGTTGTTGGGATTTTGTGCGTAATTATAGGGTGAGGCGTCAGGTACTGGGTAAGTCACACGTTATCACTTTTGACGTGAACTCATTTCTGCCGTGTGAATAGTTTACAGCGGAGGCTGACCCGTTGATGTAGGGAGGCCTGTAGACGAATGGCTGACTGTCCCAGGGAAGACGGGACTCACGGGTCCAGTGGCAGAGCTGGCGGGCGGGTTCCGCCTCTGTTTCCTCCCCCTCTATCGTGGGGAAAATCAGACGCCTCTTCCTCCCCTGGCAATGCTCATGTGTCAGCTCCTCAGGAGACCTTCCCCTCCCACCCCCCTCTGGCCTAACTCTGACCACCCCTGACCTTCTCCTTCAAAGGCAAATGGAGTTACCTCAAAACGGAAGTTAAATATGATAAATATTTTCACTTAGCTCATGTGGCACCATTGTTTTCACTTCTTACTGCACACTGCAGCGCTTGGTGGACGTGCTCCTAGAATTAACTCATTTCTTTCGTCTTGTGAGTGCACGTTACAAATACAATATGTTTAGGACCATTTTCTTGCAAAGTCTAATTACCCAAAGCACACTTGCCTCTAGTAAAGCCTTGCTAATTTGGATGTTGCTATTTTTAAACCTGTGTTCACCTTCAGTCATAAACCCCAAATCCTCCTCGCCGGGTGGTCCGCTCCAAAGGTGTCAAAACAACACAGACCCGACAGCCTCTGAAACCCGGCCAATTTCGTGCGCAGAACCTCTTAATACGAAGTGTCAGGTCATGGGGAGTCCAAGTCATCCAGGTTCCGGGAATTGCCTTCCGTGCCCATCGATTGGGAAACTGCTGACTGATTCCCAAACACGATATCCAATGGTCACACCTTGTTCCTGACTGTGTCTGCACACGCAGACGGCACACCTCACACTCCCATCACTTGTTTTGGCATTCAGTACAGCCTCAATTAAAAAATATTTCAGAAAATCATTTAAATAGCGACAAGTTGCCTATCCTGATTCTTCTTGGCATTTGTTGTATTTACATAATATTCCCATCTGTTTTCCTATGGCGGGTTCTGTGTCTGACAGCCGAAGTGCTTTATATAGCCTTTTGCCAGACAAATTAATTTCCTTTACTTCCCACTTTAATTATTTCTATCTTGTCGTCTCGGGGACTGAATCGGCTTGGGTTTGCCTCTCAGGTTGTTTCAGAGGATGAAATCGGAACAGATGAGGTCTCACCAAGCAAGGAAAAAATGTTCGAGATGAGAAACACAAAGTGAAAATTATCAAAACTGAAAGACAAGCCACAACTTTCCCGGCTACGGACGCCACTCAAGATTTTGTCACTGACCAGAGTTATCGATCAATTCTGGCCCAAGCAGGGAGGAAATGAACTCAACACATCTGATGGGGTAAATACCTGTGGTGGCCAGCCTCCAAGACGGATCTCCATTCTCCTGCCTCCTGGCGCCCTCACCTTCGTGTAGCCCCTCTCACCCTGAATCATGACTGGCCTGTGTGACCACTAAAATACTGCGGGGTTTATGACTTCCAGATGATGCCACACAGGCATCATGGCTTCCGCCTTGTTCTCTGGGATCCCTTGCTCTGGGAGAAACCAGCCGCCATATTGTGAGGACACACACACATCTCTACGGAGACGCCCACAGGGAGAGGCACTGAGGCCTCCTGCCATCAACCAGCACCAACCTGGCAGCCGTGTGCGTGCACCACCTAAGAGATGGGTCCTGCAGCCCCAATCAAACCTTTAGAGGATGGCAACCTCAGGGGAGACCCTGAGCAGGAACCACCTGGAAAAACTGTGTGAGATAATAAAGACTTATTGTTGCTCGAAGCCACTAAGTTTGGGGACAATTTATTAATAGCAATAGGTAACTAATACAGAACCTCAGTGATTAAATTATGAGACTTATGAGTCATATACAAGTAAGATTACCCATAAATCTTAGTGGACATGAGGGAAATGGAAGGAGTGGAGAAGGAAGGGTAAAATGTAAGAAAAGAGACACCTTTGCTCTGTCTCAGTACTAACAATGGTATTCACTCACAGCTAGCGTTTCCTGGCAGTTTTTGATCCACCTGCGTCCTTGCTGTTTCTGCCCCCACCTCAGGGACTTAGCATGTACTGTTCCTCTGCGTGGAACAGTCTCCCTGGATCTTCCCACAGTCCCCTCCCTCTCGTTGTTCAGGTTCAGCTCACGTGACACTTTCTTCCCTGACCGTCCCTGCTGAAGTGGCTGCCCGCCCTCCCATGCCGGTCACCCTCTCTGCCTGTGGGCCATATTTATAGCTTAGCATACCGTCTTCAGCAAGAATGGGACCTCTGCAGGGACAGGTTCCTAACCTCACCACTGTGACCCTGCCTGGCACAGAAGAGAATGTAGTTATTTACCATATGCAGTTGGAGCTTTCCTTGGCCAGGCATCAGTTCAGGCATGTAACATGCATTATCTTATTTAATCTTCCCAAAAGCCTGAGGATCGGTCCCATGATGATCCCATTTTACAGGTAAAAACACTGAGGTTCGTCACACAGCCAGCAGGCCTGAGAGCCGGGACTCCAACCCCGGCCAGTCGACCTTGAAGCACTCTACTTACCCAGCATGCTGCTGTAAAGGGGACATTACTGCAGGAAGTGGACTGTGCTGAGGACTCGGGGGCCCTGTGGGGAGGCTGGGCCTGGGATTCCGGGCAGCGGTGGGAGGAGGGGGAAGGGTGGCTGGCATGACAGAAATTAAGAATCTATGGTTATTTTGTCTGTTGGCCCTTTTACAAATTTCATAATTCCGAATTCTGCACATTAGAACACTTTCAGCTTACAAAACCTAAAGTGGTTTTTATTTCCTACATTAAACCCCAACAAATACAGTGTCAGTAAGTACACATTCATTCAGTCATTTATTGAACACGTACTATGTGCCAGACACAGTTCAAGGCACGAGGAGTATATTAATAATCAAACAGACAAAGTGTCCTGCCCTCATTTGTATTTTCTGCCTTATATCTGAGTGAGGGAGAATACCAAAACAATAAGCAACCCAATAAAACAAATAACCATACAAATGAAATAGTAACAGCTTTGAAAGGATGAAACAAGATAAGGCTCAGTGGTCAAAAGTTCCAGGAGAAACCTCTTTTAGGTGGTACGGTTTGGAAGGTTTTTGCCATAGAGCTCTGGCCTGGGAGCTACAGATGAAGCAGCCAGAGGCGGCGGCAGAATGCCCAGCATGTGCAAATGCCCTGAGGTGGGGAAGGGCTAGGCCAGTTCAAGGGACTGATGGAGGTCAGCGCGACTAGAGGAAAGCCAGCAAAGGTGACATAGGAAGGAGAAGCGGTCAAACAGGTGGACCTGCACAGATCACATCAGCCTCTGTAAGGACAAGGGAAGGCTTTGGAATTTTATTTCAAATGTCCAAGGATGCCATTGGAAGGTTTGGGGATAGATAGGGTTTTTTAGGGAACCCCATCCTAGGTTCCCCTATTATTATTCACATCTTGCAATAGTGTAAGACATTTGTTACAACCAATACTGTTGTGTCATTAACTCATGCCCACAATTTACACTAGGATCACTTTTGGTGGTATACAATCTGTGGGTTTGGACAAACAGATAAGGGCCTGTATCCACCCTTACAGTATCACACACTAGTTTCACTGCCCTACAAATCTTCTGTGCCCTATCTACTTACCTCTCTCATCCTGCCCCTGCTTCAGCCCCTGACAACCACCGATTTTATGGTCTATTTTGCTGCTTCCAAAATCTCATCTAGTTGGAATCACACAGCAAGTAACCCTTTCAGGCTGACTTCTTTCTTTCACTTAGCAGTATGCATTTAAGGTCCCTCATTGTCTGTCTGTGGCTTGATGGCACATTTCTTTTTGGCCCTGACTAATATTCCACAGTATAGATGTCTAACGGTTGGTATATCCATTCACCTATTGAAGGACATGTAAGATTCCTCCCTCCATGTCTTTCCATGGCTTGATAGGTCTTTTCTTTTTATTGCTGAATAATATACCATTTTGGGGCTGTACCAATTGGTTTCTCCATTTGATCATGCTGCGTGAGAATTAGGTGATGGACTGACCGGTGGGCTGTCACTACCTGGGAAGACGGGGAGGAGCAGGCTGTGCAGAGGGAAAAGGCCCCTGCCACGGCCTGCTCTGGTCCTCCAGGCAGCTGGCCTTCCTCCCCGCCCTCCCGTTCCCTAGAGGTCATCCGTCCACTGGGTGCAGCCACCGATGGGTGGAAATCAGCCTGTGAGCCCCAGGTTCCCACAGGCTGACCTCACGGGCCCCCCTGGAATGACAACACAATGAAAATCAAAATACAAAAGGGACTCTTCATGATGAAATTGTCCTCAAAACCATTGCCACATTTGAAAATAACAGTCAATTTTTCCGCACTGGTTCCCAACCCACAATCGTGTCTGCTGGAAACCCAGCAGACGGGACTTTGAAGACCCCTCTGTCCCTCTGGAGGGTGATTCAGAGTTGGGTTTGGTGACTGTGTGTGAGCGTGTTTTCAGACAGGCCACCAGAAGCTCTGCATTGTGTTAGGATCCCTTCAAGCACAGGCAATAAATCAAACTCAACCAAGATGCACAGTGAGAAGAGGCAACGTAAGGGGGGCTGTGCTCTCAGTGCTAAGCAGCTCTCATCACAGTGGTTTAGATCAAAGGTGGCCTAAGGGGGGGCGGGTCCCCCTGGCTTTTCTGTTGCTCAATCCATGTTTTCAACCCGGGTGTCTGCCACCCGGGCTGGGGACACAGCAAGCACTGATGTGCAGACGAAAGACTCGGAATGGCAGGAAGCGGGAAGGGACTGCCCTAAATATCAGGGCTCCAGGCGCACGGACTGTGAAAAGCCCACTGCTGTGCCAGCACATCACAACTCGGGGATGGACTGACTCCAAGGCAGGGAAGTGACCGCAAAGAACTGACAGCCCTCTCGGAGCCCTGGTCCTCTGGTCTATAAAGTGGGAATGACAACGGCAGTGCCCACCTCCCAGTGCCTGATTGTTCTCGAGAGTGGACTCTTGCCCTCTCCCCTTAAAAAACCAGTTTTATTGGGGTACAATTAGGATATCAAAAAATTCATCCATTGTAGGTCTATAGTTCAGTGAGCTTCGGTGTACCAGACAACTGTGCAGCCGCGTCCCCAACCCCATTTGGAATCCCAAAGTTCCTTCGAGCCTCTGAGCAGTCAACCATTGCTCCCACCCAGCCCGAGGCAGCCACTCTGGAGCTGGGTCCTGAAAGTGAAATAAGGAGTGCCTCGCTCAGGCTGACTTTTCTGTAAACGTAAGTCTCTAGCATCAGGAGCATCTTAACTTCAGGGGGGAACCACTCACGCTGTCGCTCCCCAGGCTTGTACAGTGCACAACCTGCACAACCTCCACGGCACCTTGTTTGTGGGCCTCAGTCACTGTCAGCGAATTTTCCTAAAAATGTATTTCCTGGGGAAAATGCTCAGGATACAAAAGGAAGTGAAATGGAACTGGAAACTCTAAAAAAGCATGGTCTTAATCTGTTTAAAAAACGTGTGTATACACATACACACAAAAGACTGGAAGGAAATAAACCAAGCTTTTTACAGTGATTATCTTGGGGTGACCAACTGAGGTATGATATTAATTTTCCTTTTTATACTCTTTTACATTCACCAAATTTTCTATAAGATCTATGCAACATTTATAATGAAATGACTTATTGGGTTGGAAAACGGAGGTAAGGCATTCACTATTTTTTCCCTTTTTCAATACAGATGGATTGATTCCTATGGTGGTGTAGTCAAAAAAAAAAAAAAAAAAAAAAAACCTTTAAAATCCTCACATCAATTTTGTTTTGGGAACAAAGTGAGAATAAATAAAATAGCTCACGTAAGTGAACACACACACACAGGCACACAAACACACTCTATTAAATAAGATTTTTCACATGATGAATTCGTGAGCTTGGCCAAATAAGATTCTGCAAGATAAATCTTATTTGTCCAACTGTATTAAATGTTCTTCCATTTATAGTTTCCCCCAGACAAGTCCAAGAACAAAAGCTTCCTCATTCTTCAAAGCAAGTCACCTTTCCATTTGTAGGAAATTAGGAACTGCCCTACTACAAACTCTCTGCACACAGCGTGCCTTCATAAAACTCAGCTGGCTACTGAATGCAGGAAATGCCCATTCTTGAACTGTATCCAGAGCAGTCATTTCCTGTAGGGTATCCTCATCTGTGATATCCTGGGGTAAGTCTTCTTAGACAGCTATTTTCTACTCATCAACAGTCATTTTCCAAGTCTGTGGAAAAAGCTCTCTTTATACCTGATATGTAATAGTATCCTTCAGTCAGGAAACTAGTCATTTAAAATTAAAGAAATAAAAAGCTGCTTTTTCCCAAAAGCCCCCTTTTTTTGGTTAAATGAAATTAGTAACATAATAGTAAATGTAATGCAATGCTAATTGTAATTAAATGTAATGGATATTAAAACATAAGTACCAAATACCAACCAGATGGAATATCATATTAGCTATATTATTATTACTAGCTCTCTTAATTCGCTATTTTCTTAAGCGGGATCCCTTAAAAAACACCATCAGCTATAGTCCAGAATCATAAATTATATTTTAGGCTCTAGTTATGCTGGAGAAGAGATAAGGATGCTTGTTCCTAGAACTTTCTAGAACCATGGATTCACCACAGATGGTGATTTTGTCCCCCAGGGACATTTGTCTGCAGATGATTTTTCGTTGTCATGCAGAAAGGGGACGTTTCTGCTGGCACTGAGTGGGTGGAGGCCAGGGAGGCTGCAGCTAAACATCCCACAATGCTCAGGACAGCCCATAGCAAAGGAGCATCCAGTCTGACATGTGAGTAGTGCTGAGGTTGATCAACCCTGTGCTAGAACAAAGAAAAACGAATATTGCAAAAACCATTCAAATATTCACAATTTGACTGCCACCGTGGCAATTTCCTAAAAAAACCCCAAAGTTTGTACTCTTGAAAAACATCAACAATGACAACTCCTCTGTCTTGGGGGAGGGTCAAATACGCTTCTGGGGACTCCTTCTAGCACTGCTTATTTAGTGTGACCGGAACTCCAAGTTCATCCAAGTTCTCCCAAATCAAAACACAAAACCTCTCTTCTTTTCATACCTCACCTCTGCTGCTGCCTCCCAAACCAGGCACAGCTGCCAAAGTCCTGGGGATAAATCCACAGACACTGGAGCTGAAACCCCGAGCTGCAGACTCATCCCCCCACATGGGGGTTTATGACTTGGGTTCAACAAGAGACTCCAAAGGTCTCCTGTCATGTCTGAAAGGTGGGCTATGGCTGGTGTTGATTTTCTTCTTTCTAACCCCCTGTATTTCCTAAACTGACTGCCACACACATCTTCGTGAAAAGAAAAAAAACTTGTTCGTTAACATAAACCCAGCCCCCCGATTGCTACAGACCCCTCCAAAGACTGTGAGCAGCCAACACAAGAAAGAAACGCCATAAAAAGCTGTCCCCAGCTGGGTACGAGGGGGTTAGTCTCCTTCTCATAGGCGACAGGTTTAGAATTAAGGACTCTTTCAAATTCAGCTGCGAGGGGCAGAGACCTAGTGACAAGCCAGGCCTCGCCAATAAGGTCACAGACTGGGAAAATCCCACAGGAGCTCTGCTGGTCTTTTGCCTAATTTCCACTGTCTGAGAACCACCTCTGAGATCTTTGTGCAGCCTCGGGCCTTTGTTCCATCCACTTCCTCATAAAGTTCTTTTAAATCCACATCTAGAACATCGTTAAATTAAGCCCCACACACAGGCAGAAGGTGAGTCTAGGGTACGGCAGGACTGGCTACATGATCCAAGTGGTCCAGGGCAAAATTTAAATGTGGGCCCCTTGGACAAAAGTTATTAAGAATTCTAAGACAGAGACAACAGAGCACCTAAATTAGGCAGGGGTCCTTCCGAGCACGGGCCCCACGTAATTGCCATGTCCCTGTCCATAAAGCAGCTCTGGGTATAGACTCCCAGTGTCCCGCAAGCTCAGGAGTGTAATTTGGTTTTAAGGACAACAGGGGCCCTTAGAGGAGCTTGCAAGGCAGTGGCAGGACCTGACCTAGCTTTTGAACCAAGACAGCTTCCTAGAGGCTTCAGCCTTTACAGGGTGAGAGGTGGCGGTAACCTTGATTTTGACTTTAAGCCCACTGGCATGTTCTGTGAACTGACAAGTAGGGCTCAGTCTGTATGGATACTCAGACAGGTTTGAGGACGGAGCCATTCTCTACAGAGCATCCTGAGGGACCAGGGTTCCACAGAGCACACTCTGGGAAAACAAGGCTTGGCCCACCAGTGTTAAGCAACCCCTTAAAGACCAATGTTATACAGGGGAAACTGAGGTCCAGAGAGGGACTGGAGGTCAGCTGAGGGTACACAAATGTGACAGAGGCAGGAGCAGGTGGTTGGCTTCTCGGTCCCCATTTGGTGTTCTTCACTGAGCCTAAAGTCAATGCCCACAGAGCACGTGCAGTCACAGGGCCTGGAAACTGACCAGGTGGCCCCAAATGTCACACTGCATAGGGCCATGCGCACAGATGGGTGAGGGGTGGGAGAACATTTGAGCTTCTGGACCTTTGAGAACAGACAGATGCTTGTGTTCTATTCAGAAACAGGCTCCAGCCCACTTCTCCTGAGCAAACATGGGTGTGTAATTTAAATCTTATTAAATCATGAATCTGGGTCAGTGGTAATTTATAGATTACTTTCATTAACTGGATAAAAATAATCACCAACTCAACAGTGAGTCATAACAGCAATTAAAAAGAACAAGGTACAGCTTTTCCACTGGTTGGGGTGTGAGGACATGTCTCCAATTATTTCCCAAAGATTCTGGAGATTGGAAGAAATCAGCATGCGTTTGGCCCAAGACAACTCCCCTTTTTCCCCCTTAATTTTTAATCCCTTCAGAAGAAATGTAATCCATATGTTTTGGATTCATTTACATTTAAACCATCAAAACAGTGTTTGTTAAGGAGCATTTGATGTCCGAAAACCCTTTTTTCTCTTCTTTTTTAAAGGCCTTTGGTCTTTGAAGCAGGAGGTCGTGCAGCAACATCTGTGGAATGGGCAAGTGACAAAGGCTGGCATAACCGTATCCCCTTCAAGGAATTGCCTTGAAAAACTCATCTTTCAGAAATCCAGAGTGTTATGTGACCACATCCACTGATTGAATGGTGAATATATACCGGGGGCGTCAAAAAAATGTATACACATGACTTGTATTCATCTTTTGTTATTGGTATACATTGAGTATTACAATTTTAATGCAGTTTTTTTTTTCTTAAAATGTGCGTACATTTTTTGGTACCCTCTGTATATTTATATATATACAAATGTATTGTATGTAGGTATGTATATTATGTAACTGAAGAGACAACATGATTTACAAGCTGAGCTGCTCAAATGGACACACGGTAAAGCTGGTGGCTACCTATTTTAGTCAAAGCTCTCAATGAGTTTTTATTGAGTATGTAGAAGTAGATCCAGTAAAAGAAAAAGAAAGTGAGATTCCTGCCTCATACCGTATGCTAAAATTTATCGCTGGTGCACCAAACATTAAAATGTTAAGTAGGCAAATAAATAAATAAAATAATGAAACTAAAAGGACCAAATAAATAGGTATGAATGTGTTTGGGGGATGGAAAGAATGCTTTAAGGTATGGCACTGAAGAATGAAACTATAGAGAACAGTTTTAACTACTTAACATTAAAATTAAAAAAACAAAAACGCTAAACAGCAAATAAAATAAAAAGTTGAGAAATAACAAAATTGGTAAAATTAGAGAAAATATGTAAAATGTGACAAACGTATGGCATAGAGCCTTAATATATAAAGAGCAATTGTTAACCAATAAGAAAAAAAGATCAAATTTACTGGTAGGATATAAACAGGCAAATATCTAATTAGGAAATGAAACAAAATAAAACCACTTCATCTAGCTCAGTGCGTTCCACACTGTCGGTGTTCGGTGAAACGGCTGTTGGATGCCTGAACCTGTCCTGAGTCACCTAATAACAGCTCACCAAGCCCTTACCAGGGGATCCAGAGAGTGAGGACAAGCACAAAACTCGCCTCTGTCCTCAGGCCCCACAGCAGCCACTGGGGAAGTTCCTGCCACTTACAAGCTGTGTGACTTTAGCCAAATGCCTTAACTTCTCTCTGCCTGATTAAGTTGAGAAAATGAGAATAAATGAAGGCAGTATTAATATCTACCTCCTGGGACTGTTGCAAGCTTGAAGCAAGTTAATACACGTGGAGTACTTACAACAGTGCCTGGCTCATCATAAAAACTCAGCAATGCACTTCAAAGCTCAGAAATAAAGCTAAGAGGGTAACAATCAAGGAAACGCCCACCACCCATTGATCCGTTCGTTCAAAAACACCTAGTGGGTGCCCAGCCCGTGCCAGGCATTAGCGTAATCATGACTGATGTTCGATCAATGTTAGGACAGAAACCAGAGCAGCCTCAGCAAAGAGGAGATGATCTGTGAGAAGGCAAACACCTCGTTGGTGGAGGGACCCCAGACTCGGGGCCTGACACTGTCTCGGCAGCCAGGGGAAGCTTTCGGGAGAAGGCACTTGTCAAGCTCTGCCTGGAAAGATGACTGCGGGTTTTCCAAGCAAAGATGGTTCTAGGCAGAGAAAGCAGTCAGGGCGAACTCTCAGATGTGCAAGAAAATGCAGTCATTTCAGTCCATGTTTTCTCACATTGTCGCCCTGTCACTAAGGGGCTGGTTTGGGAGCCAGACTGAACCAAGTTATATCCGTGCTCTGCCAACATGTGTGTGTGTGTGTGTGTGTGTGTAAGAGAGAGAGAGAGAGAGAGAGAGAAAGGCTCTGTCTCAGTCTCATCCATGGAATGAGGATAAAAGTGGTATTTCTCACGTGGTCGTGGAAGGTTCAGTGAAACACTTCCCAGAAGGCCCGTCTGTTCGGAAGGAGGGCACACACGGACAGGCTTCTACACCAGAAATCCACCTCTTCGATGGATTTTCGATGGGTCACATGACTGACACCAAAGGCCATGGCTCAGGAGTTAGGACTTGTGGCAGAACAGAGCTGGCCTTCCCAAATCATCTTTGGGATGAGTTTAGTTCAGGTTTCTCACTAGGGACATTTCGAGCCAGATAACCCTTTGTCATGGTGGAAGGGAGGCCGTCCTGTGCGCTGTAGGATGTTTAGCTGCATCCCTGCCTGGCCTCTACCCACCAGCTGCCAGTAACAACCCCCCACCCCCAACTCACCATCACCACCACCCAGTTTTGAAAAACAATGTCTCCAGACATTGCCAAATGTCCCCTGGAGGACAAACTCGTTTCACTAAGAACCGCTGCTCTAGGTCAATGTAAGGTTTTCTGGGAATGACCCAACTGGTAGAGCAGACCCTTTGCCACCAGAGAAATATTTACTGTCTACTGGGTGTCCACAGGCCAAATTCCAGCATTGGGTGTATTCTGTTTGACCCAGGAGACATTTTAAATCTCTTTGATGGACTGACAACAGAGTCCTAAAAATCAGGGCATTTCACATAAAAATCCAGCTTTCTGGTTTCTCTGGGAAACTGGGAATATTTGATGACACTGGGTCCGCATTACAACATGCAGCAGTTGCAGGGAACGGAGTTGCCTCTGCCCCCGTCAGGTGGTCATGGGCTTCCTGTTTGCCACCAGCCCCACCACTCTCGACTCCCCGAAATTCCGAGGCCCAGAATCAGCTTCTATCTATCCCATTCCATTTCCACAACCCTGCCGGACCCTGAAGGTGTTTGAATTTGGAACTCTAGCTAATGTGCTTGTACACACACACACATGCACACATACACATAGATAAGCAATGCATGCATAAACATACATATACACATGATGAACACACATGCATGCATGCAAAACACATCCACACGTGCATACATACACATGCACGCACACACGCACGTGTACACACGTGTAGGTATATACACAGTGTACACATACACATGTACAATACACACATGTTCACATACACACAACACATGCAGATATCTACACATGCATACACACATACAGACGCACACCCACGCCCACATGTATGCACAAACGCCCACATGCACACAGACGGCCCCCAGAGCTCCCCGGTGCCCGTCCACCGCAGCCCAGGGCACACAGCCTCCTTGATGCGCACACCTGGCAGAGAGGCGCTGCCCTTTGAAGTCACGCCCGCCCCTCCCGCAGGGACTCTGAGTATCACGGGGACTGATGGATGGGACAGCTCAGCTCTCAAAAACTGCCGCATGTGTTTATTATGGCGATGAGTGTGGGCTGGGCCCTTCTGGCTTGTGTAAGTGTCAACTGGTGACATGTGCTCTACAGAAGGCAGATGTCAAAGTGGGCTGGGCAGCAGAGCGCCGCGCCACGTGCACTGAGACCACCCAAGGGCAGCGCTCATACTGACCTGGGCCTGGTCACTGTGCTGCTTCCCTGGCCTTTGGGAACTAAAGGGGACAGAGCGAGACATTGGCCACCAAGATGGGTCTGATGCAATGACAGCGGCCGGCTTGGGCAAGCAGTGAGGGCGGCCAGACGTTGCCTCTTGAACCCCGGGGAGAGCCCACGGCCCACACATTCCTTCCATTCTGTTCTCTCAAGAGGCTCCCAGCCCCCACTGCAGCCCCACTGCGGCCACACGCTCAGATGGCAGTGGAGGAACACTTTCCCACCTCTGTGTGAATAATAATTATGCACTGAGGTCTGACTAAGTAACGGGCACTCTCTAATCACTTCAGCTATGTTATCTTCCTGAATTTTCACCTCAACCTTATGAAGACTGTGACTTATTATGCTGATTTTGCTGACGCTCAGAAGGTTGTATCAAGAGCAAGATAGCATGCGCTGAGTATCCTATCAATCGATCTTTTCTACAATCTTACGCACGTTCTCTTGTATTTCCTACTTTATAATTAGATCAATGGAGGCTCAGAGGATCTTTCTTCTCCCCCCCACCCCGTCTGGCTTTCTCCTCACCGACACTCTCTAGGCTGAGGTTCTCGAGCCCTTACACATGCCAGGCACTGTATCGGGTGAATCCATCATCTCCATGAATCCTCCCAACAGCCTTGGGAGGTGGACGCTGTTGCCCCCACTTGACAGATAAAGGGACCAGGTTCAGCAGCATCGCAGTGGGAAGCCTCGGACCTGGCTAGGGACTGTCACGCCCACTGGCCTCAGGAGATGTGGGGTTCTCAGCACCCACTAGACCAGAGCCGACCCCCGAAGCGGCCCACACCCAGCAGCCAGGAGCACCCGGCAGAGGGTCACAGTGCTGGGACAGCATCTGGCCCCAGGAGGCATTTCCACTGTGACACAGACAGATTGCAGGCACCCCAGGAAGTCACTGTGGGTCTCTTTATATGGTGCGAATGCCCGCCTTGCCACTTCTAATCTGTGAAACTGGCCCCGGAAAACTGGGCGGTTACACAGACGCCAGATGCCAAGCAATCTAGAGAAACAGGTAGAAACAACAAGAAATACAGTGACACTTGTCATCTAAACCACACGGGACACTGGAAATGCCCCGATGCATTGGGAAACATCAACTGCCAGGAGCCACATGTTGCCTTCTTTCCTTCACCTCTAAGGCTGCTGCTAAGACAGACGTGGGTGCACGACAGACGGCCTTACCTCCTTTTCTTCTTCCCTACAAGCCTACGTGGCAGCTGGGCTGGAAAACCAGCTCTTTCCAGGAAGCAGTGCATATTAGCCAGACCCTGGAATCTGCCAGATGTGGTGTAGACCTCAACCTCACCACCCACTTTCTAGCCGTGTGGATGTAGCAAATTACTCAGTCTCTGCTTCAGTTACAAAACACGCGCAGCCTAATGGTGAAGATGCAACAGCTGAGGTATAACTGAGCCCGGGGCCCGTCACAGGAAGTAGCTGGTGCTTGCTGGCCTTTTTCTATGCTAGTCATGGCTTCACCCTGGTCACTCCCTCACAGGCCCCTAGCAGGCAGGGTTCATGCTTGGCTATAAGACACGTCTGTCATGCCCAAGGATGGACATTCTCCATTTCTCATTTCCTGCATCTTTCCTCCATATCTGGAGATTCTTTTGTTAAAAAGCCCACTATCTTATCGTTTTAACAAACACTGCAAACTAGAGCTTTAGAATCTAAAAAAAAAAAAAACTTGGGAAAAGGAGCAACATTTTTTCTTTCTGAAAGCAAGAAGTGTGCAGAGAAAACTTGAAAGCCCAATTTCATTCCTAACTGAGGCAGAATTTCCCCCTCCTTGTAGATACGTATCAAATAATTACAGCTCAACTGCTGTAATTCAGCACCTGGGCTGAGGTGAAATTATTTTTAATGTATCACCTGGGCTGTTTGACGTTGGATATATGCCTGGATGTCAGCTTCTAGACAAAAATCTGACACGTATTCCCAAGGCAGCTGCTACAGCTCAGCCGGGGAAGCGTGGTGTGCGGGACACCGGAGACCGCAGGCTGCTGACCGGCCGGGTAACCAGCCATCCTGCCGCTGAAGCCGGGGAAGCTCTGGGCAAGCCTGGATGAGGCGACCACCAACTTACCAAATATGTACTCTGGCCTTGTTCCAAACAAACCAAACCACCTTTTAACCAGGGCAACAATGCATCCTGCTAAAAAAAAAAAAAAAAAAAAAAAAGGTGCTTCCCTTACAGCCAGGGATGGTCCCCGTCCTACCCAACTTGAAGGTCTGGCTTTAAAATTCAGGTCTGCCACTTAGCAGCTGTGTGACTGTCAGGAAGTTAGTTAACCACTCTGAGCCTCAATTTTCTCAATTGTAAAATCGGGTGATTATAGGGTGTTTTTGAGGCGAAGAAACACAAACATGAAGTTCTTGGCCTGGAGAGGAAATGGGCGCTATCAATACTGTCAACCCCTGGAGGGGAACTGTTTTCTAAAATGATCTAGTTCTGAACACAGCCTTGCCAAAGCAAGAGCGGCTTCACGCAAAGAACGCTTTATAAACCTCGAGCTCGTTATTGCGGCCTGTCACATGCCTCCCGTGCTCCTCCCACCCTGCTCCGCCCAAGTCGTGGGAGGCAACACCTGAGCAGGTAATTATAGCTCTGAAGACAAAGGGAGGGCATTGTCTCGTTTCTAGAGTGTTTCCCCCACCTCCTCAGAACTCACCTCGTGGCAGCAAATGGTGGATTTTGTACCAGTCATGAAATGGACACCGGCCAGGCCAGGACGGCACCGCATTCAAAGCTCTGCCGTCTTTATGCCCAGTGCAGCCCCCAACATGGTACCCTCTGGTTTTCCCAGACACGACCTGGGGGCCGTGGGCTTCTTCCCAGGAGCAAGAAGCCATGGCTTTGCTCTAGCATTTTCCTCACAGTGTCTGCTGGGCTGTGTGCAACCACGAAAAACTAATCTCTGAAATAAATTATAAGCCAAAATACCCTACAGCACTGTCTCCATCAAGGACTTCACTCAACATCTCTAAAAGGACCAGTGTTGCTTTAGGGGAGGAACAGCTTCTGGGGGGTCTGGATGGAGACCTCTCTGGTCAACCCCAGGAAAGTAACATCACCAACACTCAGACCTTCCTATTCCAATCTGCCTGCCTCTACCTCCTCCTGGGGGGCACCTGTACCCAGCCACGACGCCATCCTAATTGGGTCCCTCTCTGAAATCCTGCAGATGGCCTCTGTCATGGGTAGGCTTCCCCAGAAGCACAGCCTGACACCTGATTTATGAAGGACATGCTGCCAGGGAGACCAACAGGGATGTAAAGGCAGGAGACAGGAGAGAAGTAAGGTGTGATGTCAGGCGAGTGGGGAGGGTGGCTTTGGCCCATGGGAACCTTGGAAGGTGTTACCCACAGGAGTCTTCCTGGCCCAGGGCTGGGGAGCCGAGCTGTCATAGCCGCTACCAGCCTGTCTGGCCGGGGGGCCACCCTGGACGTGCAAACTCCTGAGAACGTCTGGATCTCTGGTCTCCCCACGGTGGTTCAGGAGCCCCTGGGCATCTCGCCAGACCCGCCATTGAAAACAGAAGTGTTGAGGGGAGGAGCGCACACATCCATGGGGACCTGGCTGGGCCACCACTGTACCTGCAGCCCTTCTCCTCCATGGACGTTTCGTGGGCGAATATTTGCCCTCAGCTCAAGTAGATTACAGCCCGCGAGCACCAAGCCTGCCCAAGACATATTTATTTCCTCCATCCCAGAGCCTAGCTGACCTCAATCTACAGTGGATAAAAACAGGAATTAAACATTGAGGGGCTAAGAACGTGACTGGCTGAGGCCAAGGGCCTGTGCCATCGGGCCACAGGCAGGCCCTGCTTTGGGACGTCCTCCCCACCCAAGCCTGCCGGGCTCGGCTGCACTCTTGTCCCCACGTCTCCATCATCCACTTGGCTCACAGCTGGAGGTCAGGGCGCAATGGAACGCCAGGACTGATGCCCCTCTAGCTCCGTGCTTGCTCCGTGGGGTCCCCGGACCAGCAGCGTCAACATCTACTAGGAACTTGTCAGAGAAGCAGCATCTCAGGCCCGCCCCAGACTAAGGAATCAGGATCTCTGGGCCTGGGTGCAGAAGTCTAGGCTTTAACCAGCCCCTGGCAATTGAGGACCACAGCTCTAGGACATCTGTCACACACACACACACACACACACACACACACACACACACACAGGACGAGGGACACAGAGGGCACAGTCAGGACTATTATGGCTAAGGCGTCTGCAGTGATGTATGTTGGGGGCAATGACCTCTCCACATCTCCTCCAACGACAACGCTCACGTCACCCATCATTCATTCACTCATTCATTCATTCATTCTGTACTCATCTCCCTGCCTGCTGTGCCAGCTCCCTCCTGGGGACACAGAGGTGACTAGCACCAGGTCTGTTCCAGGTGTTCCGGTCCCATGATTTGGGAGGAGGAGCAGAAATCCACTCTAGCCAGCTCAAGATAACATGGAGTTTGCTGAAGGAACATGCAGGACTCACAAAGACTTCAAGAGCAACAAGGAGACCTGTACCGCCGGGTCACAGACAGTCCCTGCTTTGGGACGGGCCTCAAAACCGGGCCTGGGGACCCGAAGCCAGCCAGCCTTCCCTCCCCCGCCTGCTCCAAGAGCGACTCGCCCTGTCAGCTCTGATCCCCCGCCTTTCTCTGAGACCCCCATTCTTTTCATTTCTCTGCTCTGCCAGTCACGGGGTCTTGGCTTTGCCTCGGATAGTCTTGCCCGGTGCTCGCAGGATGGAAGCCACAGTGCCAGTTTCTAGACGCCCACATTCAGAGGAAGAGGAAATGCCTCTCGTGCACGTCTTTCTAGGAACGTGCAATGCCTTCCCGGGATGCCCACAGTTCACTGGCAGAAATGGGTAACACATCCACTCCTTAAGCAGCCTCTCAGGGCCAGCAGGACCGTGGCAAACAGACCTATCCCATTTCTCTCAGTGTTTCCCCACGCCCACAGCACTGCCTGGACCAGCCCTCCAAGCAGCTGTGCCTGCCTCCCATCTCCCCTCACCTGTCTCTATCTGCAAAGAGTTACGAGAGCCTTCCAAGAAGATTAATTTCTACATGCCTCTCCCCTGCTCAAGAACCAGCCATGACTCTCTTCACCTACTGCATCCAATTATAACACCCCTGTCTAACTTTCAAGATCCTTCAAGACTTGCGACCCTCAGACACACCTGTCTGTTGACAATTATTCTTGGCATATGCGAATGTCTACCATTTGGTCAAATCAGATTGTTCTTGCATGGTGTCCAAACACCACACCAGTTTCTACCTCTTTGGCTTTTCTCATGCCGTTCCCCCCTCTGAAATTCCCTCTCCTCTTTTCTAGCTTATAAAGACCTACCAGCCTTTAAATCGGGTTATAGGAGGTGCTGGACACAGGACCGGCACCCAGGATATCACGTAGGCGCCATAGGAAAGACTTTGCAGCACAGCAGCTTGGGTTCGAGTACCATTTCTACCAGGACTGTGTGACCTAGCCATGTCAACCACCTGTCAGAGTGTCAATTTTCTCATCTTTAAAATAGCAACAGTAACACACAGCTGCCTTGAGGGTTAAAAAGGTATAAGGCCCTTCGTGCCAGGCACATACTAAATGCTCAATAAGTGGTGCAGACATTGAGAAAGCTCTCAAATGAGCAAGTGTTGGCATGCCTGCTACAGGTGCAGTTTACAGTGGGAACCTCTCTTCTCTGCAGCCAGGGGCCTGACCTCCCATCTCATCTGCCTCAAAAGCTGGAGCGAACCTGCCATGGCCTCTGGGCGGCTCTGTCCTTGGGTGTGGAGCAGAGAAGACGCTGCCCAGTGGATGTACACAGACCTGTGCTACGTCTTGGCAGTTTGCTCCCCTGACCGGATCATCTCTGGATGTCCTTCCCCCGGGGTCTGGCTCCCAGGCCTGCTGAGCCCGGTGATGACTACAGACTCTGAAATTCACGACCGAAGGCATCTGTGCGGCGCCAATCCTTATGAAGCAACACCAAGCGAGGGTGAGGACTTTTCTCCATAAGGCACAGGTCCTGACCTTGGTCTGCCCTTCGCAATGGGAGCCAGAAGCTGCCCATCTCGGAGGCATCCTGGGATGAGGCAATGGCTTCCATTGCTCACGTCTCTTTCTTTGCCCTAGGCCAAACCCCAAATGCAAGAGCTGAGAAAAGGATAGACACTTTAATGCCATGAGCCCCAAAGAGAAGCTAGACAGTGCCTCCAGAGACCTTGCCTGAATGGGACGACTTGAGACTTATAAAAACGTCCCCAAACTCTGAGTGTCCTTCTGACCTCAGCGCCCTACACCCACAGTGAGAGCCTCTCCGTGTGTTCGGAGTAGAAGTGAAATGGGATGGGGGGCTGCGGGGGCCACATAGTTGAACCAGAGCAGAATCCAGGGCTAGAGCTCTCTGTGGGACATGGGCTCACTGCGTCAGTTTTCTGGGTCTGCTTCCTAATTTGCAGGTGTCACATCGACAGCAGAGATGGCCAGTATCCCACCTCCCGGCCAGCTCAGACTGCTTGGTGGACTGAGAAGGCTTCTGTAGCTGACCCAGGGCTGGCAGTGCCACTGCTACCGCTGCCGGCCAGCACGCACAGAGCACCACTGCCCGCCAGGCAACGTGAAGCACTTCACACAGATGGCGTTTTATTCTCACAGCTCTGTGATATTGTATTTGGTTGGTGCACAACTGCTGTTTTTGCAATTATTTTTAACCTTTTAAACCGCAATTACTTTTGCACCAACCTAATACTATTGATGCCTATTTTGCAGATGAGGAAGTAGATGCTCAGAGAGGTTAAAGAACTTGCCCCAGGACACACAGCTAGAAAGTAAAAGATCCTGGATTCAAAGCCAGCCAGTCTGGTTTGGGCGCAGAAGCTTCTCGTCCTGCGCTCTTGGTGGGGTGCCAGGATCGGTTGGTGCTATCTGCCCACAGGTGCCCACGCAGCAGTGATGGCCACGGGCTGTGGGCTCAGCATCACCAGCTTGGTCAATCTTGGTGGGATTGCCAGGTTTAGCAAACAAATGTGGGACGTCTAGTTAAATGTGAGTCTCAGACAAACAACGCATCATTGTTTAGTGTGTCTCAACCTGCATGTGTCCTGTACTTATGTCACTGGGCAACCCCAATAAGTGCCTCGACCTCACGCAGCCTCCTTTCGCGGACCTGAAAATGTACCTTTGTTAAGTGAATTCCTAATCTGGAGAAGAGTAAGTGACCTGATATCATGGTTCCTGGCACACAGAAGGTGCTCAATATGGTAGTGATGATGCCACCACGCCCAGAATGAGCCCCAGAGGTTCTAGGTCAGTTTATCTCCCTTCCAAGTACACAAAAATGTTCACTCGGCACGGTTTGGTTGACCTCCCCCCACACCCCCCAGTGGTTTGCACAAGCAAACTTTCTGCCCAGCTGGGACTTAAGGGGAGACTATAGTAAAATGGCAGTTGAAGGGCCACCAGCCCATTTTCTAGTTACGAGCACAGAACAGCCAGCCCACGCCAATGATGACGTGACAGGAACAACCTCTTCGTGGGCATAAGGGAGGAAGCAGGAGAGGATGTGTCAGGACCAAGCGCCCAGATGCTACAATCATTAGCTCCCTGGCCGTCAGCCAATCATTCCAACTCGTGTGAACCTCAGTTTTCTCGTCTGTCAAATGGGGATAAACAAGGGTTGCTCAGTCTGCCAAGGAGCCCAGACAGGCAAAATGGAGAGTGCTCCAGAGAGCAGGAGTGAAAGCATGTATGAAAATCAATGTGTTGACAAGTATTTGTTTGCCACTGGTCGGTCACTTCTGAGAGAGGTGGGCAGAAACCACGTGGCTTCAGGAGGTTTATCACTCTGATCTCCTTCGTGAATCTCTGTCCTTGTCACCTAAGACTCAGGAACACAACGAGGGTCTCTGCTATTTGTCCCAGAGCCTAGCACTGCTGAATGAATGGATGAAATATAATAGCAAGGATTCAGGGCAAGGCAGTGAGAACTACCAGTGCTTTTGAATGCGTCTCTTCCGATGCTCTGATTCTGCTCTGGGAGAATCATAAACCCGGAGCGGTTGTAGGTTTACTCGGTATGACCCAACCTGATAACCGAGAGCTGCTGTCAGCTCCTGGCACCCACAAGGGACATGGCTGTAGAACCAGAGTATTAATAACGGTGATAAGAACAGGCGGCTTTTAACCAGGGTATACTGGGTGACATGGACTATCTCCTTTAGCCCTCAAACCCCTCTATGAGGTGGGAACTACTAATATCCTCACTTTACAGGTGAGGAAACTGAGGCACAGAGAGGTGCCTCCACCCGTCCTCTGCAGCCAGGCCATCCTGGGTCAGGGCTGCACCCCTTCTCGCCAGTGGCCCCCTGCTGCATGGGACCCTCTGAGTCTCAGCTCCCTCACGTGTACAGCTGGGAAACAATAAAGCTCCCAGAGCAAGATGGCCCAGAACCACAACCAAAAACAGACACCTGAGCATCACACGCTGGGATCAAATCCCAGGACTGCCAGTTACCTGCTGTGTGACTGGGCACATGTCCACTCCATGGGCGACTGTGAGAATTAAGATACGGCCACACCTAACACAGTAGTGTTGTCACCAGAACACAGATTGTGCTATGGACCTTGGAGAAGAAAACATTCATCGCAGGTCTTTCTTACAACACCCTGCCGCCCTCTGAGGCGGGGAAATCCCCATGAGCCTCTGCTCTTCGGGCTGTGGACACACAAGGTGCATTTCTGTTGATCAAAAGCACACTTTCCCGCACGGCAAACTCACTCAGCATCTTCACTGTAATTGTTACAGAAAAAGCTAACAGTCAGATAACTAAACACTCAGGATACAGGCTATTTGTTAATTATTAAAATTTTTTTAACATATCTATGCTACTCGATTGGGCGGGTCATGTTAATTGTTTAAGAGCAAAACAAAACATTTTGCTTGAAACTGCGGTGCCAGGGAATCAGAAGAAGCTTAATCTGGGTTCGTTTTCATTCCAATGGGAACAATAAGCGTCTCTTGGGAAGTGGTTCCCCTTCTACTGCTCAGCTTTCTAATTAGCACCGAATAACAAAAGTATAGCAGTAGCACCTCCTCTCCCAACTTTTCTAACAGCCTGTCAGAGACAGAACAGTGTGAAAAACAGCTCAGTTTATGAGTGACTTTGTCATTTTTTTCTGTTTGGGATAAAATGATTTCACTGTAGGAAAACGGCCCGGGGGGGTAGGAGCCAGGCATATGGGGTGGGCAGGGAGGTAGGAGGCAAGTGGGGGGAGGGGGCAGTTTCTCCTCCAGGATTTGATCAGAAAATTCGGACTAGCTGTGTGATCTTGAACAGGGCCCATTCCCACTGCAGAATGCTACCTGTGCCTGGAAGGAATATGATTCTGATGGGTCCAGACTGGAGCCAGGGATGGCTAAGCTCCCCACCCCCCAGTGGGCGGGAATGGTCCCTGAAAAGCTAGGGCTTAGTGACAGAACAGCTGTGAGTGGATTCACCCTGAAGGTCTGTCTCCTTGAATCTTTTCAAGAAGATGGGGGCAGACATCCTGACTCCATTTTACACTGAAAACTGGGGCCCCCCCCCGGACTTTAGATGGCTTTCCTGAGATACGAGGGCCAAGAATAGGGCCAACTGGGGACCAGAAGCGGTCAGGGTCACGCTCACTTGTTTTTTTCCCCGAAGTCAGAGGGTGCAGGGAGGGATACTGCCTTCCAGGTCGGGTTTCCATATTTAGCAAAAGAAAATACAGGATGCCCAGGTGAATGTGAATCTCAGATAAACACAAAATAATTTCTAAGCATGTTCCAAAGAGTGTATACGCCATACTACAGAAAAAAGTATTCCCTGTTTAGCTGAAGTTCAAGTTGAACCAGGCATCCAGTATTTTAGTTGGCAACTTTACCCTCAGGGGATGTTCAGCAATGTCTGGAAACGTTTTCTATTGTCGTGACTTGGGAGGTGGGGGGGCAATGCTACTGGCATCTAGAGGGCTGAGGCCAGGATGCAGCCCAACACAGGATGCACAGCAAAAAATCCTGCCAACTGTCGACAGCGCCGGGGCTGCAGCTGCCCTTGACCACTGGCGGTGAAGATAAAAGGCAGCGGGCAAAGCAGCAATTGTTGGACAACCCAAGGGGGCTCACAGGGATATTTGTGGGAACACTGTGCCCGAGGCCAGCAACCAGTGAGGCAGGAATGAGCGAGTCACAGCACAGCCGTCAGCCCCTCCGTGAGCGGGACCTTCCATTGCACTATTTGAGCTGAAATTTGGAAATGCTCGAAGGAAGTTAACGAGAATCTTTGAACTAGGTTTTGGCCTCCACCCCCAGGCAGGCTGAGATAAGTATAATCTGCTGATTCTCATTGGAGAAAGGAGAACATGTAAAGGGAATAAAAAGGTTGAGCTTTTCTATTTGTTGTCAAAATCTCCAAGAGACGGCTCTGAAAAATGAATCACCCTTTGCTGAGGAACGTGCCCCAGCCTCTCCCTCCTGCGTTCATCACAAGCCCCGTTGTCAGGATGGATGTGCTGTGCCTTGTCCCAGGGCCGGGCTGGCAGGGGGGAGGTGGCAGGTGAGCATGGTGGGTCCTCCCTTCCCACCCAACCCACCTGGCCAGCTCTGCTCTGGGGAAGAACAAGGGAGCCGACCTCTTAGGCTGTGTTGGCGTCACTCTCGAGGGCTGCAGAAATGTCGATCACGTCTCCAACCAGACCTACCAATTCGGGCCCGTGTTTCACAATGCACAAAAGCCTGGTGTAGTCACGGGGCCTGGGACATCAGCCACCACGGCCGCAGTGTTTCAAACCAACAGGGCCGTCCCTGAGTTGCCACATGAACTTTTATTAGTGTGGGTTTTTTTGTTGTTGTTGTTTTGTTTTGTGTTGGGTTGTGTTTGAGGAGGGTGGGGTGAAGGGACATATTGGTTTTGTGTGTGTGTGTGTTGCATAGATGGAGCTTGTCTTTGAAGTTTAAGACCAGTTGTAAATTCCTTGAAGTCCGTCCTATTTCCTTTTATATTAGCATGTTAACAAGCTTTGGAAAACTGACAGAGCTTACAGGAAAGCGCAGCTGGGTCGATCCTTCGGCCTGGGTTTAATTCAAACCAGAACCGGCCAGCGCACTGTGGCCGGGCGGTGTTTACAAATGCAGCAGGAAGAGCCCGCTGCACGGTGATGAAGCCATCAGCTGCGGGTCCTCTCTGCAGACGAGGCCCCAGTTGGGTTTAATTAAGAAAGGAAATGCCACAATGCTCTAAATGACTTCTCTAGTCGAAGCCTTTGCACCAGATGAAGTTCAACAATAAAAATGGAAGAAGGGAAAAACAGAAAAAAAGAAAACACCTCCCAGGAATGTGTTTGATATGAATTTAGGTCTTCGTCAGGGAGGGCAACAAAGGAAGGAAGCTTCCGAGTCCTGCATGGGAAATCCGGTGACACTTCACACATGGCCAGAAAGGAGAAGGCACTGAGTTCACCGCGAAGCTTTCCGCTCACAGGGTGGCACCGACCGACTCCTCTTGTCCAACAGTGTCTGAGCTCCATTCATCAGACACTTCAGTGGAGGGAACCGAGGTGTGAAATCTCTGCACCGCTTAACGAGTCCAAAGGAAGCTGACATGGCAGGGGGACTTGTAAGAAAAAACGGGGCCCCCTCACTATTTGTCTCTGTGCACTCGGCAGGTCTGAGGGCATTGGAGGACGACAGACTATGGAAAAGGGCAGTACGAGGTACCATGGCTGCCGAAGTTAAAGGTCAAAATTTAAGCACGGCGGTTTCCAGAAGAACTCGCCCAACTCTGTGTGACACTAAGTCTGCTTAGACCAGCTGGCTTTTAGACACACGCTCTCCTCTGCAAAGGGCATCTGGGTTAGAGAAATGGCCCTGACACTCCCCACAAGGGCCGTCCACCCCACCCCCGGCGGCTGCGAATTTCCATTTTGCTGTTTTCTGTCCCCCTGACAGGAAATGATGTCCAGGGCACCTCCCCCACATCAGAAAGGGCTTCAGGGAAACATGGTTGATTTTTATTTTGATAGGATTTCAGGAAAAATAAATAAGTAAAATGTAAACACTGATGACGAACGTGTGCTCTCCGTGCTGCCCAACCTTAGCCAACATATGTTGAGCTTTTTTCACAGGCCCTTGGAGTTTTTTATTGTTACCAAAAGACCACGTGCACCTGGTTATGGGTCCAAAATCCCCAGCCAGAAAGATAAACAATGGCGGTGGAGATCCAAGCTCATTGGAACCATCTTGTTGAACAGGGACCCCGTGTGAGGGTCCCAGACAGGAATTCATGTCCGGCAAGCAGCTCCCTCTGCACAGGCTGGTCAGACTGGGGGTCCCGTGTCAAGACAGCTCTGCATCAGACCTGAGCCCTCCATTACTGGCTGCATGAGAAGTGACCTCACATTTTAAAGGGTGGTGATGCGATAGCCTACCTCGAGGATTGCGTTGAAGACTAAAAGAGGGAATGTGTGGAGTCCTTCCCGGGGCTGGCCACAGAGTGAGTGCCCAGTACGTGGCAGCCACCACGAGGCAAGCCACCCGGGCAGCTGGACGGTGACGGAGCCCGCAGACGCTTGTCAAGACCAAATTTTCTAGAAATAATGCCATTTTGATGTGCTCAGAAACCTGGAGGGGATTCTAATTTGGGGCCTATTCATGCAAAATGAAATCAGAGCAGGCTATTTGAACTTCCTTGTGTCTCCTGCCCATCCTGGAGTCATGTGTGTGTGTCTGTGTGTGTCTGTGTGTGTCTGTGTGTACATGTGTGTGTGTAATATCTTTACGGAACTTCGTATTATAAGTTTTGCACGTGCAGACTAAAAATTTCAAACGTTCTAGAAGTGGAAAGGATTCCCTCGACTACACATTGTACCCCCACACCCTCGAGATACCCGCTCATGGGGGGAAGGGCAGCCCCTTCCTGGACTCTGTCCGGACTTACACCGACACACACGCAGTGCTGTTTTACAGAACTGGGATCACAGTTTTGTCCAGTCACACCACCTTCACATCCCTCCACACATTTCTACCTCATTTTTAACAGACTTGATTTTTTTGCAACAGTTTTAAACATATGGAAAAACTGCCAAGTACAGAGAGACCTCCCATATCACCACACCCTGTTCCTCCTGTGAGTAGAGTTGATGGCAGTGTGATCCGTTAGCTGTGATTAATGAACCAACGTCGATACGCTGCCATTAACTAAAGGCGGACCTCAGACGCTCGAGTCCGCTAGCGTTTCCCTAGTGCCTTTTCCCCGTTCCAGAATCTCATCCAGGGCAGCCCACGACAGTCAGTCGTCAGGCCTCCTTAGGCCCCCCAGGCCAGGCCAGTTTCTCAGACGTTCCTTGGTGTTGATGACCTTGGCAGTTGGGAGGAGGGCGAGTCAGGGCTTTTGCGGAATGCCCACTATTACAGTTTATGCCACTATTACAGTTTATCCGATGCTTTTCTCACGACTGGACTGGGGTCACGGGTTTCGGGGAGAAAGACCACAGAGATGAGGTGCTCTTCTCATCGCATCCTGTCGGGTACAGGTTCTCAACCTGACGTCACTGCTGATGTTGACCTCAGTCACCTGGCTCAGATCGACTTTAATTTCAAACCACTGCCAAGTGTCCCTTTGTTGGGAAGTACATGCACTTTTTAAAAACCAGTTTGAGGTTATATATATATATATATCACACACATTGCATATACGGGTATATACATATATAATATACACATATATAACACATATCATATATATACGAAAGCACGGCGCAGTGCACTTCCTTGTAACTACCGTCTTTGCTCAGTATTTCAGATGTTTCTATGATGATTCCCGGAAGCCAATTACTCAGTTTCGAAGGATAAGCTTTTTTTGAATTTTGCCGAATCCTGCCAAATTGCCATCGCAAAACAGTGTTCCATTTTACGCACCCACAAACAGGTGCCAGGTCTCACATCGTCCCCAACAACGATCTTTTCCATCTTGGTCAGTGTCATGAGGGAAATAAGCATATTACATGCTGAGTCTGTTTGCTCTCCTGGAATTTGACTACTTAATTGGCACCCCCAAAAGTCTAATAATTTCAAAAAAGAATAAGTTGTTACAGCCAGTCTCCAAGGAAAATCTGCTCACTTCTAAATATCTGAAAACATGGGAGGAGCATGAGAATTCAAATCAAACTGCATTTTTCATCTGAGAATTCCAAAGCATCCGATCTCTGTTTCTAAGCGTTTCTACTTTTCTAACGGGAAGATGTGTCTGTTACAGGCGGGACACATTTGATCTTTCTTCGCAATCCTCATTAGTGTTAGGTCGTCTCCACCTTTGAAATTAGTTCCCATTTGAAAAGTTTCTATCCTGCAGACCCAGGCCCTGTTCCTGACAAGGAGAGACCTGGTTTTCCATGTGTGCGGCCTCTGCTATGTCCCAGAATTTATACAAATCACAGGGAACTAGTCTTTTCAAAATTGAAGATTTGACAAACTATTTACATGCTGAATGAGAGCCAAGCTATATCCACTTTTAAATGTTTATACCGGCTCGACAGCTGCTCCAAAGCAAAGGCAACGTGGGCACCTTGAGGCCTGAGCCCAGAGACCACCAGCCCGGACGTCCCCTCTCCCCCACAGGCGAATGCCGAGGGGGCAAACAGAACTCAGTCCTCTGCCACTACCCCAGCCCAGACCTCCTCATCCTCTCCCGGGTTATGCCTTAGGCTAAAATAGCACCCACCACCATCACCCTCTCTGCCCTTCCCCTGCGGTGCTTTCCTTTATAGCCCTTCCTGAATAAGATGCATTGTACTGAATCTAATTACTTGTTTATTGGATTACTGTCCATGTCCCTACTGGGATGTAGGCTTCATGAGGTGACGGACTTTGTTTTGTTGACTTTTGTGGGTCCCTGATGCCTAGAGCAGTGCCTAGCACATAGCAGGTGCTCAATAAACATATGCCCTCCTCCAGTTCATCCTCCACAACACAGCCAGATCTTCTTTCCAAAATGCAACACTGACTCAAGGCTCTCCCACTGGGTTCAAACACCGGTGCCTCCCTATTGCCCTCGGGATAAATTCCAGCTCCTGAGCCAGAGTCCCGGGTCCCCTTGCTACCTCTTCAACGTCATCACTTCTCCTTCACAGGCTCCAGACTCAGAGTGTCTTGGGTTCCTTGAAAATGAAAGGCCCTCTAGCTTCTGGACCTCAGTACTGTGTCCTCCTGGGCCCAGCTTCTGCACTGGCCAGCTCAGCCTCACCCTGCGGACGCCAGCGAGGTAACACCTCCAGACAGCCCTTCCTCTGCCCCTCTCTGTGTCCCAATATGCCTCTGACCCCCGTCCCCTTAGCCCTCTCCAGTACTTGGGCCCACAGGGGGCCAGGCAGCAGGGGATGTTTCTCTGGGACCAATCTGAGATACACAGGAGGCACTAAAACACGCAGATTAGGAGTTAGGGTTCTAGAGTTAGAACTGGGCTTCGCTGATCTCAGGGCACTTTTTAAAAGTTCCCTGAACCGCTCTTTCCTCATCTGCAAAATGGGGGTAATGATCTCTTCCTTGTAGGATTATAAAGATTAAGTAGTTGGTTTTTCTTTCAGGTATTTATTACAAAGCATCCAATACCTATATGACAATGGTGGTCATGCTCTAGGAGGACTCATTAAAACCGGGACCCATATCTTGGTTCTAAGGTAAGTGGCTATTATTTTTTGGCCATCAGCACCCATTCCCCCACCCTCCATATTCTGGTAAGACCCCACACACTCCCATGACACATGACTCAGGCCAGACCATCAGAGTGGCGTATTTCGGGGGCTCAGCATTGGTTCAGAGAAATGTGTGTGTTCCACGCGAGCCAACAGGCGTCCTTCCCACGAAACACCGAGCTTGGCACAGGGAAGCTGTTTCCCACACTGTGACACATGGAATCTGGGCTGCTGGGGAGCCTTCCCAACAGGTAGCAGAGGCACCTGCAGAGGTGAACCCCTAAGGAGGAAGGGAGGGAGGCAGTAGTAGCATAATCTCAAATCCAGCTCTTTGCTTTCTCATCTGCTCTTCCTTTTTGAGCTTCGCAGTAAATGTTCCCATCTCCTGAGCCAGCACATTCCTTTGGTACAGCAAACTTTTATTAGGTTCACGACGTGCATGACTGAGAAAGTCCCAAACCCGTATCATTTCAAGCAAGTCACTCTTCAAGAGACTCTGTTTTCTCATCCTTAAAATGGGCAGCGATTCTAAATTCTGAATGTGACTCTGCAAAGGTCCCCAGATGGGAGCTGGAACATGGGCTGGTTTAAACCTAGTATTAATTTGTAATTTTTATGCTGAGACCTTAAGAGCCTACAACGTGACTTTCAAGACTTGTTGTGTTGAATGAAGGGGGCGGACAGTTATGTTTTTCTTCCTCGTAAAGTTTAATGGCACGGCTACACTTCAGAAACCCGGAAACCAGCTTCGACTGAGACCTGGACTATCTTCTTGTTCCAAAGTACCTTCGACTGTAAGTTCTTAAGACAAATCTCCCTCATGTCTGCCACGTCATGGGTGAATAATTTACTGAAATTTGGGGGGTTGAGGGGGGGCACTCGGCTCCACCCACACTCATATCCCAACTCCCTGACAGAGTGGGTTGCTAATTATACAGAGCAGTGCTTCTCAACTGGGGACAATTCTGCACCCCAGGGGACAATGTCTGCAGACCTTTTGGGTTGTCACGACCAAGAAGGTGCTGCCAGCATCTAGTGGATGGAGGCCAGGGACGCTGCCAGACATCTCCCAGGACACAGGACAGCCCCCTGACCGGCCTATCACTAGTGTCGTGCTCGACAAACTCCAGGGCACAGCATCCTGGCAGACACAGACCCTCAGTCAATCAATCACAACAGAAGGATCAGAATAATTCCAGTGAGCAAAGTGGCAGGTGGGGGAAACTTCTTATCCCAAGGTGCTCACGGATCTGAAAGCAAGTATACGGTAGACGCAGGAGATAAAGGCAAACAGAATCCAGTCTAGCCTGGCATGGCTGTTCGCCACTGCCAAGACGGCCGCCTCCCCCACTCGGCAAAGCTCTCTTACTCAATCAGTTGAATAGTAGCAGCAAAGAGTGGACCTTGAAAAACGTGTGCTTTCTGCACAGATATAAGTGAGAGCCTGCTCTGCATGAAGCTCAATTTCCAGAATGGAGAATCTCGCAGTGAAAACACCAGGAAAAATCTCCAGGCCTGACATTCTTGTTGGTGGTAAGTGTTTGGGAGACAGAATGAGTAAAATGGACCGTGGGGGATGGATGGGGGTGGTCAGCAAAGGCTTCTCTGGGGAGGTGACAGAACACAGACTGGAAAATAGAGCAGGAGCGGGCCATGCAGATGTTTGGGGGAAAAGGTTTCCAGGCCAATAGAACAGCCAGTGCAAAGGCCCTGGGGCAGGGTTGGGACTGTTCAAAGACCAGCAAAAAGCTGTGGGCCTGGAACGGAGCGGGCGAGAGGGGAGCGGAGGGATGGGGGGGCACACACATGCTGGAGGGGAGCCATGCAGGAGACACGACGCTGCTGTAAGGGCTTGGCTCTTACTCTGGGGACATGGGAGCCACAGGAGGGTTGGAGCAACGTGTCAGGAATAACTCACGTGGTCACGTGGTTTTAAAAAGGCCTCGCTGGCCTGTGTGTGGAGAACAGCCTGGGGCAGGGCTGGGAAAGGGCAAAGCCGGGGGACAAGTATGAGATGCTATAGTGGCCCAGGGGAGTTAAAGGTGGCTCTGACCAGAGGAAGTGGTGACAAGGGGTGGGATTCTCCATGCGGGTCTCTGCAGAGTTGGCAGGATTTGCCCAAGGACAGATGAGCAATGAGAGAGACGGAAAGGAATCAGGGAAGACTTCACATTGTTGTTCATGATTAAAGGAACACAGGCGGGTCTATCTTGTTTACTCCTGTACTCCTAACACCTCGCACAATATTTACTACACTGTCATGCAGAAAACGGTTTATGAAAAGTCCCTTTGCTTCCTCTCCTCTCTCCTCTCTGCTGCCTGGAATGTGGACATGATGGCTGGAGCTCCAGCAGCCATTCTGGATCATCGGGTAATGTAGTTCAGTTGTCACCACTGTGGCTGGGGGGAGTGCTACTGGTATCTGGTGGGTAGAGGAAATGGATGCCACTAGACATCCTACAGTGCACAGGACAGCACTACAGTAAAGACTTACCTAGGCCCCAAATTCAATAGTACCAAGGTTGAGAAACCCTGGGGGGACAAATAAAGGTATAAATACAATAGAAGGATACATCTATAATGAAAAAAGTCCAGGAGACTGGCGGGGTGGGGGGTGGGCACAGAGGAGAGGCCCTTTGCCAACAATATCTGTGCTGGAACCAAAAGAATACACAGTATAGGTACACAAAGAGGAAACAAAAAGAATGCACCAGGCTGATGGAACAGCATGTGAAAAACCAGGAGACAAGGGAGGGTTGGTTTCCTTGGAGGAACCAGAGGTGACTCACGGCTGCTGGAGTGGAGACTGCAAGGGGAAGAATGGAAGAGATGAGGTCAAAGAAGAGATAAACGGAGGCCAGGCTGCGTAGAGTGTACAGTTAAGGAGTCTGGCTCAATCTCAAGGGCAATAGTGAGCTACAGAAGGTTCTGAACAAGGGAGTAACGGGATCAGATTTGCCTTTTAGAAAACCAGGCAAGGAGACCCTTTAGGAAGTAGCTGTCATGCAGCAGTATTTAAAGATCTCAAAGTGGGGTACAAAAGTCACAAACCTGCAGTGTCTGACCCACTTCTTCTGCTACAGTTTTGGGTCTAGACAGTGTTTTGCTGTTGTTGTTGTTGAATGTTCATTTGATGCATTTGACAAGGCATTAGACCTCACTTCCCCTAGGGAAACATCTGACCAAGGCCCGCTGGGGCTTTTCAGTTTGCATGTGAGGAGCTGGGCAACTCAGAGGGCACCTCCAACAACCAGCCCCTTCTGGGGTCAGGAGCCCAGCCTGGCTCCTGCCCCTCCAGGCCCCTCTGCTGCCTGGCTGGGCTTGTGGCTAAACGCATCCCTCACTAGGCCCCAGCCTCAAGAACAAAAGCCCCAAACCATTTCCAGTAATGCAATTTCATGCTCCCAGGTCTTTCGCCACCCTCGGAGCCTTTTGATTCCAAAGAGAGCATGTTCTCGGGAAAGACAAAACAAAGCTCAGCATTTCTGTTTAGTTCCAGTAAGCACTTTGAAAAGTCCCAGCCCTCCTTTTGACAACTGCACTTCCTTTGTGAGCTGCTGCCACCAGACCTAATTGCTTTTCTTCTCCCTCTTAAAAATGAGTTTCCTTTGCTGAAAACTTTTTAAAAAAATTATTCATCCTGTCTCTCTCTCCCCCTCCCTTACCATTTCCATTCCAACGTGATCCTCTCTCGTCATTTGTTTCTGCTACTTAACTTTCTGAAGTCGAATAACTGGGCTTGGGGAAGGACAGGAAGGGACAGACAGAATGCTGGAGAGGGTGTCGTGCTGCACGTGTCAGATCCCCTTTCTAGAATCACGCGAGCATCGCCTGTCTCACAGTAAGACCGTATCACCGGGGTCTATAAGGTCCTGCTTACAGGTGTGGCCTCTGGAGCCAGGTGAGTCCATTCAAATCCAGGCCCTGCTGCTCTCCAGCTGTGTGACCTTGGGCAAGTCACTCCACCTCTCCTGGCCTCAGTTCCCTAAATGGGGATAATTATAACGGATCTACCAGATTGGCTTTTTATGAAGATTAAATAAGGTGCCAGAGGTCAATCCCTTCATGCCCGGCATGCTGTGAGAGCCCAGTTCACTCCCATTCTTTATCTGTTTAATGCCTCCTCTCTCTCCCTCTGCAAGCTGGGTGAGTGACTTACTCACATCGCTCTTCTAAATCACTAGTTTGGCCCAAGTGGTGTCGCAAGTAAATCAATACTTATTAAAGGAACAAGTGATTCTATAACAAGAGCAGATCTTTTTCCAAAAGAAATGACCTTGGACTTGACTTTAAGAAGTGCAGGTAGGGGACGGACACGTGGCTCAGTTGGTTAGAGCGCAAGCTCTGAACAACAGGGCTGCCGGTTCGATTCCCACAGGGGCCAGCAAGCTACACCCTCAGCAACTAGAATGAAGTCAATGAGCTGCTGCTGAGCTTCTGGAGGGGCGGCCGGATGGCTCAGTTGGTTGGAGTGCAGGCTTTTAACCACAAGGTTGCCAGTTCGACTCCCGCAAGGGATGTTGGGCTGTGCCCTCTGCAACTACCAACGGCAACTGGAGCTGGAGCTGAGCTGCGCCCTCCACAGCTAAGACTGAAAGGACAACAACTTGACTTGGATGGAGCTGATGAGAGTCCTGGGGAAAACACACCACTGTTCCCCAATAAAAAGTCCTGGAAATACACACTGTTCCCCAATAAAGGCCTGTTCCCCTTCCCCAATAAAATCTTAAAAAAAAAAAAAAGAAGTCCAGATAAACATAAATGGTCAGACAATGCATTCCTCTCCAACGTGCGACCTCTGTGCCTTAAATACACGAGAATACTCTGAGCAGAGATGCATGGAGGGTGTGGCTGTATGAGGGGGAGGCCGTGCCAGCGTTTCCCGGGGAAGGGCCGGTGGTGGGCGGAGCCGGATCTGAAAGGTGATCACACTTCAAAGGGCAGCGGCTGAGGGGCCGTTCCCTGACCTGGTGGGCTGCCCAACTTCTCTCTCTCAGATCTCTTCCCCTTAAAGTGGGGGACGAAGAAGGTAGCTGGAGACCCGAGGGTGAGGGGCTCGTCCCACCCCACCCTTGCCCCTGACGGCACAGAGAAGTGATTGTTGATGACACCTGCCAGCCATAAAATGAAGAAAGCAAGCCTTTTTCACCAAACAAGTTATTCCACTGAGATTTGTGAAATGGGCAGATAAGCATCTGAGATCGTATGCAGAGTGATATGACTCTTACCAGGCTGTCACTTCCTCCTCTTCCCCACACACGCCTCCCCGGGCCAGTGGTGATGGCACATGCAGCAGTGATAGAGGCTTGGGAGGGAAGAAGCCCTGGAACAGAAGCGGGAGGGCCTGGGAGGGCAGGGTAGCCCCTGGCGCGGGCCCGTGAGGCTGTGGGGGAAGGACAGCCCTTCTTTGGTTCAACTTGTTTAATTGAGCAGCTACTGTGTGGAGACACTAGATGCAGACATTACCTGTGCATAGGTGCCAGGAGGAGAAATGAAAGGCCCTACCTACCCCGTCGGCCTGTGGAAATTTCAGCAGGCCGGCTGGTGAGACTTAGGGAAGATGGGCACTCACCTGTTATGAATGCCAGAGCCCAGCCAGGAATAACGGTCCTCACCCTTCGCCCCAGCCGTCTCCCCCCTGCCCTGCACTCTCACTCTGTCTTAGACAGATCCCTGGGGTTTTGAACCCTTCCTGCAGAACCTCCTCCCATCACTCCACTGAGCGTCATATGTCAATCCTCTTCCCAGAGGCGCAGGACATGAAAAGCAGGGGCAGACAAATGCCACCTTAACCACCCCTTCAACCGAGTCCCCACGTCCACCCACGTACAACTACTGGTCAGGGAAAGCCCAGCTGCTATCATCTTGTTTTGCTCAGCCAGGTTAGGACGTGATTTGGGGAAAGGTACAGGGACGGTATGTGACCAAAGAATCACATCCAGCAGAAGCTCGGCAGGAATTACTCCAGAGGGACTTGATGAGTCCTAACGTCACTTGGCAAGTGATGGAGACGGACAGAGGAGAACCAGCTCTCCTGAGGTGAAGTCCAGCCAAAGGGGGCTGAGAATTTTTACCTACGCTCACCCACTCTGTTCCCTCAGCCTGGCATGCCCTTCCAGTTGTTCTTCATCTGGCTGTCAGGTGGTCCTCACAGAAACCATCCCTGACCCTGGGAGGGTGGCCCCCCACGCCCTGTCGTCACAGCCCACGTGGCCCTCCTGACACGGGCTCCACACATTCTCTTTTTAATGTCAGTCTCACTGGACACCAGCCGCATGCCACAGGGATAGGAGCTGGGCCTGCTGTCACTGCTGCGTCTCAGAGCCAGCACACAGGAGGTGCTGGTCTTGTGGAACTGAGGAATCGTGACTGGCGGGGTGAGGAGAGGAGGAGAGCTCCTTGGGGACCCAGACGGCAGGATGCATGAGCCACTCCCAACTGGCCCCTCCTGCACGTCTCCTCAGGGGAGCGTGGCCCCTTTTGCTCTCACTAAAGAAACTGCCTCTCTTTCTACCCATCGGGGTCCCCTCAAAGCTCTTTGGCACCAACGGTTTGAGTGCCTACTATGTGCCAGGCACACCGCTAGGCTCTGGGGAGATACAGTGGTGAACAGACATGGTCCCTGCTCTCGGGGGGCCCATGGTCCGGTGGGGAAGAGATGAAAGGGATAAATGCCCACATCCTTGTTATGTATAACAGTATAAGCTGTGAGAGGGTGCTATGAAAAAGCGAACAGCCACATTAGTTGGGATACCAGGGCAGGCCTCTCTGAGGAGGTGTGTCACTCAGCCAGGGAACAATGTCTGAAGCAGGGTGGGAGGCAGGACGTGAGGTAACGCCAAGCACTGGCCATCTGCCAGGTGCTGTTCTTAGAGCTCTCCATGGACTCACTCATTAAACCTCACAACTGACAGGTGCTAGCATTGTCAACAGGCTACAAATATGCACAGAGGGGTTAGGCAACTTGCCTAAGGTCACACAGCTTGCAAGTGGCAGAGGCAGGACTCACTCACAGGCTGTCTGGCCCCAGAGCCTGTGCTCTTAACCGCTGCACCACGTCACCCCTGGGAAAGAGGGCTTCAAGCACGTGGCTCAGCAGGTGCAAGGCCCTGAGCATCAGAGGTGGCTGCCTGCCTCCCAGCCACTTCCTGCTTGATTATCCCAGAGCAAAAGAGGCAAGGCTTCACCTAGGAGTCAAGGCAGGCATCTCCCTGATGAGGAGAGGTCAAGCCCCTTGGCACCACAGAATGGAAGGAGGCGAGGGGATCAAGTCATTACAAATGGGGAAACTGAGGCCCTGAGAGGAGACAACCGCCCTGGAGAGTTGGGAGAGGGGGGTCCAGACCCTTCCCTCAGTCCCTGCTCCCCTCACCTCCCCAGCTGCTTCTCTCCTATTTTGTCTCCCATCCCGACCCCTCCACTGCCAGACCCCGTCTAGAACCTGGCACCTGGCAGAGGCTTCTAGATGAATTCAACTGGAGGATTCATGAGACCCCAAGACTGGCTGTTGCTAAAACTCATCCTGCCCCTGGGGCCAGTCCATGAGGTTTTTCTCAGCTTTGACCATGAACTCCAAACACCCACATGTGGTCACCAGTTTGAGTGCACGTGTGTGTGTCTGTGTGTGCATGTGGGTGTATGTGTGCGTGAGCCAATGCTTATGAGGGTGTGTATGAGTGTATGTATGAGGGACCCCACGTGAGCAGGAGCGTGTGTGAATGTGCACGTGTGTGTGAGGGCATCGTGTGTGAAAATGTGTGTGCGCGTGTGTGTTGCAGACCTGTTTTCCAGGACTACCAAGCAGGTCTTGGGTGTGAATGAGCCAACTGTTAACCCAAAAGGAAAGGAAACAGCCTTTTGTCCTGCAGAGTGGGACCCCCAGAATTTAAAATTCTCCGGAGGGCATTTGGAGAGGAATGTTCTCCTGTCCTCACTGCGATTTCACACGTGAGTGAAAGTGGTTACCTTGGAACTGACCCCACAGAAGGTGAAGTGTTGTTTTCTAAACCATGATTGATCAGATCGCCTGTATTTTACCCACATCATTATTTCCTAAATGTAGAAAAGCAGGCTTTTCTGGAAGAGGGAGCGTGAGCTCCTCTCTGGTGTAGACAACCATTTAGACTTTGATGAGCAGGGTTTAAACAAGCGAAATCACAGCATGGCCCCGAGAGAAAGTACTGAAGACACATGAGGGTCGTGAGTTGACAGAGGCATTAATCACCAGGGTACCGCTCAGCACCTCCACGGATGGCATTTGTGGGGAGAGGGACGCTGAGTGATCACTGGGTCACGAAAGCCAACAGCGGGGGTGACGAGTAACAGGCTGAACCTCTTTGTTTGGCATTAGTTTCCTTGTCTATAATGTGGGGGAGCTGGTTACCTTTTCTTAGGGCTCTTCTGAGTCTTAAAAGAAGTATGTACGGGGGATGGGGGGTGGGGTGTGTGTGTGTGTGTGTGTGTGTGTGTGTACACACATACGTACAAGCACACAGACCCCCCCTTACACTCAGCAACATGCTTGGCTCGCAGCAAACTCTTCACAGTTCGGGATTACTGTTACTTCTATTAGAAAAATATAAATAGCATCCGAATTAATGCTGTTTTCACTAAGGTCATTTTTCTAAGTGAGGTGTCCCTCCGGCCCCACCCCAAAGCACGCTGCAGTCACCAGCAGCAGTGGCAAGCTCCTGCCTGGGGATGTGCCTGTCCCGGGACCGCTGGCTCAGAGAGGCAGGTGCCCGGCTCCCAGGACGAGGCTCTGGCGGCACCACCCGCAGCGCCTTGCCGAGTCCACTTGACGTGCCCTCCTCGGAGCCTGTCCCATTCCTTTCTCTGCCTTCCCAGCCCCCGCTGTCTGCTCCTGGTAGCGTCTCCTGCTGCTGCCCAGACGCCCCAGTGGGCTGCAGGCCCTGTCAGTCCCTTTCCACTGCACTGAGCGGGCAGATGAATCACTTCTGACTCCCCCCACACCCACCCTCACCAAATGGGAGCTGTCAGCTCTCAGCTAAAAAGCTGCCAAGGGGACCGTCCACGGGAAGGCAGGTGCTGTCAGGGCACAGAGCCCGTTGCCAAGGGGCGGCCATAGTCCCCAAACCCACTGGTAGGGTCCAGCCCCAGAACCCGACAAAGGGTTTGGCCAGCCGAGTCTTTTCCTTGGGGAAAAGTTCATGGGGCCATTAAACTGGCAGGCGAAATGTGTTGCAGGTGAGTTAGCCTCACTGCAGCAGAAAATTCTTCCCTGTCATTGGAGCAGAGTTTTCTAATTCACTCCCTCCTTTGTCAAACAAATCTCTTCAAGTGCCTTTCGGTCTAAAAATCACATTTAAATATTTGATTCGCTGCCATGAGCGGAGGAGAAAAACTTCTACTGATGGACGTGCTGACGAGCTATTCGGGGAATGCCTCCTCGCTATTCATCCGGCACGGCTGTGGACAATGCCTCTCCCACTCGTGCACTTTCCAGAAAATAAAACAAATACATGCCAAGGAGCCCAGAGCGCACGGGCTGGTGGTGGGGATTAAGGTACAGGCTTCACC
The DNA here is from genome assembly GCF_036562045.2 of Rhinolophus sinicus. NCBI lineage: Eukaryota > Metazoa > Chordata > Mammalia > Chiroptera > Rhinolophidae > Rhinolophus > Rhinolophus sinicus. The sequence goes on from NC_133762.1 coordinate 21,198,380, forward strand.
AGGAAGTCGCTGAATGATCGACGTATGAATGATCGACGTATTTCAGCCAGATTGCGTCTTGTTGATTTTACTCGGGGATTTCTTTTTCTTTTTTCTTTTCAGTCAACATCATTACATGGCAATGTGTGTTTTCATTTCTTTCTGGAGAAATGAAAGGTGTTTGTAACCAAAGAGATACAAGGACCAGGCTTTTTTGATTTTTCTTTTCCTTTTTTTTTTTTTAAGGACCAGGAACACAGCCCAAGAGAAACAAATCCCAAATGTCACAGGGGTGCCCGTAGTGCCTGACCTCTCCCCGGACCCACAGGGTCCTGTCCACCACGGCGAGAAGAAGGTTTTCAAGTGGCAGCCACGGGAATTAAGTCGAAACCGCTAAGACCTCAGAACCGGGTCCCACATCACGACTTCCTCCACCAGCTGGCTTTATCTTCACGTAATCCTGGTGGCCGAAAGTCAAATTTCCGTCTTCCTCCACAAAGGGTCAGCCTAAAGCATGTGGCATTATTAAAATTCCACAACTGACCAGAAAATCCGTAGGGAAAGCAAACATTTGTTTTTTCTGTATTGGATGTGGCTGAAAGAATGTCTTCTTCCTTTTCTTTCTGATTTGATTTGGTTGATGCTGAATAAACACCACAGTCACCCCACCTGGGAAACTGCTGGTCAACTCCTGGTCAGAAGAGTCCCTGAGGTGTGTAAGCGAAACACTGTGTCCAAGACCACCAGACCGATGGGCCGCAAGCTGAGCCATCGGCGGGAAACGGCTCTGAGGTCTGAACAAAAAGCCTTTCCTATGGTCATGGGTTAGGTACAACCAGCCTTTCTGCCCATCTGAGAAAGTTCTGGATGCAGGGACATTTGCTCGCCTTGAGAGCCCTGGGCCCACCACGAGGCTAGGGGTTTAGCAGGTCCCCAAGAAATGGTGAGCAGGCCAACCAGCAACTGCCAGACAGTTACTGAGAAGGGAATTTCAATCAGCGGCAATGGTTACAACCACGTCCTCACATGTGAGCTCAGTTAGCGTGACTCATGGGTTTCATCCGTCATTATTCATAAATATTTATCAAATTCTGGGGCAGCCAAGTTGGTACACGACACAGATCTCCTTTCGAGAGATTCTGCTTCGAGGGCTGGAGGTGTCTGACAGCCTGAACAGGCTACACTTTCAGATCTCCTGCGCTTGGGCTGTCCCCGGGCTGCTTCGGGCCAGTGACAGAACACGGCCACTCCTGCCCCAAGCGAGCCTCTGCTAACGGGCAGTTTCTGCTCAGGGACTCCCATAGGCCAGCGGCTGGCTGAGGCTTTCAGAGAGAGGCCCTTCCTCCCCTTCCATCTTCCCTCCCCTCTCTCCCTTCCCAGGGGTCAGACCTACATCTGGGTCTGAAACCCCTCGCTGCCCCTCCTGCCCTCCCTTCCCGGCACATCTCTTAAATCCAATTCTGTCCTGGTGTCTGTTTTCTGGAGGACCTGAACTGACACAAACACCCCTGTGCCTGGCGCTGGGGGTTCGGCAGTGAAATGGGTCTGTTCTTGCCAGCCTTTCTTGATCCACAAAACCAGGATGAGCGGCCCTACCTCAAAATGCCACAGCGCCCCATACGTAAATAACCTTGAACTCCTCCCAGGTCCCAGAGGGTGTACTAATTACCACAGGTCCGTGGTCCCATTCACCCTGCACTATTCTAGTACCCGTTTTATAGATGGAGAACCAGATTCAGAGAGGTCAGTTCATTGCCCAAGTTCACGAGCAAGAGAGTGGGTGGTGAGTTAGAATCCTAACTCCAGGTGTGCCTTCCACCAAAGCCTGTGGGGCCACTCGCTGTCCTGTACTCTTCGTTCCCAGCAAGGAGGAACTCTGGTTAGCGTCAGCATAGCAGTGAACCAGGCTTAGAGCCAGGAGGACCGGCCCTGAAATGAACAAATGGCTATGTGGAGTGGACAGAAGAAGGCTGCAGGTTAGGAAGTCCCTCAGTGCCTGGGGTGGAAGGCAGGCACCTGGGTGTACCATCTCCCTGAGAAGCTGCTGGAAATGGGAAATGGATGCGGTGCCTCCAAAATAACCAACAGCTACTCCAAGTACCAAAAATGGATTGTCACTAGGAATCCTGCACGACACGCATACTTCCCAACACCCAGCACAGTTCCTGGTCCTTATGAAGTGCTCAGTATATGTTAGATGGATGGACGGATGGACGGATGGATGGATGGATGGATGGATGGATGATGGGTGGATGACGGATGGATAGATGGGTGGGTGGATGGATGGATGGATGGATGGATGATGGTTGGATGAGTGGATGGATGGATGATGGATAGATGGATGATGGATGGACGGAGGGATGGATAGATGGATAAATGGTGGATAAATGTGTGGACGATGGATGGATGGATGGATGGATGGATGGATGGATGGATGGATGGATGGATGGATGGATAGATGAGTGGATGGATGGATGGGTGATGGATGAGTGGGCGGATGGATAGATGGATGGATGGATGGATGGATGGATGGGTGGATGGAGGGATGGATGGAGGGATGGATGGAGGGATAAATGATGGATAAATGGGTGGACGATGGATGGATGGATGGATGGATGGATGGATGGATGGATGGATGAATGGATGGATAGCTGTCTAGTCCCAAAATCTCTTTTGAAATGAGAGGGGGATGTATTAATAATTAGTTAATTAATTAAATGGACAAGGCTAGGGGGATTGAGAAATGTGCCAGTGTGACCCATGAAAGAGACATCAATAAACAATCAGAACAGAATGTGACGCGTGCTGTAACAGAAGGGTTTACAAAGGGCTGTGGGACTTAGACGCAGGAGTCACTGATTTTACACTTAGGAGAGATTATGGTCAGGAGCATTTTCACAGAAGACTGGCAACGTGAGCTCGGTACTGAGACGAGGAGATGCCTGACTTCCGGTCAGCATTCCACTGTGTGGCTGTATTAGTCTCCTGTTGCTGCTGTAACAGGTTACCACAAACATGGTGGTTCAAAACAACACAAATGTACTGTCGTTCTGGAGGCCAGAGGTCCCAAATGGGTTTTGCTGGGCTGAAATCAGGGTGTCCCCAGGGCTGTGTTCCTTCAGGAGGCTCTAGAGGAGGATCCATTTCATTGCCTTTTCCAGCTTCTAGAAGCTTCTGGATTCCTTGGCTCATGGCCCCAGGCTCCATGTTCCAAGTCACCAGTGTAGCATCTTCAACTCTCTGACTCTCCCTTCTGGCTTCCCTCCTCACATCTCTGTGTCTGACCTCCCGTGCCCCATTCTGTCTTCTAAGGACCCCTGTGATTACACAGGGCCCCCCAGATCATCTGGGAATCTCCCACCTCAGGACCCTCCACGTGGCTCCTGTTTTCCTTCCTCTCTGAACTCAGTCGTCGCAGCTTCCAGGAAGCCTCTTGTCACTTTCCCAGGTGAAGTCCCTCTATTGTGGTCCCTGTGGTTTGACACGTATTTAGGACTCTGACTGATGCCTGTGTCTGTCTCCCAAACCAGACTGCAGCCCCCAAGCATGCAAGGACTGCCTCCGTTTCCTGTCCACCCCATGTCTGCAGTACCACTCGTTAACAGGCACTCAGCAAACGCTCAGAGTGAATCGTGATGTTACTGTCGGTCTTAGATGAAAAATTGTAAGACTTAAAGTAAAATAACTGGATCGACAGATGCATGGGCAAAATAAAGAAACCTACAAGTCCCACCTGGTGGGTAGGAGCGAGGAGACCGGGGCCCAGCCCCTTGTCCCGGGAACCTCTGAACCCAGATCCTCCCAGAGCCCAGGGTGGCCCCGCTAGGTGGCTGTGTTTCCCAGCATCTCAGACCTGACCTGCATACAAGCTTCCTCTCCTTATCAACCCCCAGCCCACAGAGGTGCCACTGAAACTCTGGTAGACCTGTTCCAGAAACAGGCTGGGTAGAAGACGTGCCAAAACCGAGCTGGTCACTGCTGGGAAAGCAGATGACTAATGGAGGCTGTCCTCCCAGGGGTCAGGACAGGCCCCTCTGTGCTCTGGGAAGAATTCTTTGGCAATAGTAAATCAACAAATAGTTTTTGGGGTCCTATTGTGTACTAGGCACCGGGCTAGGGGCTGGAGAAACAGCCCCAAGAAAGAACCGAACTCCCAGCCCCAAGAAAGAATCAGATGCCCATTAGTCAATTAGACGAGTGAATTAACAAATGACAGTTGTGATAAGGGTATGAAGGCAAAGAATAAGGTGCTAGGAGAGCATATAATGGGAGTGTCTGACCTGTTCTAGGGAACCAGGGAGGGCTTCCAGGAGGAAGTGACATCTAAGCCGACACTTCATCGACAGCAATCCCAACCCCATTCTCCTTTACTTACTCCCTCTATGGAGGCTGCAAGAGTTAATAATAACCTTCTCAGTCCCCACTGCAGCTGGGGTTGCCATGGGACAACTGTGACGAATGAGATGCAAGCTGAAGTCTCTTGGCTCCACTGCCCTACTCCCTCCTGCCTTAAATGGGGATGGGATTTCCAGAGCTGAGGCAGCCACCTTACGACCCTGAGGAAAAGCCAAGATCATCCCAGAGATTGCAGCCCTGAATCACAGAGCCAATACCCAGAAACCAGCTACCTCCAGACTCCTTGCTGCATGATTGAAATACATCTGTTTTCGTTTAAACCGTTATAACTTGCAGCCAGAAGCATTCATATCTGAAACAGGTCTCAAAGATGATAAGTGTTCATCAAGCAAAGAGTGGCAGGAAGAGTGTTCCAGGCTGAGGAAACAGCAAGTGCAAAGGCCCTGGGGTGGGAAAATCCACTGGAGGAATGTGGAGGCCAGTATGCGGTTGAAGCTTAAAGAAGAAGGAAGAGAGTGATGGGCATGAGCCTAGGGAAGGAACCAGATCTTGGAGAACATGGTGAGTGGTTGGGACATTGTCAAGGACCACTATAGAGATCCATAAGGATTTGGGATCAAAAAAATGACAGGAGATCAGATCTGCCTTCTAAAAACTATCACTCTTGCAGGTTATGGGGAATAGGTTGGAAAGGGTCGAGAGAGGGACTAGAGAGACCAATGAGAATATTACTGCAGTTGTCAAGGACCGAGAATGATGGCCTGGACCCTGGTGGTGATGGGAGAGGTGGCAGAAAGGGACAGAGGTGATGCTGCAAACCAACGGTTCTCAGATGGGGCGGTTATGCCTCTGATATTTGACAATGTCTAGAGGCATTTGGGGTTGTTACAATTTGGGGGAGGTGCTACTGGCACCTCACGGGTAGAGGCCAGGGGTGCTGCTACACATCCTACAGAGCCCAGGACAGCCCCCCAGAGAGAATGATCTGGCAAAAACTGTCAGTTGTGTTGAGGCTGAAAATCACTGTTTAAATACGTTTATATTTAAGAAGAAAAGTGAACATGTGTTGGGAAGGTGGGGGCTGGAGGGAAAAGACGCAGGCTGGGACCACCATGGGGTGGCTGCTTCGGTCCCAGCAAGAATCAGCAAGGGGCTGAGGTCACAGGTGACATCACGAGGACTGAATGAGCCTCCTGGAGGCTGGGTACCCAGATGTCCACATAGAAGCCACCAGGGTGAGGCTAGCTGAGGAGCCCAGCTAGGAATATCCTAGGTCACACCAGAGTGTCTGCCCAGCCCACTGTCCTCACAGAGGGGCCCCAGCCACCATTTCTGTGGCTGCATCCCGGCCAAAGCTGACTGACTGCAAATGTGACCCTCACCTCCTTCTGGTCACGGCCGCCAATTGTGCTCTGGGGAACTTCCAGTCTAGTGAGGCTGCCAGTGAAGGTGACCCAAGCTCAGCCACCAGATTCTCTCCTAGGACTCTGAACCCAGAGAAGGATGGGAAATCTGATTTTATCCCAGGGGAGGTGCCCCAAGGGACCCTCCCTCAGTTCCTGCTCTCTAAACCCCCCTGAATACGGCCCTTTTCAGCTGGAGTTGTAGACTACTAAAAGCCCTTTAAATAAATTCCTTTCTTCTCTTTTTTTTGCTAGTGCATTTGTTTCCTATGGCTGCTATAACAAATTACCACAAACTTCGTAACTTAAAACAACACAAATTTATTACGTGACAGTTCCTGGAGGCTGGAAGTCCAGAATCAGTCTCACTCGGCTGCAGGGGGCTGGTTCCTTCTGAGTAGAACAGGAGTATCTATTCCCTTCCTTCTCCAGCTTCTGGAGGCCGCCCACAGTCCTCGGCTCACGGGCCCTCCCTCGTTCACTCCAACCTCTGCTTCCATCATCACATCTCCTACTGACTCTGCCCCTCCTGCCTCCTGTGGTGACACTGGGCACATCTGGATAGTCCAGGATCATCTCCCGTCTCAAGATCCGTAATCACCTCTGCAAAGTCCCTTTAGCACATAGGCAACCCTATTCACAGGTCTGGAGACAGGGCGTGGCTATCATTGGGGACCACTGCTCAGCCTACTATATATAAGAGTCTGTTTCTATTGCTTGCAACCAAAGAATTCTGGCTGATACAGCAAAAGTCACAACCCAGGGTCTAAAGATGCTGCATTTTGTTTTTAACTCGAATTAGAACTTTAGGAATAGCTTGAAACCCACATTTCACTGAAGCCCTGGGACTCTCTTTTGTTTTTACTTATTTAAGTTACCTTCCTAACCCCTGAAGGCAAGCACTAGGTTTGCTATGGGTTCCAAAGACTAAGCCCTTCTTATACCTGAATGTTTTAGGGCTTGGCAGATGGAAACAGTGGGACCGGTGTCTCTCTTGGCAACTCCAGCCAAGGATAGAAGGATGTTTCTAGATTGGATGGATGGATGGATGGATGGATGGATGGATGGATGGATGGATGGATAAGTAGAAAGAAAAGACTATAAGGAGTTTACCAGGATGAGAGCCCAGAAGTAGGAAAGACATGGGAGAAAAAACAAATCGATTATTTACGCCATACACAGGACTAAAAGGAGGTAGAAACTTTGCTGTTTTGTTTTGTGTTTGAAATAGAAATTCTCTTGAAAATAAACCTCCGGTTGGTTTGTTTCTGCAAAATAAACAACAGGCTGCTGCTTACAACCTCATTACAGGGCGAGTCCACGTCACCCACCCTCAGCCTCTCTAGTCCATTTAGAAGATCCGGCCCAATGAACCAAGAATGCAGAGAGCAGTCTGGGAGTGAGAAGAGGGCAGAATCAAACGCTCTCAAATAGCTATAAAAAAAACTCGAGGTTCGGGGGGGAGGGGGGAAGTAATCATCCTGTAATTGACTGTTTACTAATGGAATCTATTAATTTATAGCCACAAAAGAATCAGCTAATTTGTGGTTAATGGTGTTTAAAAGATAAACAACATAGATTAACTCTATGGAGCACAGCTCCAGTTCTCCGGGATCTGTCTGCACAGACGGCTCTCAGAGGAGAGAGCGGACAGTGGTGGTCAGTGGCCAGCTGGGAGGGAAAAGAGATTTGGGAGGGAGCGGGGAGTCTCCACCTCCAAAGGAGCCTGCGTCACCCTCTGACTTCCCTTCCAAATTGCACATCCTCCCCTGGGACTCACACCCTCTCTGCTGTCCTCCCACAGGACCCCACCCCGAGAGCAGCCCCCAACCCGCCACGTCATTCCCACCTCTGCGTCTCTGCTCTCGCTGTGCCTGCTGTCGCCACTACCTTTCCTTCCTTTCCTGTGAAAAATAACACAGACTGTTAACAGCTCCCTGAGTAAATGTCGCTTGCATCGGAGGCCACACTAAGTGTTTCACAGACATTATCTATGGCACGGATCCCTCGAAACCCCCTGCAAAGTTGGTGTCAGTCTCGATCCCATTTTACAGGTAAGAAAACTGAGGCCTAGAAAGGTGAAGCCATTTGCCCAGGGTTTCCTTGCGCATGCATGGTGGGTCTGATGCTTGAATCCAAGTCTGTCTGATCCCAGAATTCAAGCTCTAGACCAGCATGCCCCAAACCTTACTCATTCTCACAACAGTACTTTTCCATTTCTGCAAACCACCGATATTTATGATCTTTCTTTAAATCGACTCTTGCTCCTTTTTTTTTTTTTTTAATTTTAGCTTCATCCCTAGCAGTCAGATCACCCAGGTCTGGTAAGTTAATACTATATTTGTGTCTAAGACAAATTTGGAATAAATACCTGACTACTAAAGTACACATTTGCTTGCATCCCACCTTATAATCTTGAAAACCACCTGTGGTACAAGAACCACACAAATTCTAACCATGTGTCCCAACAAATCATGCTTACATGGCCGTCATGTGTGCAGCTACCCTGAGCAGCACCCTGCTCGTACCATCACAGTTCACCCTCCATCAACCTTTCCTGACACGACCCACCCTCTGAAACGCACTGGAGGCCTCGACTGCTCCCGCCCACAGACACCCTCCCCTCGGGACAGAAAAGTCACGCCATTAGCAAACCACAAAAAGACAGGCTGAAAATAGGGATGTAGGATTTGTTTCCTCCAGTGGATTATAAGATCCTTGAGGATTAAAAAATACCTCCTGTATCCTGAAGCCTAAGCGCTGTGGGAAAGAGATGGAAGCACACAATAGGTGCCCAGTAAACCTAGGGAAGTGGCTCGTGGGGACACAGCGTGGAGAGGCGGGCACATGTCACTGTCCTGGCTGGGTCTGGGCCACGCCCCTTCTTCTGCCAACAGTGCTCAGAATTCATCTGGGACCGCCTCCCCCCTTCTCTCAGCTCCAGCGTGGGCCTGGGAACCCAGCCCGGCCAGAAGGTGCCAAACACTCCCCATGCCATTGCGGCTGGCTCAGAAATGGGTCCATCACCCAAAGTTGGCTGAGGGAGTCAAGCCCAGGGCGTTTGTTCATGTTGCTGGGGAAGGACAAGCTCTGTCCTGCTGATCTGGACTCTTGGAGGACGTGACGCAGGCCTGGAGATGCGTGCGGTCACCTTGCTCCCACAAGAAGCCTGAGAATGAAAGCCCCATGGAAGAGGCAGGTGCGTGGAGAGAGGGCAGGGCTTGGGGACACTGTTGGAGAAGCTGGATCAAGACATTCCTGAAACAGGATCTGCCCTCAGATTTTTCCGCCAATAAATCTCTCGGCAGAAGCTTTGTTGGATTGGTTTTTCTGTTACTTGCAACCAAAACACCCTGCAGGAGCCCCTGATCTCTGCATGACCCTGCTAAGTCATTGCATCTTGCATGATGCTGCCTCAAGGACGCCTTCCCTGACCACTCCTTTAAGAATGGCTCCCCCCCTTCCCTTGTCACTGCCTGTCCCAGTCCAGTTCCATCACCCCCAACAGTTAATTCTATGTCCATGACCTTGCTTACCAGCCACTGTCTCACTCACTGCTGCACCCTCGGTGCTCAGAACAGACCTGGCACACGGGAGGTCCTTAGTAAATACTTGTGGCATGGGCCTGCCTCAGTTTCTCCACCTGTGAAATGGGAGAGAGCTGCTGCATTTTCTCTCGGAATCCTTCTGCTGGGCTGTGCTTCGCTTCCATCGCTGCTACCCAGACCTCTGGGAACACGGTGAGAGAGTTTCACCGGAAGATGCTCGAGTATCACCAGCAAGCTACTTCTTACTCCCAGGGAAGGACTCTGCAGGATTTTCCTCTTTCGCTCCTTCCTCTGCCTACACCTCATTAACCAGGAAGTCCCTCTGACGTCTGACCCAATTTTTCATGCTGCAACTCAAGTCTTTCCTCAGGCCTGGAGTTCAAAAGACATTCCAGGCCAATAAGAGCAGAAAATAATCAATTTAAAGTGACAAGAAACCCTGTGAGAAAATAAAAGCTCAAAGCTGCCCTCATTTTCTTCCACCTCAAAGAAGCCCTTGGTTTTTTTTCCCATGACCAGTTTCTGACTCTGCGGAAAGTTCCTTTCTTGTCTACACCTACGAACAAAGCTCTTCTGGAGACGTGGATGCAAAAGATGAGAATAAAATAAACAAACTATCTGTTTAATCATTCCTATTGTCAAAACAGTGGCTGAGCCAGAATACCTATGCTCTGATTCACCCCAACTGACACCCCTTTGGAGGGAGGGCGCAGGAGGCGAGAGAGTAAACATTTCTCAGCCCATTTTCCAGATGAGCTCAGAGGAAGCTGGGAGGTTCTGCAATGAACACCCCACAGTAAACAATGGAAGCGAAACCACCTCCTTCCTACAGTCCGGCATTCTGTCTCCTCTTCATTTAAAGGAAGGCACACACTGCCTAGTCCACAGGTTTTAGCGTTCACTCACTCACTCACTCACTCATTCATTCATTCATTCATTCATTCATTCATTCAGAGAACAGACAGCTTGGACTGAGCTCTTCTGTGTGTCCCAAGCTCGGTGCCCTCCTAGGGGCTCCTTTCACCCTCCCCCAGCCCTCGGAGGGAGGAAGTGCAGGAATTCTCTGTCTGGAATTATCTGTCAATTATCTTGATGGGCTGGGGAGGTTTCGTGAGTTAATTGTTGAAAGTATTTTTCCTGGTTTGTTCTTTGTCTCTTCACTGTATTTGTGGTGTTTCTTGAAGTCCAGTAATTTCTAATGTTTACATGGTTGAATCTTTTTGCTTTTCTTTGGGGTGTCTGGCCTTCCATACCTAGAAAGGGCTTCACTGGGGAGTGATTTTTAGGGCCCCATTTAAGGTCAGAGGTTATGATCAGGTAGGGGTGTAAGGGGAAGATCCTGGTCATTCCTTCACTTTACAAATGAGGAAACTGAGTCTCCCCCGTGAGTAAACAGCAGGGCCCAATGCTGGCAGCCCTCACTCTGCCCAGCGCTCTCTGCTGTGTAATTAAGAAGAAAAGTTAAGAACAGAGCACATGAATGCATTGCCAAGTGACTGTCACAGCCAAAGTCGAAAGCCATTTTGTTACTGTACACATATAATGTCACCTAGTCCACTCTGCATATCTGTCCAACTGTCTACGGTGGCAAGGAGCCTCCAAAATCATTTCCCCGAAAGGCCTTTCTAGGCTGAGAGGGCAGACACCACACAAAGGAAAAGACAAAGGTTAACATAAACATCCACAATTCCAGACATCAAAAACCACAACTAATTAAATGACAAATCACAAAACAAGCAGGAAAAACACTTCCAACCTGAAGGACAAAGTATTAAGACTTCTAAAATATACAAAACTCTTATGGGACAATAAAAATGGCTCAAGAAAAATGAAAGAAATCACAAAAGTGGAAATGCAAATGGGCAATACACTTACTTAGGGAAAAATGTTTAAATTCATGAGTAATCAAAGCAACTGAAGTGAAAACTACCATGAGGTAGGTTTGCACACCTTTCAAAGCAGCAATGTTAAAAAATGGTGGGAAATGGAAACACAACACAACCTGCCAGAGGGACGACAAATGGACTCGGGCTTTCGAGTTTCGTAATCTGGATTAAAATCCTTAAAAATGTGCTTTTTTTTTTTGGCTGTTGTTCTAGGAGTTTCGTTTCTAAGGAATTATTTAGAAACCACGTATAAGGAAAGAAATTCATTCCCACACCATTTCTACGGGGGAAATTGGAAGCAGCCTATAGGTTCAGCATTAGGAATTGGTGAGATAGGGGGCCAGCCTGGTAGCTCAGGTGGTTGGAGCGAGCGCTGTGCTCCTAACCTGTGACCGACTGCCTCAAGGGGGGGGAAGGGGGGGTTGGCGAGCACAAGGCTCATAACACCAGCATGGGCCCGGGAGCTGTGTCCTACACAAGCAGACTGAGAAACAACGGCTTGAACCGAAACGTGGGGGGGGGGGGGGGAGTGGAAGAAGAGGGAAAAAAAAAAGGAATTGGTGCGATTACACTCCAGTGCAAACTCACAATGTAAGATGACGAAGCCGTGGGAAAGAACGATGCTTCATAAATGACAATGACGAGATAGAGCTAAATTTGAAAATCAGGGTACAAAGCACTGCGTATGTATACATCATTCTAATTCTAAAACACACACACATACACGAACACATGTGCATAGAAAACAATCTGGAAAAAATATGCACCAAACTGTTAACAGTGGTTTCCTCCAGAAGGTCGAATTATTTGTTTATCTTCCGGTGTTTCAGTTTATCTTATACCAGGACTGGCAAGGGTGGGGAGAGCGTGGGAGAGAAGACGCCCATACTGCTGTTGGAAACGTAATTTGTCATGAGCTTTCTTGACTCACATCACAGTACTTATGAAAAGTGTTAGGATGCGTGAACCACTGCCCCGGTAATTTTACTTCTAGGAATTTACCCTAAGGAAATAATCAGAGATGTGTGCAAAGATTTAAGTACAAGGATGTCCATTGTAGAGGAGTTTATGATAGCAAACAGTTGGAATCGGCCTAATATTTAACAATGGAGAATTGTTTGACAAAGGGTTGGTCTGCTTTTCCTAGTGAGATGCTACGCAATCAATTAAAGCGATGTTGAATATTGAATGAGATGACAAGACGTGCCTGATACAAAGCAAACATGAAAGTTAACACAGCAGGGGCTGTCCCATAGCAACACTGTGAGCCACTATACACAATAAATTCTGAACACGTGTGCAAAAGGAGGCTGAAAGACAGAATGTTTGCGGTGATAATCACTGCGTGATGGAATTCTGGGTAAGTTTTTTTTCTTTGTGTTTTCCTACATTTTGCAATTCCAATACAATAAATCTGTTACTCTTACAATCAGATTTTTTTTTTTAAGGGGAAAGAAAATAAATCCCAGGAACACTGACACTCAAACAAACTAGTCATTCACGTCTGTGAATTCCAATTTCCCAGTCAGGCTGCTCAGTGTTGACAATTGCACAGCTACCTAGGAAATCAAAGGCCAGGTTCATGATTAAAATATGCCCCTCTAGACAGCGTCTCTCAGTGCCACCTAGAATCGGTCCTGCCCTAAAAGCCATGCCCAGGCAGTCCACAAATCTTCAGAAGGCTGAGAAGAAAAGTGACCTGTTTTTAATATTTGGGGACAGCATCTAGTCGGATCCAGCTGGCGTTGGCTGTGGCCGACACTTGCTCAATCATCTCTCTGTTGTGTAATGATGAAGAATTCGTCGTATTCTCAGAAACCCATTGTCAGGGCAGGACAGAGGTTTCCAAATATGTGTCTGGAGCTCGTCCCTTTTTCCTGTGGGATCCAGCAACCCATGTGCTAACGATACTGAAAATCACAGACAGCCTGTGACTGCTTCCCTCTCGTCTGCAGTTATATCCCAGAGGAGCCAGCTCGGATAAGTAGATTTAAAAATCTAACTGAACCTCACTGCTGATGAGGCCCAAGAGCGGGGCAGGCGGCAAGTGGAGAAGCTCCAAACAGGGATTATGTACCTTAACTCTTGGCCAGGGTGCAGTGGGAGGAGAGCCGGCAACAAGAGCCAGGGGACGTGGTCAGGGAACGTGGGACAGTGGGCAGCTGGGGCATCTTCTAGAAGGAAGGCGCTCTCCTTCGCAGTGACCTGGCAGCTACTGGACATGGGGGGAGAATTCTGGGCTGACCAGTGGGTGTTCCAGGTCCTACCAGGACAGGTGCTGGGAGTCCAGACTCTCCCTCCCTCCCTTCCTTCCTCCACAACCATCCACTGGGCACCCAGCCTGTGTCAAACCTCTAGGGTTGCATTTGCAACGATTACAAACCCACGCAGATGCAGTCAGACCCCTGCATGCGTGGCATGTACTGTCCAGCATCCCCTTCCTCCATGTGTGACAACCACAAATGTCTCCAGACGTTGCCAAATGTCCCCTGAGGGTGGGGAACAAAATGGCCCCTGGCTGAGAACCACTGGTCTAGTGGCAGCTGCATCAAACAGCACAGTTCTAGCAGGACACAGAGGCAATGCCATGAGCCACTGTGACGCACAGGGGCACGTGCTAGGACAGGGGACATACGGGCAGAGTGACATCAGGAGCAGCAGCTAACTGAGGCTGGTCCAGGCAGGCTTCCCAGAGGAGTCGGGTCTCAGACAAGACGTTTCTCAAGTGGGAAGCCACACGTCCCGCAGACCCGGGGGCCCTGTCCGTCCTGCCTACACAGCACCTACTCATCCGGGGGGATAGGGGGATGAAACTCAGGAGAAATTCTGGATGCTAACGTGATTAGTAAAGAAGAAAGCGTGCTTCAGGAAAGATGCATTAGCACTATTGTTCTCACAGGGATTTGCACTCTCTTCTCGGCTTCCCTCAAAATTCCAGGACCTCATTCATAAGGGAGCAAAGGGAGAGCCGGTACAGACCCAGACTTGACCCTTTTTGAGCCATGACTGCTTATTAGCTGTGTGACCTTGGGGAAATTATTTAACCTCTCTGAGGCTGTCACCTTATCTGTGGTGCAAAGTCAACAACGGTACCTACTGTGGAAGGCTGTCATGGAACTGTCCCCAGGGGGCTCCTCAGAATGCCAGGCGCGTAATAGAACCAAAGCTCGACCAGCATTAGTTTTACTGTATCATCTAAGCTGATATTCTATGCAGCTTATTCCCTCAGTGGCCGTTTACTGACCACTTACTATCCTCTGCTATTTTAGGCACTCAGGCGAAAAGACAGGGTTCCTAAACATGGAAGTTTACTTGGCTAGGGTGGATCAGAAAATGCACAAGCAAAGAGATAAATATAGCAAATAATTTCAAGTGGGACTAACGCTCACAAAGAAAATAAAACAGGGTCATGAAAGGGAATGTGGCAGGACAAGGGGTGGTCAGGGGCTTCCCGGAAGAGGTGACCTCTGAGGATGAGAAAGTGAGCCGGCCTTGCAAAGATCTGGGGCGCACTTCCCAGGAGGAGCCAGCATGGGCACAAGCCTGGTACGTACCAGGAAGGGCAAGAAGGGCCAGTGTGGCTGCAGCATGTCAGGGGGAAGGGGAGGAAATGAGATCAGCGAGATGCACGCGACCAGCTCACACAGGGCCCTGCGGCTCGATTACTAACAGCTGACATTTACTGAGTGTGCGCTACGAGCTGGGTTTAAATGCATCGCTCATTTCATCCTCATGACAACCGTTAGGAAGGCACTACCATTGTCCCTACTTTGCAGATGAGGAAACTGAGCCCCGGAGAAGGTAAGTGTCAGAGGCACTCAATCGGTACAGGAAATGAGACTGATTGCAAGCCATCTGACTCCAGCGACTGGACTCTACAGTTAAAATAGAATGGGGCACCAGGAAGCCAGTGGAAGGTTTTCGGCCCCCAGCGTCTCCCCCAACACACGCGGAGCCTTTGAGCACCGGACATGTGTAAGCTGCTGGTGGACGAGGTTGGCATTTCCTCATCCTCCCTCCAAGGCCCCCAGAACCTGAGCTGGCCGCCAGGCATACGTCACACTCACGGGACTGCACAGTGACACACCTTCAAAGCTGATGGAATGAAGACAAAAAGAAAAAATGTATGTCTCTGCAACTGGGCCGTGTAGAGCCCAGGACCCTCGGCCTCCCTGTTCAGAAGGGCAAATGTGTGGGCATCGACGAGCTGGGCTGAAACCCGGAGGCTCCTGTCCCCAGAACCAGAAAGTCAGGGCGGGGAGAACCTGGTAGAATCTGGCCCGATGTTTGGAAGCCTAAGTCCTAGCACCTGGCCTGCCTCTTCCGCCTCCAGCAGAAAAGATCACAGCAGGAGCGGCTCTGGTTGACCTGAGGCCGTGGTTGGCAGAGGGACAAGGGAGGGGAAAGCCCAGCACCTTCTCTGCCCTCACGGCTGCTCTGTTCAGACAAAGCTGACGTCTGGAGGAGAAAAGTAACAAAAACAGAGATCTCACACCCGTCAGAGCCAACCAGGCCTTGGAGCTGGGCTGGGTGGATGCAGGTGCTGTGATGTGGGACACGGGACAGGAAGGATAGAGGGATGACACCTCAGAGAAAGTGGCAAATCAAAGACTGCGGGTGCCAGGCCGGATTTGGGGTGTGGGGGCCACCTCCCTGAGCACATCTTTCCAGGGCTCGGGGCCTCAGTCTCCCCACCTGCAGAAGGGGATAATAATACAGTTGCTTAACACAGGCCAGGGACTTGGTCTACGTTACTCGCATTCCCTCTAATCCTGACAGCAGCTCCACCAGCACGTCTTTTCTATTCCATTTGCAGCACAGAAAGGACAGTACTCAAAACGCTCAGGGAAGTTTAAACCCAGTTCATCTGACACCGGGCCTGCGCTGTTTAATTTCCCAACACTTGTAAAATGCTCCAAAAACATCCACCGTGGTCCCCGTGATGGTAACCAACACAGGCCCAGCCCCTCTTCCCGGTGCCTTCAGATCGGGCAGCAACTTTCCGAACTGGGCACTTATCCTCATTTTACAGATGAGAAAACAGACTCAGATGGAAAGCAGAAAATTTCTCAACTTTTTTTTTTTCCTATCACTCCCTCCCCAAGAAGTCTTTCTGGGTATTTTCCCCATTCACTGCGCTCCCATGAAATCTTAGTACCCAGACGTACGCTGTATCTGTTTTTGTACCATATGTACATCTGCGCTTTAGAGGAAGAAAGTAGCATTTCTTTAGCCCTGCCCCAAGAACCCATTTTTGTCCCTTCATCAGAAAATGTTCCAAGATCAACTAAGCTTGCAAATTCTCTTTTGCACTCAGGGGTCCACTGCACACTTTGTCCTTCTACGAAGGAAGGGGCAGCTTAACTTTCTTTAGTTCAGTATTTTTCAGGCCTGCTGACACCCTGTTTTCCAGGAGCACCTGGAAACGGGCCAGTGCAGACATTGTTCTGACTCCTGTAAGAAGAAAGCCATGGTGCCCAAGGATCCTAAGAAGTCACGGAGAGCTCACTGTCTGCGAGGTACAGTGTCAAGTGCTTCGTGCGCCCTGCCTCCTGTGACCCTCCAAATGCAACCCTGTAAGGCAGACTCTGACAGCAGCCTATTTACACTTGGAGAAACCAAGGCACAGAGCAGTTAAGTAGCTCTGTCCGGGGCTGAAGTATTTGTGCCTGCTCACTGGGCTACCCACACCCAAATTCCTCGTCTCTACCTTCCACTGCTGACAGAGGGAACTTGCAGGGGACCAGATGTGTCCAGATGCTGTCATCGAGACTTCTGCCCTCACCTTGCCTAAATCCACACAACCCACACTCACCAGGTGCATATTTGATGTACAGAAAGTCCCCAGAACTGGCCAGACCTGCTGGGTGGGTAAGCAGGGCAGTGGCCGCATGGGCAATGCCCAACTCTGGGAGGAGAAATGCCAGCCCCTTCCCTTCACCCCTTTCCCTCAGAGGAGCTCCTGACCAGGGCTGGGGAATGGGGGGCCCTGGAATGCCCCCGTCCATGGCTCAGGTCTGCCTCCTCGGGCCATGGGACCCCTGGCTGCTTCTCCAAAGGCAGGGCACACGACAGGACCTAACGCCCTCCAACAGGCTTGCCCTGCCTCCCCACATTTCCCCACTTGTCCAGAGCGAGGCAGTTATGGGAGAGAAAGGAGCTTGCCTGCCTCCAAGCCAAATGACATCATGTCTGTGGGCCTATTCGCTCACCGTAAGGAGGGGCAGTGTGGTGTGGTGCGTGCATGGGCTCTGGAGACAAAATGCCTGGACCCCATCTCAGCTTTGCTGCTTTCTAGCTGTGTGACGTTAGCCAGGTGAACAACCTCTCTGGGCTGCTGTAAGGATTACATAAGCTAGTCCATAGAACGCACCAGCAGCAGTGTTCAATGGAAGACCCCATGATTATCGGTACCCACGTAAGGTCAGATGTTTCAGCACTAAGCCCAAGGGTGCCCAGAGGTGCAGCAATTTCTTATGGGTGAATGAATGAACTAGCTCATTAATCACTGTTCTGAATTAAACTGCTGTTCATTTATTGAAAAGCATGTCCAATTCCAATGCTTGTATAGATGGGATCTTTATCGAGTACAAATCTTCAGAAACAGCTTAAGTTTCTCTAGTGTGCCCCAAACTTAAAACACAGGGTGACAGTAAGGCCTGATGAGCAGTAACTGCGGTGGGCAGAATTCTCAGATGACCCCAAGATTCCTTCCCCTCGGGGTACACGTCCTGTGTCATCGCCTCGCCCTGAGTGTGGGCGGGGCCTGTGCCTGTGCTGGGATGTCACCCCTGTGATCATGTTGTTAGAAGGCAAAGCTGAGGGGACTCTGCAGATATAATTAAGGTCGGGACCAGATGACTGACTTCAGCAAAAGGAGAGGACCCCGAGTGGGCCTGACTTAATCAGGTGAGCCTTTGAAGAGAAGATTTAGACATCAGGGATGAAAGAAGTCAGGGACCCGTAGCAGCAGCCACTTCTGCTGTTCTGGAAGAAGCCAGGTGCCATGAGTTCTATAGCCCCCAGTGAGCCCCCAGCCCTAGACAACACCTTGATGGTAACCTGTGAGACTGAGCAGAGGACCCAGCCAAGCTGTGTCTGGAATCCTGACCCACAAGCACAGTGCGATAATAAAGGGAGGTAAACAGGTGTTCTACTGATCTCACTAGGTTTGTGTGGTAGCTGGGTAGGCAGCCCTTGGAAACCAACACGCGACTACTCACTGTCGCCGTTTTTCAGGGCTCACTGTGCCGAGCTTAGTGTAACGTTCTCCACAACTGGAGTAGGTCTCAATGATGTCCTGATTTTACAGAGAAACTGAGGCCACACAAGTTGCCTGTGACTAGTCGCCAGTGGTGACAAAATTTAAATCCAGGTGGCCTGCCCCCAGCGCCTGCTCTGTGACTGAGGCTTGCAATATTTTAACTATATATGAAAACATCGGGGTGAAAAGTTCTGAAAGGGTGTATATTCATTCACACAATGGCGATCGGGACAGTGAGATGAGAGGGGATGTTTTGTGCTTTTTCTACATTTTCTCATTTCTTTTACAGCAAATATTACTTTTTAACAATCAGAGAGAGTAAAATAATCACACCCATGGTGACGGTCTGAGTGGTGGCGTTGCCACTTTTCAATTTTTTCCTAAGATCCCAGTTCTGTACAGCACTCTCAAAATGTCCACAAGAAACGTGTGGCTGGGGTAATTTTGAAAATGGACAAGCCAGACAGAACAATTGAACATGGTTCAGAAGGTGAGAGTAAAGGAGAAAAGGTGCCACTACCAGAGTCCCGGCTGCAGACCTTCCCGAGGAGAGGGCCAGGGTCTGGAGCTTGAGAAAAAATAGGGTCTTGTTCTAACAAAAGCAAATTCGCTGGCAAACTTGAAATGTGGCTGCAGCTCTTCCGGGAGAAGTAGCTGTCTCAGTCAGCAACGGGGCTTTGATTCAGCATTTGCAGCGTCTTCTGCAAATGTTGTCACCTGAAACTTTGTTATTTTAATTGCTAGCTATTCCTGTGGGCTTCTGCTTGGAGAACAAAAGCTGCTAAGAAATCAGGGCTCCAGGCAACTTTTCTTCGACACAGGGCCAGGTAAGGAAAGGTGTGCTCACCAGCCCCCAGCAAGCATGCTTTGGAGAGAGCGTACCTTTCAGTTTAGCACTAACCATTAATTAGCAAGGGCTTAGTGTGCACCAAGCTCTGTGCTAACGTGCAGTCTCTCGTTTTACCCTCCTACATTGGTCGGTGAGTCCTGGTATTGCTCCCATTTTACAGATAAAAAAGTAGAGGCTTACAGAGATCAAGTAATAATAATAATAATAATAATAATAACAACATATTTCATTAAATCTAAGACATTCTATAATGTCATAGGCCACTAAGAAAAAACCATGGCCAGTGTCACTGTAAGATAGTACACACTATAATAAGATGAACCCCAATACTAGAGCTGTTAAAAGATGCGTCGGAAAAAAATACCACGGCTAAATGCAATCTGGTATCCTGGGTTGGATCGTAGAACAGGAAAAAAGAACGTTAATGGGAAAACTGGTAAAAATCCAAAAATTCATAGAACTATATACCTAAAAAGGGCTGGTTTATTATATGTAAATTATTCCCCAATAAACCTTACTTTAAAAAAAAAAGTCAGCCCCAAGGAAGATCCAGCTTGTAACTGTGTGTTATTCAGACCATATAATTATTTGGGTGTTAAAGTGGAATTCATTATCATTTAAAAATCAGGAGATTTCATCTAAAACTAGGTATATACACTTTTCTTGAAAACTCACAGGCTGTGGTGACAGCGGGCTCCTCGTTTCTCACGTGGCAAGTGTCAGCTAGATCTGACTGGCAGCCCCCTGGGGACGCAGTATGAGCTCTCCCGTTTGCCCCAGTCCCCACCACTCCCTACCGCCTCCCAGCTGCGGAAGCCTGCCTTGGCATTTAAGGACACCTCCCTGCGGGCATGTGAGTGTGTGCCTCTTGCTTGAAACTCTGTACGTGTGACAGCTTCACAAAAAGAACAACAGCAACAGCAAACCTGTGGTACAGACCGCTGGATGCCCTCCCATTACCCAGTCTCCTTCCTCCTCTCTAACAGAAATCCGAAATCACTAAAGCCTGAAACGAGCTTCGCTGCAAGACCCCATTTTTGTGCGTTTTTCCCAACGTGTGTGGCCACCGATACATAAGCAGAAGTCAGTGCTAGTGGATGTGCCCTCAAGGGGTTCTTTAAGGGGCTCATTCACCCGGGAGTGGCTTTCTTTTTTTTGCTTTTTTTTTGCCATCCCCTGTTCCTCATTCTTCCTGGATGGAATATGGATAAGATAGTGTTTAGAAATGAGGATCAAGGGACAGAGAGATTCTTCCTGTGTCCCTGAAGTGCCCGTGGGCTGACTTTTCAGTGTCATAGCAAATCTATGCCTTCTTTTGTTTGCTTTTTCATTTTTTTCTTCCAGTTTTACTGAGATAGCATTGGCCCACAATACCTATAAGCTTAAAGTGTGCGGCATGATGACCTAGCGTACGTGCATATTAGGAGATGGCCATCGCAGCAAGTGTAGTTAACATCTATCACCTCATTTAGCTACAATTTTTTTTTCCTTGTGATGAGAACTTTTAGGATCTACTCTGTGAGCAACTTTCAAATATACCATCCAGCAGTGGGAACTACAGCCGTCCTGCTGTACATTACATCTCAGCACTTATTTATCTTATAACTGGAAGTTTGTTCCTTTTGACCACGTCACTCATTTCCCGCACCCATTATCCCCTGCCTCTGGCAACCACCAATCTGATCTCTTGTGCTGTGAGTTTGGTTTTTATAGCTTCCACATATAAGTGAGATCATACCGTATCTGTCTTTCTGCAACTTATTCCATTTAGCATAATGCCCTCAAGGTCCATCCATGTTGTCACCTTCTTTTGTGTGTTTGTTTAACCCAGTTTGAGTTTACTTTCTGTCATTTGCAACCAAGAGTGGTGACTTCCTTGACTTTCCACCACTCAGCTAGACAGCAACTGCCTCTTAAGGGAAAATGAGTCAACACAACATGCTAGTGACACATCGCACAGTCTCTCCCTCGGCAGAGCCTCAGCTTTCCTCGCAGGAGGCAGGGTGCACCACACGTGTCCAGGAGGGCCCTTCTCGTAACCCCCAAAGGAAGGTTAAGGGTGAGTTTCTGCAGCATCAAAGCAGATTCTGCAACCAAATGTGTCTGATTCTGCTTGAGGAGATCCTTCTACCCGCAGGAGCAGCGAACCTTCAAACAGCAACCTCGCTCCTGCAAGAGGTCACTGCCCAGACCTGCCTGGACAGGCTGCTGCTCACTTAAACATCGGTCTTCAGGCCCTGAATAGGATTCCTTTATTCAAGGCTTTTTAAGGAAGACACACCCTTTTCCTCCTGGCTCTGCCCTTATTTGGAATAAATCCCTTGGCCAGCTTTACAGATGGAGAAGCAAAGGACTGTTCCTGAGACTTGGCCCAGCTCTGCAGGAGCTGGACCGAGATGACAAATGCTGTGCTCCAGACAGCCCACAAATGACCACGTCCCTGGTCCACACTGGTCGGAGGCCTGGCGCAAGCCCCAGCACTGCAAACCGACGGGCCCAGGGTCAATCCCAGCGCAGTCTCTGTTCGCTCTGCAAAGTCTCTTAGGTCTGTAAATCTGAAGCCAGCGCCCAAAAGACGTCAGATTTCACATGAAAATCTATAGTCTTGCTCTCTCATAAAGCAAATACCTTCCAACACGGAGCCCACAGGCCCCAGTGGCCACACCTGGCTGGAGCTGAGGAACGGCTGCCAGCCCTCCGGGGCAGCTGCGCCCTACTTGCCATGTTCCCTCACCTGCCCCATCTTTCTGCCTGGCCCCGGGGGAATTTGGACCTCTGGTCCAGATCCAGCACGTTCACCCCAAGCCCACAGACTCAGTCCCTCTGCTCTCGTCTGTGCCTTAAACACGCCACGTTCTCTGCCACCTCCAGGGTCCTTGTACATGTTCCCCTGCCCGGAGTGCTGACCCCGATGCCTTCTGGGGCCCACACAG
Organism: Rhinolophus sinicus; assembly: GCF_036562045.2. Taxonomy (NCBI): domain Eukaryota; kingdom Metazoa; phylum Chordata; class Mammalia; order Chiroptera; family Rhinolophidae; genus Rhinolophus; species Rhinolophus sinicus. Next base: position 21,220,599 of record NC_133762.1, read on the forward strand.
GTTTCTGCTTAAATGCCATCTCCTCCAAATGACTTTCTGACACTCTGTTCTTTTCTTCTTTCCCTTCTTTCTTTCAGTTTCTTTATAGTTTGGTCTTCTTTACTCCTTTCTTGTTTCTCTCCCTCCTATTCTCTCTCTTGCTTTCCTCCCTCCCTCCTTTTTCCCCCTCCCTCCCTCCCTCCATTCCTTCCCATTTTTCCTCCTCACCATCTCTATCAGAAGCACTGAAAGGATATGTTTCCATTCACGTTAGCCCACTAAGGAAAGACTAAACCGCCCCCACTGCCAACCCACGTTTGTATTTTCTGACTAATAAAACCAGCAAATTCCATCTTTATAAAGGGAAGTTCCCTTTGCAAAGAAATCATCTGCTCTTGTCTGAACCATTGCCAACTTCCACAGGCGCCAGAGCCTCTGCCTTCCCAGGTCCTCAGGTCTGCTCCCAGCTGCTCTCCTGTCCCCACCTCAGGAAGCGGGAAGACCCACGGGGCAGCAATGGGAGAGGGTGGAGCCCGGAAGTGAACCAGTAGTGACGGGGGGACCGCCTTTCCCACAGAGCTCTGTTTTCACCCTTACAAAAGGGTGCGTGGTCACCCTGCGACCTAACCTCACACAGAGAGTGAAGGGGCCCCCTCGTCTTTCAGCCACGCTCTCCCTCCTCCTGACGCACACATGCTTTCCTGTCACTGAGGCAGAATGAACTTAAGAAGCTGTGTCCACATCGGAGCAGGCTTGCCTGGTCCACGGGGATCTCAACGTGCAGTTCTCGGTTCTCCAAACGTTGCCAGGAAGCTCAGCTCCCTCCACATGCCACAGCCTGCCCACAATGATGGCAAACTCCACTTTTCTTTTCCAACTTTTTATTTAAGGAAGGAAAGGAAAAGCGCGAGCTGCCCAAAGCCCAGCAGGCCTCCTCCCCTCGCCCCGGCTCAGAGGCTCAGCGCTCCTTGGAGGTGGGCTAGTGGCCCTGAGCTGTGCACTCAGTGCCTCAGAAGCCACAGGCAGCTCTGGGGCTAGGTCCACCATCAGCTCCCTGGCCCAGCACGCGCCAGGAGGACTCCTGGTGAGTCACCACCCTTGGAGGTTCAAAGAGGACAAGTCCACCAGAATTTCCACAGCTGCTGTGACAGCTGGGCACTCAGTGAGCACTGGGAATGCAAAGGACCTGTCAGGAGTGTCCTGGGTCTGGGTCCTTGGCACAGGGCAGGGGCAGGGGCACAACACGTCCACATCGTTTCCTGGGATCCCCCACTGACCTCCCTCAGTGTAGGGGGTTGAACAGTATCCACCCCCCCTCAAATTTATGTTCAAGTGGGACCTCAAAAAGTAACGTGATTTGGAAATAGGGTCTTTGTAGACATAATTAAGGTACAGATAGAAATAACATCATCCTGGGAGGGAAGCTGAATCAAGCAAGAGTGTCCTTATGAGAGAAAGAAGAGGACACTCAGAGGCAAGGTTATGTGACAATGGGGGCAGGGACGGGAGAGATGAGGCCACAGCCAAGGGACACCAGGGCAGCCAGCAGCCACCACAAGCTAAGGGCTGGAATGGGCAGTTTCTCCCCCAGAGTCTTTCTTAATTTTTGAGTTCTGATCTCCAGAACTATGAGAGAATAGATTTCTGTTGCTTTAAGCCACCCAGTTAGTGATAAATTGTTATGGCAGCCATAGGACATGAATATACTCTGGAAGCAAAAGAACATTACCCCATTATGTGGTGAAAAATGTGTCCTTTTGGGGGGGTCAATGAGGGTCAGAAAAGTTAGAACTAGAAACAGTCCAATAGTCTGACATCATCACTATTCTCATCACCATCATCACCACCATCACCACCATCACCATCATCACCATCACTGTCACCACCATCACCGTCACCACCACCACCACCGTCACCACCATCACCGTCATCACCACCATCACCATCACCACCGTCACCACCATCACCATCATCACCACCATCACCATCACCACCATCACCACCATCACCGTCACCACCATCACCGTCACCACCATCACCATCACCACCATCACCGTCACCACCATCACCACCATCACCGTCACCACCACCATCACCATCACCACCGTCACCACCATCACCGTCATCACCACCATCACCATCACCACCGTCACCACCATCACCATCATCACCACCATCACCATCACCACCATCACCACCATCACCGTCACCACCATCACCGTCACCACCATCACCGTCACCACCATCACCATCATCACCACCATCACCATCACCACCGTCACCACCATCACCGTCATCACCACCATCACCACCACCACCACCGTCACCACCATCACCGTCATCACCACCATCACCGTCACCACCACCACCGTCACCACCACCACCGTCACCACCGTCACCACCATCACAGGGAGCATCCAGTGAGCATGTACTACACACTGTATGGTAGGCACTATATAGTCCTTCTCCAATCTTCCCACTGATGCTACAAAATAGCTTTAATTGCTTCAATTTTTCAGACTGGGAAACTAAGACCTGAGAGATTAGATGACTTTCCCTGGAGATCTGAGCTCAGAGAGCCAAATCCCCACTCCACATGGTTACTAGCTGTGTGACCTCTAGCAAATTCCTTCCCGAGCTGATCCTCAAATCCCACACAATAGTGCCCACTCCACAGAGTTCCACAGGAGTGAGTGAGATGATGAAGGCAAAGCGCTTGGCCCTCAGTGAATAAAGTAGTTATTATGCATTTGTCCCGTCAGCGGCCAGAGAGCAAAGGGACATCCGCTTTGTCTCCAACCCCAGCCACCCTACGAACTCCCTGTCCACCCATGAAGAGCTCATGAAGGCAGGAACCAGGAGCTCTGAAGCCCCCTAGGAAACCAGGTCATTTCCAATTCTCCAGCATGTCCATAAACATCCCAATGCCCCTCGGGGCCCTCCAAAACAAATCCAAGCTGGTCCCATACCCCCAAGGGCAGGACTGGCTACATAATTTGCAGGGCCCTGTGCAAAATGCAAATTTGAAAAATTATTAAGAATTTTAAGACACTGACAACAGAGTATTAAATAGAGCGTGGGGCCTTTCTGAGCAGGGCGGGTGGTGGTGGGGGCCCTGTGTGACTGCCCGGTCATGTGCCTATGAAGCCAGCCCTGCCCAAGGACTCCGCTGACCTTCGTGGCCACCCACTCGGGCCCTTTGCTGTGGTTCCATGTGTTTGGGTAGCACCTGCTCTCTCCCCGTGACTCCCCAGGCTGTAGGTCTGTGCTGATGGGCACCCCAGTGCTGGGGTGAAAACAAATCTCCCCAAGTGGTTGAGAGCTAGGTCTCTGGCACGAAGTCAGGCCATGGGAGCTGGCACAAGGGCAGAACCATTGATGAGACCATAAAACCTCACACACCCCATTGAAAAATGTAAGTCAACACAGATCCAGCCCTTTCTCCGTGGGCCTTCAAGCTGCAGCCTGCCTAATCCTGTATTTGATTTGGTCTGATTAACCTGATCCGACACACAGAAAGGGACAGTGGGCAAACCCCACCTCTGCCCGTGATTGGGGCCACGTTAAACTTTCTATGAAACCTGTATGAAGAGGTAGCCAACACCACTTCTGCAGTTTTGCCTAAACAAGGAACATGGCTGTTTGACAAGCAAACAGAAACGCAGGGGGCTTAGAGGGTGGGGCGCAGTGAGTGATTACAGGCTCCCAGCCTGGGAAGAGCAGCCACAGTGTCGGGAGGGAGCCATTTGCACAGTTAGTGAGCTGCAATTTATGGAGTTCCTTCTGTTTATCCAGGCTTCGAGCTACAGCAGGAACTGGCAAACTTTTTCTGTAAAGGGCAGATAATAAATATTTCAGGCTCTGCGAGTCATATGGTCTCTGTTGCAACTACTCAATGGTGGCGTCGTACACAGTCAGTCAGTAGTGCTACAGACAATATGCAAAACAGTGTGTGTGGCTGTGCTCTGATCGCACTCTATTTACCCAAGCAGGTGGTAGCTAGATTTGTCCCATGAGCCATAGTTTGCCAAGCCCTAGACTCAGTGGTTTAGAGACAGTATGTCATTTAACCACCTGCCCAACGGGTACTCCTGGCCTTACTAACACCTCGTCTATCCCCAACAAGTCCATTTGTTCACTGGTGTAAACCCAGTACCTGGAAAAAAAAAATGATGCTCAATAAAAACTGATTAAATAAAGTACGTATTTCATCCCCAACTTGCAGATTACAAAACTGAGGTTTAGAGAATGGAAGTAACTTGTCTCGGGTCCCAAAGCTAGATAAAGAAAGACCTGGTTCTTCGGAGATTTTACTCAGGGAATTAGTTGTAAAACACAGGACTTGCAAGGGCAAATGCTTACAGAGGCTACACAGTTAATGGGAATGAATGAATGAAGTGGTCCAAGGATAGGTAATAGGGAGTGGTGGAGACCGTGGCAAATTAGAGCATTATATTCTGTCTAAAGTGGTCACTACTCCTCAGCTCCAGCCAATTGTGGCCATGGGCAACCCAGGGGCCATCATGGCAAGATCTTCTGCTTTTCCTAGAGAAGCCAGAAATCCACGTTTTCATGTGAAATATTCCCATTCTTAAATGTTGGCAAGCATTTGAATTTCTTTTTTCCTAAACTCTGTGCCGGCCAAAGACAGCATTCTATCGCTTTGTGGCCTCTGGCTTAAAACTATTAAATACTTGAAAAGTTTTGTCCCTGAGCCTTTCTTCAGTGCACCAGTTGGTCAAGCTATACATCCAGCCTTTGGATCACTGTACACACAGAATTAGAAACTAGCAACAAGATCAAACAATTTGCTCTAGAACATTCTAATCTCTTAACATGTAAAGAAATCAGAACCAACTCATGTTCTAGTCATGGAAACGAGTTTTTTCATTTTAACATTCTCCTGAGGAGGTAGATAGGCCCCTGAGGATGTGGAAACCCCTAAAATTCACTGTCTTTCAATGAAGATCAGGGCTCACACCTACCTGAGGCTAACACCACAAGAAGATAGTGAGTGCCTTCCCATTTCTCCAAGTTAGAACAGCTGCTGCGTGGTGGATGTCTGTGGCTTATTTCTGCCCAATGCTCTTCCCTCACGCTGGTAAATGACTCCCTCCTACCTTTGGGGAGTTGCCCCTCCTTCCATGTGATTCTGCTGGGTTGTCAATCATACACTTCCCCATCATGGACCTCAGAGAGAGACAGTAAGCCCGGCCTGGCCAATCACAGTCCTCCATCTCCCTAGTCATTCTCATTGCCCTACACATATACATATGATCCAATCAGGCTGGACCAATCACAGCCCTTCCCAGGGATTTTATAGGCAGACACTGAGAAATCCTAGCTCTCTACTGCCTCTGTGCTTGCCATGCGCAAAGCTGCACTGTGCATACGCCTGGCTCGGTCAGTCTCCATGACCCTCCCCACCTTTGCACAGCTGCATAAAGGAAGTCTCTCTGTGGAAGAATAGCAAAAGGCCAGATAGAGAAAGAGAGAGAAGAGCCAGAAAAAGAGTTCTGACGACAACAAATAAATCCATGAATCCATCCCTGTGCTTCCCAATTCTATGAACCAAACATTATCCTTTTTATGGCTTTAACAAGTTGTGATTGGGGTTTTGTCCCGGAAACCAAAAAACTCTGCCTCCTAAATGCCCCACTGGTGTTAATGGATCATAGAGTTAGGCATAGAGCTTAACTCTAGCCCTCTCCTCTGAGGAAGTTCAAGATCAAAGAAGTCACCTATTTCCAGAAATCAGTCTCACAGGAAGAATTAACGAGAGATGGCCAGGAAGGAAGTAGACATACAAGACCAGGAAGCACACAGAGACTCCTGAATAAGATGAACCTAAAGAGGCCCACACCAAGAAACATAATAATTAAAACGGCAAAGGTTAAAGACAGAGAGAATCCTAAAAGCAGCAAGAGAAATGCAACTAGTTACTTACAAGGGAGCTCCCATAAGACTGTCAGCTGATTTCTCAACAAAAACTTTGCAGGCCAGAAGGGTCTGGCACAGAATGTTCAAAGTGATGAAAGCAACAACTTACAACCAAGACTATTCTACCCAGCAAGGCTATCACTCAAAATTGAAGGAGAGATAAAGAGTTTCCCAGACAAGAAAAAGCTAAAGGAATTCATCATCACCAGCCCAGTATTATAAGAAATGTTAAAGGGACTTCTTTAAGAAAAAGAGGGGGGAAATGAACATAAATATGACTAATAAAATGGCAATAACTATGTACTTATCAATAATCACTTTAAATGTAAATGGATTAAATACTCCAATCAAAAGACACAGGGTAGGACGGCCAGATGGCTCAGTTGGTTAGAGCACGAGCTCTGAATAACAGGGTTGCCAGTTCGATTCCCACCTGGGCCAGTGAGCTGCGCCCTCCACAACTAGAGTCAAGGCAACGAGATGCTGCTGAGCTGCTGGAGGGATGGCGAGATGGCTCAATTGGTTAGAGTACGGGCTCTTAAAAACAAGGTTGCTGGTTCAACTCCTGCATGGGATCGTGGGTTGTGCCCCTGCAACTAAGATTGAAAATGGTGATTAGACTTGGAGCTGAGCTGCGCCCTCCACAGCTAGGTTGAAGGACAATGACTGATGGGTCCTGGAAAAACACACTGTTCCCCAATACTCTGCAATAAAAATTATATATATATATGAATGACATAGGGTAGCTGAATGAATACGAAAACAAGACCCTAACATATGCTGTCTACAAGAGACCCACTTCAGATTGAAATACACACACAGACTGAAAGTAAAGGGATGGAAAAAGATATTTCATGCAAATGGAAACGAAGAAAAAGCTGGGGTAGCAATACTTATATCAAAGACTATAATAAGAGACATAACGATAAAAGGATCAATCCAACAAGAGGATATAACCCTAGTAAAACATCTATGCACCCAATATAGGAGCACCTAAATATATAAAGCAAATATTGATCAACATAAAGGGAAAGATTGACAGTAATACAGTCATAGTAGCAAGACTTTAATACCCCATTGACACCAGTGGACAGAGCTTCCAAACAAAATCAACAGGAAACAGCAGCTTTAAATGACACACTAAACCAGATATTTGTAGAGCATTTCACCCCAAAGCAGCAGAATATACATTATTTTCAACTGCACATGGAACATTTTCCAAGACAGAACACATGTAAGGCCACAAAACAAGTCTCTCAATTAAACTTAAGAAGACTGAAAGCACATTAAGCATCTTTTCCAACCACAGTGGTATGAAACTAGAAATTAATTACAAGGAAAAAAACTGAAAAATACAAACACACACAAGCTAAATAACATGCTACTAAACAATGAATGGGTTAACAATAAGATCAAGGAAGAAATCAAAAGATACCTTCAGACAAATGTAAATGAAAACACAACCACCCAAAATCTATGGGACACAGCAAAAGCTGTCCTAAGAGGGAAATTCATAGCAATACAGGCCTACCTCAAGAAACAGGGGAAAAAATCTCAAATAAACAATCTAAACTCATACTTAAATGAACTAGAAAAAGAACAGCAAACAAAGCCCAAAGTGAGTAGAAGGAAGAAAACAATAAAGCTCAGAGCGGAAATAAACGAAATAGAGTCTTAAAAAAAAATACACAAGATCAATAAAACAAAAAGCTGGTTCTTTGAAATGATAAACAAAATTGATAAGCCTTTAGCCACAGTCATCAAGAAAAAAAGAAGACCCAAATAAATAAAATCGGACATGAAAGAGAAGTGACAACAGACACCATAGAAATACAAAGGATTATAAGAAAACACTACAAGCAACTATATGTCAACAAATTGGACGACCTGGAAGAAATGGATAAATACCTAGACAGGTACAATCTTCCAAGACTGAATCAAGAAGAAACAGAAAATCTGAACCAACTGATCACTGCTAATAAAATCGAATCAGTTATCAAAAAACTCCCAACAAACAAAAGTCCTGGACCATATGGCTTTACAAGTGAATTTTACCTGAAATGAATATAAAATAATATCGAAAAAAAATTTAATTGAAAAATAAAAATAAATGTAAGTGCCAGAGAGAAACAGATAGCCAGTTGGCTGGGTCCCATTCAGGATTTTAAGAATATCTATACATCATAAACACGTCTACCAAAATACTCCTAAGTGCAAAGGGAAAAAGCAAACAAGTTATCTGAGGGTCTAGATGATTTGGATGAAGCAGGCTTAGCATTTTTGTGAAGTCTTGTGTTTTAACTTTAAAAATCTATGAAGAAGTTTGTCATTCTACTCCACAACATACCAATACTTGTCTTAACTTGTCTTAAAGGGGCTTCTAACCAGCTTTGAAAGACATGTCATGTTTAAGCTGTGGCTGCATGTTTCCCCTGGCACATCACTGCCAGCTCCAGACAGGACCACCTTGGGAAGCAGGCTAAAAGTTTTACTGGCTTTCCAACCAGAAAGTAATGCCAGAGGGAACCCTATGGTTTATTCTCTAGAGCAGGGGTGTCCAAACTTTTTTCAACGTTTTTACCAAGGGCCACATGCGGTAAAATACACAAACAACTGGGCCACTCACTCGAGGTGAAGTAAGTATTGCCTCACCTGGTTTATTTAAGTAAATTAAATATGTTTTTGGAATTTGCTGCGGGCCAATTAACAATGGACTGCAGACCGCAGTTGGCCCGTAGGCCACAGTTTTGACACCCCTGCTCTAGAGCAATTCAGCTCTGGTCTATAGTTGCATGCCCTCCTCAATGCACTGGCACACCCTCCTAGGGAGGAAGTCTGGTGACAATTATTATTTGAGGGAAGGTCTCATCATGCCAACCTAAGTTAGTATCCTAGGGATGCTAGCAGCCTCTCTCTGTGGCAACTCAGCTGGCCCAGCCCCTAATCCAGCTCTGCCCTCCAACAGCTTGTGTGCCCCAGCTAGAGAAGAAAAACATGAACCTCTTATCCCCTACCATCAGTTGTGCGAACACAAAACTCCATCAAAATGCCATTATTGGGTGTCACCTATGTGCATCAATACTATTGCATCAACCCTGCCTGAGTACCTACTATGTAGAAGCCACAGGAGATGCAAATGAACACAGTAGGTCCCCAATGAGATCCAGGCTCCTGAGCCAGTGGTGACCCTGCTGGTAGAGACAAGGCTGGTGTTTAGTGCTGCGAGTGCCCAGGGAACGAGGAGCCCTGGCACCCCATCTGCTGAGTACTGTGCATTTGGGGGAAACAAAATATGGTCCTACGTGGAGCCAAGGGACAGGGGCTTCTGTTCTAGACTCACCTGAGTGCTCAGCACACAGAGGGACTCGGGGTCTTTCCACCTTTGCAGAAACATCACCGTCCATTTCATTTATTCAACAAAGCAGGTGAAAATTTACCGAGGACCTACTATGTGCCCAGCACTGGGGTAAACCGCAGGGATATATTAATAGTAGAGAATCAGACCAAGGTCCTACTCTCGATTAGAATACTTTCTAGCGCTAGAATAACTATGACAATGACGACAATAACAATATACTCACAATAACGTAACAACACCGTGTAGCGCTCCCTCTGCACCAGTTCTAAGTTCTTATTCATCTTCATAATAACCACGTTTTACTCTCATCTCCATTTTGTAGAGAAAACCAAGGCTCAGAGAAGTCAAGTAACTTGCCTAAGGTCACAGAGCTGATGAGTGGCAGAGCCAGGCAACTGAACTTACAAAGTCTGGCTCTGGCTGACTTATAAGTGGCTCTACCACTTACTAATACAACTACTACACCAATTATTATCACTATCGTATTAATAGTTTAAACTTCATGAACAGTTATGTCCGGGCACTCTCCTAAGCACCTTATGTATATTCAAGCACATACTGAGTATCTATTATTTGCACAATTCTTTGAGAAAGGTTTCTATGCAAGTAAACCGAGGCTTACAAAGGATAAAGACGCGCCCAAATTCTCAGCGCAGGTAAGAGACAAAAGTAAGAAACCCACGTCTCCATGACCCATGCACTTGGCTGTTTAAATATGCACTCTACTGCCTCCCCAGGATATAATTTTGGTTTTTCGGAATGTTTAAACAGACCCAATGAATATTTAAACAAATCATCCATACTAAATGTTGGGTTGCTGCCCCTCAATTATTGCATCTCTCTGCACTCCCATTCCGGAAACTGATATTTTCTTATTTGCTTGCCTGGAGGGCCACTAAAATGAAGGTCAACACAGCTCAGAGAGCAAATATCAATTTTCACTTTTGGAAAACAACCTGACATTGCCTCCAGCATAAGGCGGTGCCTTTTGCTCTGAACCAGAAAGAGGAAAAGAAAGAAAAAAGAAAGCATTTTCTAAGTGACTGCTCATGCTTTCTCAGCAAAGCCTGCTCTTCCCTCCCGCTCTGAGCCCTGAGCTGGCAGCTGGGCAGGCTGCATCCTCCCCCCTTGGGCTGTCTGCCTCTCGGTTGCTAAGCCTAAGGGTGAAGGCATCTAGTAAGCAAGCCCTAGAGTGAGAGTCCCCGTGGTGGTGGTGGGGTACGCGGGACCACACCTTCGTTACCCTCCACTTCCTTTCCTCGCCGAGAGCAGGGTGACACACACAGCCCCACTCTCTGCAGGGACGTACGGCTGTGTTCCTTGGCCACTGAGTGGGCTCCCTGGGTCACAGGCCGGGGAGACCACTGGGGCATAGAATCAGATGACACAGCTGACAATGGAGGAAACTTCCATGGACTTAGAGAAATTCCTATGACAGGCCATACAGTTCCTTCTTCTGGGGGTGCCTGTCCTCCCAACACCCCCTTCCCCTCTTTCCCTGGCCAGCTCTTGTTCATCCTCTAAATCTTAACACCTGCTTCTCCCTCCGCCTGCAACCCTCTTTTGCCAGCTTCTCCCGTAGCTAGTTCTTTCCCATCATTCAGGGCTCCACCTAAAGGGAGCCTCTCCAGAGAACAGGACCTCGTCAGGGCACCTCTTCAGAGAAGTCCTCCCTGATCTCACCCGAAGAAGTCCCTAACACCTTACCCTGCTTTCTTGTCTTTTTAGCACTTATCCCTGGGTGAACTGACCTTGACTCTTTCCGGTCTGCCTCTTCCCACAGTCAGCATGAGAAGGGACTCTCTTCCTTCCCAAGTACAGGGAACTTGCCCGCTGGCAGGGTCAACGGTACTCTGCTTCCCTCTCATCTAAACAAAAAAACCCAGAAGGCCATCTCGCTGCCATTGCCCGCTGCCCGCACCTCCTGGCCTCTCTTCTCCCGGCCAAAGTCCGTGGGCCCAGAGCGAGAAGCAGTGGGAATGATGTCCCAAGGCAAGCCAACTGCCCTCGACTACCACAACCTGCTGGCTTTAACTAGAAAGACAAACCAGAATTTAGACACTTTATTGTGTGGCCTGAACACCAGAAAATCAGACACTACAAGGCTGAAGACAGAGGTAATTTAAGAAACATCCACAGCAGTGACTGGCCAAGTTCTTTGAAAAGTATCTCAGAGATGGTAATTTTCCTTTCAAGATTCAAGGCCAACAAGAAGCAACTGACTGGCTTCCTAGTTTGCATGTTAGACTTGAATATGGAGATAACGCTGAAAAATACCAGGACTTGGTACCTGATGATACAAAAAGTGCTGACCGTGCAGCTAACAATGCAGAGCGGTAGATCCACCTGCACGTAAAGAATCCTGATTTTACGGCTGGTGTCATGGCTTTGCCTAACCTTCAGATTCAGCGCCGTGCTGACTACCTGGCGATGCTTAAGGCAATTCGCATTTTGGGCCAGGAGCGCCTGACGCAGGATGCGGGAGCTAAAGCAAATCACACCAAAGAGGACTTGCCTGTTGTTTTAGACAAGCATGCTCTTGGTTTTGATACAGGAGACACAATTCTTAATGAAGCTGCTGTAATTCTGCGACTGCTGGACACAGAAGAGCTCAGAGAGCTAGTGACAGGAGTGAATGAAGCCACCGTCTCTGTTCAGGCAGTCACGGCCGATCCAAAGACGGACCACCAACTGGGGAAAGTCGGAAGACGAACATGTTAGGATTTCAGCCTTTCACCTACTTGGTGCAAGTGGGAACCATGCACGCTCTGGCATGAGTTTGGAAATCAAATGTCACATTTTCAAGGGAAGAATCCCAGAAAATTGACTGTGTTCTAGACATTTATCAGCATTGCTTTTTCCTTAACAAAGTTTGAAAAAGTGGGAAAAAATAAAATTTTTAAAAAATATTAATAAATTTAAAAAGCAAGAAGATAGTTGAGTGCAGGTTTGCTGGAGCCAACTCACTTTGGAAGAATCCAAGGAACAGGAAATCAAACAAATAATAATAATGATAATTTCCCTTCTCCAGCCAGCTTGAAATAGTCCTACGTGGACCACGCCAAAATCTGGAAGACTCTGGAAACCAGAAGAGGAGGCTCTATCTGCCTCAGGCCCCAACTCATCCCAGAAATCTCACTCTGCAAACTTTCTCAAATCCCAGACCTAAAGAGAGGCAGTGAAGGGCAGCGATTAGGAAGCTTTGGAGAAAGAAACAGGCTTGAGGGCCAGGGCCAGCCCCACAGCTTGTAAACAACGCGCCCTGGCACAAGCCACCTGACCTCCCTGTGCCTCAATTTCCTCTTCTGTGAAAGAGGCCTTTGGGAGGATGCTGGGTAATAGGTAATACACTTAGCTCAGTGCCCAGCACATGGCAAGTGCTTCATAAACCGCCAGTATTGACAACAATTATTAAAATCTCTGCTTCCGAAGCTTCCAGGGCTCCTTTCCCTTGAGAACTTCTCTGCTTCCACCGTCCCTTTGGCTCTGCCTTTATGAGAAACTTAATTCTGATGCATCTAGTTGCCTGTAGACTTGTTCCAAATCTAGTTCAAGAGCTACCATTTGTAAGAAGTACAATTTGCTACTGGTGGTGGGATTTGGCCTTTTACTTTTCTGAGTTTTTACCCTCTTCCTCTTTTTCTTTAAATAAATAAAAAAAAATTCCTTTTATTTTCTCAGAAGAGAGAATTCATGGCAAGGAGAAAATAAACAGAGACACCGTCTGGCCTCCAAACTGGCGGTTAGGGCTGTGTCGTCCCCCCCCCCCCAGCCCCCGAGAGAGGAGGTGTGGGAGGAACCTGGCATGGCTATGGCTTGGGGTGCGTGCAGAAGGGGCAAAGGACACAGGTCAAGGCACAGGTGCCCCGACTGCCTCAGGTTCTTCACTCCTAAGGACCCTGCTGACCTTCACCGGGTGGTGACATAGCCTGCGAGAGCCTGCCACTACACGCTGGGGACACTACAGGCTGGCAGCATGTCCCCAGCTCATCTCCCGAGCTGCACCTGCCTAGGCCTCCCACTGTGATTGGTTCAGGGCAACGCAGTCCTGAGCCAATCAGCACATGGCAGTCCCCTGGCCACAGGCATTGGTCAGGGGTGGTCCAATCAGCATCAAGCTCGGGGCTTTTGTTCCAAGGTGGAAGACACTTCTTTCTCTCCCTACTCCCTCCTTCTGAAGATCACATACTTAGTAAGAATAATAAAGGTAGGATTCAGCTCTAAGTCCATATACCTCCAAAGCCCACATGAACTCCAGCGCCCACAACACCACCGTCACAATTATAGTTGGTACAGACATACTTTGGGACCCAGACAAAACACACCCCAAAATGATAGCAGTGATTGTATTAACTTGGCAGGATAACGGGTAATTGGTGTGTGTCTGTTTTTCTATGTAGTTTCAAAGAAATAGTCCAATAACAAAAAAACAGTTGAAAGCAATTGGAGACTTGACAAATGTCTCTTGAAAATGCCCAAGGAAGGAACATTGATCATGAGCAAAATTCTTTGAGGTCCTTTTTACTATCTCATCCCTCCCAATGCTGTTCTCTCTTGGGATTTTCTCGGATCTATTGGGAAGGAGAAGCCATCTTTCCCTTGAGACTGCAAAAAAGCTCTAAGAACTGCTGAAGGCCATCTTGTAGAGATTAGAAAGCAGAAAAGAGAGTGAAAACTCAAGAAGTGAGAGAGCAAGTTGGTGACATCACTCAGGCCCAGGGAACCAGATGTGCCTAACAGTGGATCTACTTCCAACAAACTACCATTTTTGTTTAAGCCGGTTTGAACTGGGTTTTAGCTAAGAATCAAGAAAATAACCCAGTGGGAAATATCAGGGTTATCCTTAGCCAGCTGTGATTTTTTAAAAAAGGCATGAATTTTCATGTTGATTTTTTTTTCCCCTAGTCACATATAAAATGTGATTTAACCAGTTTATAACAAAAACACTTTTTTTTTTTTTAAGGTAGACACTCTTCCTTTCTTTGGAACAACTGGCTTTGGAGCTCTTTCCTGAAAGCCTGAGGCTTGAAGTGTTCAGAAACCAACTCTGCTGCAGGATTGTCCCCAAGCTCCACATCTCAGGGTCTCTCCTGCCTCAGTTTCTCCACCTGCAACAGAGGTCCTGATCCCGAAGAAAGATGGTGCAACCCAAGGCTTGGGAAGTCTCCTGAAACCTAATTAATTAAAGCATGGAGCAAGCTGCAGATGAAAGCAGCTTGAAGAACTCTCCAACAATCCTAATAAAGAATTTCCCCTTCAATTACAGGATAATTTTCTTCTCACGGCATTTGCAGCCAGAACCAGGCAGTTTCCTGGGCCGCTTTCCATGTGGCTGGACCAGTCTTTCTGGAATCCCTGCATTTTTTTTTTTCTATAAGAGACTCAGAGGAAAGCAGTGGGAATGATGAAAAGAAGGAAGAGAGGGCGTACATTTTAGAAATGGCTAATTTTATGGGATTTGAGAGGCTGCTGGAAACAGACAGAAACAACTGGAAACAATGCGAATCACTCCAGCTGATAGGTTTCCTGCAGGCCCTGATGGAGAATCATGTCCTTCATGTCTATGCTGCTCCTCTCCCCTCTCCGTCATTCTAGATGACACCAAGATCCTTGCCCCCACATGGCCTTCCCTGTGTCGGAAATGCTTTTCCTCCTCCCAACACACATGCCTCACCAGGCTAACCAGGCTAATTCCTTCTACTTCAGATTTCAGCTAGTGAGTCCTTCAGCCCTGCCCTGTCCTGCCCAAAATATTTCAGGTTCCCCCATCCTATACATTCATAGCACCCCATATTTCTTTATAGCACAAAGCACATTCGTAATTAATTACTTTCATTCGTCATTTCTTATCTCTGTCCCCTGCTTGCCTTGAGCCCCATGAGGACAACCTGCTGCTGTATCTCCAGGCCTTGGCACATGGCAAATGGCTGGTAGATACTTGAAAAGGCAAATCTTGAAAAGAATGTGTTAAGTATCTAGTACAGATCAGCAAACTTTTCCTTAAAGGGCCAGATAGTAAATATTTTAGGTCTTACTGACTAAGAAGCAACATGGAGGCTGTTATGTAGGTTCTTATATACTCATTTTAAATGTAACCATTGAAAAATGTAAAATAGAGAGAGAGAGAGGAGGAGGAGGAAAAGGAGGAGGAAGAGGAGAAGGAGAAGGAGAAGAAAAAGAGAGAGGAGAGAGGTAAGAGCTGTAAACAGGCAGCTGGCCAGATTTGGCCTGTTGGATGTAGTTTGCTGACCGTAATTAAGTAGAGGCTAGGGCTTCTACTGGTTTGGGGGTGTGGCAGAGACTGCTGTTTGTTCCTTAGTGTCACCATTCTCCTACTCTGCATGAACAGAACCCCTGCACTTCAGGTGGACTCATGGTCCCTTGGAATAAAGACTCCGTTTCTCAGCCTCCCTTGCAGCTAGGCATGGCCATGTGACTAAGTCTACCCAATGAGATGCAAATGGAAGCACAGTGTGGAAGCTTCCGAGAATCTTCCTCAAAAGGCAACTAGCACATAGCCTCTCCCCAGTTTTTTCTTTGTCCCTTTCTCTTTCCTGGTGGTTGGAATGTGGATGTGATGGCTAGAGCTCCTGAAGCCATCCTGATCCATGAGTTCTCTTCAGAAATAAAAACCTATGTAGTGGAGCAAAAATACAGAATGACTGACTCCATGGAGAGGAGTGCTGGCCACACCAGACCTGGATGGATCTCCTTTCTGCCGACCTTTTCTTTTTTAATTAAAGTTTACTGGGGTGACAATGGTTAGTAAAGTTACATAGTTTTCAGGTGTACAATTCTATAATATATCATCCATATAACACATTGTGTGTTCACCATCCAGAGTCAGTTCTCCTTCCTTCACCATATATTTGACCCCCTTTACCGTCATCTACCACTAAACTGTTGTCTGTGCCTATGAGTTTTTGCTGACCTTTCAAGCATGTAAGAGAAACAAACACTTCTCTTGCTGAAATCTCTGTGTTGGGGGCTTTACATTCTTAGTAGCTCATTCTCATAATAATAATCTGGGGGAGATGAAAGAAGGTTACCAAAGTGAGTAAGAAATAGTCCCTTCTCCCAGGTCGGCCGGGTGGCTCAGGTGGTTGGAGCGCTGTGCTCCTAACGCGAAGGTCGCTGGTTCAATTCCCACATGGGCCAGTGAGCTGTGCCCTCTACAGCTAAGATTGTGAACAATGGCTCTCCCTGGAGCTGGGCTGCCGTGAGCAGCCCGAGGTTGGCGTGAGCTGCCGTGGGCTGCTGTGTGCTGCCATGAGCGGGCTGGCAACAATGGTGACTGGTCAGCAGCCAGCATGAGTGGCTGGCAGCCATTGTGAGTGGCCAGCAGCCGGCGAGAGCTGTCATGAGCTGCTGTGAGCGGCCGACCGGCGACCGGCTGCCTCAGCTGGGGGGAGTGCAAGGCTCATAACACCAGCATGGGCCAGGGAGTTGTGTCCTACACAACTAGACTGAGAAACAACGGCTTGAACGGGAGTCGGGGGGAGGAGGCAGAAGAAGGGGGAAAACCAAAAAAGAAACATTCCCTTCTTCCTTCATAGCCTAACGATGAGAAGACAGACAGGCACCTAGCTCTAACCCAGTGGCCCGAACTACCATAAGTGCCCAGGACAAGTTACTGGGTTAGTCCTCAGAGAACTGCAGAGGCTTCATGGAGGCAGAAGTCAGGCAGGAGGGTCCCTATGTGTCAGATGGTTTAATGCAAATGTCATATACCAGAGGCTCATGAACCCAATATGACCTGCAGATTTGCTTAGGGGGGTGGACCACGCAATGAAAAGCTGCCAAAAATAAAATAAAAATACAATGACCATTCATATACCCTCACTTAGATTCACCTCTTGATACCACTTTCTCACACTTTCTCTCTCCCTATATACATATGACCGATGTATATGTCTGTCTCGTAAGGACATCTTACGTAACCACAATTCAGTTTTCACAACTTAGTGTGAAATATTATATACATAATACATGTATTAGCGTGACACTAGCACATTACACTAGTGGTGTGACTATATTATCACACCAACATAATAGTACACATACTCTTACCTAATATACATACAATCCACATCCCCATGTCCCCTGCTGTCCCAATAATGTCCTTTGTAGTCATTTGCCTGGCACTTAGCTGTCATATCTCTTCAGTCCTTTTTCATCTGCAACTATTCTGCTGTCATATTTGTTTTTGTCTTTTATGATATGGACATTTTTGAAGAGTCCAGGTTAGTTTTCTGTAGAAAGTCTCTTAATTTTGATTTGTGGGTTTTGGTTTTTCTGTTTGGTTTTACTGTGAATTGATGGCAACCTCTAAATGTCTGACATTTACCTTAAAATCTGGAGGTCTGCTGTCAGTGAGAAGTCGAGAGGGCATGGGCTTTCCTAGGAACCCCAGAAGCCCCCTGCCCCCCTTTTCTTTTCCCCAGCCCCTCTGTACCCATGTCTGGTACTTGCAAATCCTCTTTAAAGAAACAGGATTTGGCTTGTAAACACATATGCAAAGACCCTGGAAGGTCCAGGGGGTCCCATCCTCCTGGAGGAGGGTGTCCAAACCTCAAGGTGGCTGGTGATTTGGCTGGAGGTGAAGGAGCTGGTATCAGGTCCACCTACAGAATTGGCAGGGCCCAGTGCAAAATAAAAATGCGGGTTCCTCACTCAAGAGCTGTTAAGAACTTCCACCATGCCAACCATCACCAGATGCATGAGTCCCGCTCACGAAGTGATAAGTTTGCTTCATCACTTAGCTTCCTAGTAGTCCTGAGTCCTCCTCTGCTGCCAAACAGGGGCCCAGATGACGAACTTGAATTAGACTTTTGAATACTTACCTTCCGCTCACTGATAACCCATGTGGATAAATGTTAGAACTCTTTGTTGGCTATGTCATGGTGTATTATTTTCAAATCAAATGGCTCTCAACAATTGATTTCAGGTGTGGAGACATATATAATGAGACCTCACCAAAAAAAAAAAAAAAAAAAAAAACCCGTCTAATAAAGATATATAAGGAATGATGTAAAAAAAAAAGGCCAGACAGCAACCGCAGAGCATTCAGCCCAGCGTGGGGCCTTCTGATTGGGAAGCCTGTCCACGAAGGTAGCCTGGGTGGTCAGATCATAAATGGCCTTAAAAAGCAGGCCAAGAAGTCTGGATCTCAGTCACCGATCTGGGGGTAGGGTACTTCCACTGAAGAATTTGTAAGCAGGAGCGTTCCAAGCTCAGGAGGGCACTGCAGAAAAATCACTTTGAAGGAGTCGATGACAAAGCTTTGTCTCTGCAAACCACCCGTGAAACGCCCCATCAAGGCACAGTCAGGAAATGAGCCCAGCCGGGCCACGGCCGCAGAAGACAGACCAGCTGCCAATGGGGAGTCCCGAGGAGCCCCGAGGGGACAGCTCCTCCTCCTTGGTGCTCAGTGGCAGAAATCAGAGAGAAGCTGCTGTGTGTCCCTTCTGAGCCGGACACACTCCACACACAGTGAGAATAGGGTGGACCCCCCGAGGCCACAGCCCAGAGAGAGGACTGGGGCCCAGCGAGAGACGGGAAGGCACCTGCCAGGCTCACGGTGCCGTGAGGATGTAAGGTGTCTGTTTTCCAAACGTTTCCCAAACTTCGGTCATTCCAGTCCCCTTCACAATGCCACCTACACTTTACTGGCTTCCTATTTTTCTTTTAAAGTGAGTTCCTTTAGGGACTTCAACGTATTTCGAAAGGAAAGTTTATATCACTGCTGTTAACCAGTATCATTTGCCATTCCTGGTGGCTAAGAACAAAATAAAAACAACAAAAACCAAATATTACTAAATCCTAGCTAGAGAAGCAGTGCCTATTGAGGGGTCTAAGTTGGAGGCCCTTTCTCTTTGTTAAAAATAACAATAAGTGAACAAAGAAAGAGGTCAGCAAATGTTAGACAGGTGTGAGGACAGACCCCAAACGGAAACTTGCCCTTCTACATAATCAGAAGGATTGCAAAGGGTTTGAAAATGAAAATACCTGTCTCTTTCAAGGAAACGTAAGGGCACTTAATACCATGCCTGCATACCACCTAACACGACCTCGGACGGATTCGGTGGTATCCGACACACACGCTGAGAAATAAGAATCAAGGTCGCTTCTCAAAGTGTGTTCCCTGGATGACCCGGGAACTTAGTAGAAATGCAAGTTGTCAGGCTCTGCCGGTGAGCGGTGAGCAGTCTGTGTTTTCACAAGCCCTCCAGGGGAGTCTGATGTAGACTCAAGTTCGAGACCCACTGCTCTCCACCCTAACGGACAGCAATGACACAGCCTGTCATGGATCTGGGACGAGCCCTCACCAGGCAAGAAGGGAGCCCTATTTGTGCCTGGGTAGCTGTATCTACAAAGCAGAAGAAAAAAGTAAGCAGCTCCATCTCCGAGGGCTGCCTGGATGACACGTCAGGGGCTCACTCAGCACCTGCTTGGAGACACCGAGAAAGCTTTTCATAAATCGTCGCTACCGCATGTTAGCAATAATAGTACCAGAATGAGCGGGCTGCCAAGCAGGACAGGTTCCTTCTCTACAGATCTCTGTATTGTTCGATCTGGTAACAATAACATTTGAAAATGTATTCCTTTTGAAATTTTAGAAAAACTTAGCAAAATAAAAATATTATTTGAAAGAAAATAACAAATAAAATAGTATATATATGATCATTTCTATTCAAATGTTATATATGCTGTTTGCGTGTGTATACTGTGTGTTTGCACAGAAAAATCTCTGTAAATATTTACATTTAAATGGAAACAGTGGTTACACTGGAATCTCTGGATAGCTGTTTCTTCTTGATATTCTTCTAAATTGTCTGATACAGTCTTTGACTTTTGTTTTCCTTTTGCTTACAAAGGCATGCATTTTCGTTATTACTTGGTTATGGGGGAGTTGACCCCAGGGGACACTTGGCAGTGCCTGGAGACATTTTTGGCTGCCCTAACCGGGGGAAGAGGGCGGTACTACTGGCATCTCATGGGTGGAGGCCTGGGATGCTGCTAAACATCCTACTGTGCCCAGGACGGCCCTGCAGCAAAGGAGTATCTGGGCTGAGACGTCCATGGGGCTGTTTCCATTTTGAAGCCCCACAGCAGCTCTTCCCTGGGCAGAGTGGGCCCCACTAGTTCGTATCACGTTGGCAACACTGTGAGCTGAAAGCCACCCTCTTTCCACAGATGAGGAAAGTGAGGCACAGAGAGTTACAGGCTTTGTCCAGGCCCAGCCGTTCTGCTCCCACCCCATCCCGACCCTCAGGAAGTGTGCCCTGCAAAGGGACCCTGAACCCCTCAACAGCGGGTACAGAACTCCAGCACCCCAGCCCAGGTGTCCCCAGCCCCTCACGGGGGCTCCCTGGTGTCCACGCCTGCTTTTAAAGAACAAGCCTTTGAAGTGGACTGGGCAAGGCCTTAACCCCACGCACCCCGATTCACAAATATTCCCCCAGCTCCAACCCCACATACTCCTAGGTTATCAGTTGAGAAAGGCCGGTGACGCAGCCAGCGGCCACCTCTGAGTTGTTTGGGGCTTAAGTCTCTTAAAGACAAAAAGTGTCTCCTGCCTCAGTTCTTATTAAATGTAAGTGATTTGTTCTTCTTCTTTGCTCCATTGTCCTTCAAACACCAGGACCCGGCCATTGACATCAAAATTGAAACGCGGAGATCCCCCAAGAAACCCAGTCCCACACCCCCACCCCCACGTCGGCTGCCCCTTTCAACCATCCTGTAAAACATCACTGTGGCTTTTAGCAAGGACTTCGACAGGTTGGGTTTCTCCTAAGTGACCCCCCCCCAAAAAAAAAACAACCCTGTCCCGCCCCCAGCCTATCCAGGACAAGCTGCCAAGTTTCCCTAAAGACACTACAGCTTTCCCGAGAGACAGGCTGGACCCAAGTTTCCTTGTGCGTGGCCATTTCAGGGTAACTGCTGGTGCCAAGAGCGTGGTCTGTGCAGAACCCACCTGATTGGCAGCAGTAAACAGCCTCCGCCTGGGGAGTTTTAGGAACAATAAAAGGAGGGAAGACAGGATGAGACTCGAGTGTCTCTGGGCTCAATGTGGAAATAATCATTTCTAAGAAAAACAAATTAAAAATTTAAAGGAGCTTCCTGCTGTATGACTTAAGATCTGGTCTGACTGGAATTACATCAAAAGGCATAAAATATAAACATTTCACAGAGTGTCTCTCTCAGTCTGTGTCCCACCCACCCTCACTCCACACACACACAACACACACACACACACACACACACACACACACACACACTCATGGCCATAGATTGATCAAATGTCAACACTGAAAGAGAACTTCAAAGTCACGGGGGTCAACCCCCCCTTTGGCGTGAGAGGGAAACAGTCCAGAATGGGTGGTCACAGGTGGGCAAGGGACTTGCACCCAAAAGTACAGCTAGTTACTTACAGGCAGGCGTAAGGTCAGAGACCAACAGCAAATGTGTCCTCAGCCAGACACGTGGTCTATACTTTGCACTGACGACTCCTTCCCTCCCCCCACAGCCCCATGAAATAGGTATTATCCTCAGCCCCGTGACACACATAAGGAGACCAGACCGAGAGGCCAAATAACCAACCTATCGTGTTTCCCCAAAAATAAGACCTAACCGGAAAACAAGCCCTTGCATGATTTTTCAGGATGACATCCCCTGAAAATAAGCCCTAATGTGTCTTTTGGAGCAAAACTTAATATAAGACTCGGTCTTATTTTCGGGGAAACGCGGTAAGAACACTGCTCTTTCTTGCTCTGCACACTGTGGGAGGCAGAATTATGGCTCCCAAAGATGTCCCATCCTAAGGCCCAAAATCTGTGAATATGTCATCTTACATAACAAAAGGGACTTTGCAGGTGTGATTAAGTTAGGGGTTTTGAGATGGTGATTATCCAGGATTATCCCCAGTGGACCCAATGTAATCACAAGGGTCCTTATCACAGGGAGGCAGGAGGGTCAGGGACAGAAAGAGATTTGAAGATGCTACACTGCTGGCTTTGAAGATGAGACAAAGGGCCACAGGGCAAGGAATGCAGAAAAATGAGGGAAAGGGCATGAAACAAGCTTGTCCCTGGAGCCTCCAGAAGGAACACACCAGCCGACACCCTCATCTTAGCCTAGTGAGACCCATTTCAGTCTTCTGACCTCAGAACTGTAAGATACTAAATTCGTGTTGTTTTAAGCCACTAGTTAGTGGCAATTTGTTACAGCAGCAAGAGGAAACTAACACCCCCCCACTGGGCTCAGGCTCTGAGGCTCACAGACCAGGGTTTCCATCCTGCCTCTTGGACATCCTAGCTGTGGGACGTGCTCCTGGATAAATCACCGGTTTCCTTGTCCGTAAAATGCTACAGGGAAAGAAGTTTGTCACGGTGGTGCCGGGCCTGGAGGAAGCCAGCAGCCTTTGAGTTGTACTATTTTGCCGCATCATGGTGACCATGAGGACCAGGAAGGTCTTGTTCACGACCATGTGCCCAGCACCGAGAGTGGGGTCTGCACACAGCAGGTGCCCAATTAATCAACTTGAATGAACAGGGAGTCAAGAATTTGGGAATCTTGATGTTTCTGGAAACCAGTATAAATCTGCAGGTAGCTCAAGTGTGGGGCCACCGCCATTGAGTTGATCACCATAATTTTGTCACATGGGACGTCCTTTTCAAGGACAGGGCAGGCAAGGGGGAACTTCTGACCATGTCCCACCCTCCTGAACAGAACAGCCAATGGTGTCTGGCCAGTGGATGTGAAGCCCACTTCCCTCACCACTCACAGCTTCCCAAGCAGGCCCCGCTCTCTCATCTCTGCCCCTTTGTGCTGGCTGCTTTCTGCCTGGGGTGCCTCTCTCCAGCGCCAACCCCTGCACCTGCTGCACACACCTGCATCCCAGCAGCTTTCCCACAGGTGGGGACACCTCTGCTGAGTTCCTGGTCATCTCCCCGATGCCTCCATTCTACCCTGGTCTCCTATCCCTGTCCTCTGGGCAGTGTCTTACCCCTCTCCCCGTATCTAGAAAATATAAAGATTCATGGGTCCCCCAAGACCCAGATATGACCTCCAGGAACAAAAGTAGGAGGAGGGAAGGGGGAAGGGAGGACTGTTTACTGAGCATCCCTCTGTCCCTGGACACTGGGCCAAACAACTGGCCAGCTGCCCATCAGCCATCGTGACAGTCAAATAGCGCACCCAAACATTTCTAGTGCTCCCTGAGATAAGGCATGGCTGCTCTAGAACAAAGGTGTCAAGAGTCCCTGTGGAACTGAGAGAAGAAGGAGCATGCCGCGTGGATGAGGACCCTTCTAACTGCCTCCTCACGAGAACAATCCTTCTGAATTCTGGGATCAATTCTGTCCTTGCTGTCATGTGAAAGCTTATCAATCCCATCCACAGAGAAATGCCAGGGATCCTGGATGGTAATTCAGAGCTGGCCACCCAGTCCACAAACCCCACCCCCAGATTTTAATGACTTGAATAAATTGCTCTGGTCCACAAACTCCCAAATCAGGGACTCCTGGGGTATAATAAGAAGCACATGGAATTTATTGTCAGGAGACCTTGTTCAACCCGCTTCTCTCATCGGCAAGGTAGGCAGCCTTGAGCTGGCCACTGAGCTGCTCAGTCTGTTTCTTACTCTGCTGACAGCCTCTAATACTCATGGGAGGGGGGGCTCGCAAGGTGTTTGGTGCTGTTCTACGCGAGTTTCAGGTATTAACTCCTTTGTCATCCTAACAGCCATCTTATTATCCCCATTACACAGCTGAGAAAATCGAGGCACAAAAAAGTTAAAAGGACGAGCGACTGGGAGAACAGAGCACAAACAGGCGGCCCCTGAGCCTGGGCCCTAATCACCTGGAGTCCAGGTGACCCCAGAATTAGCAGAAGAACAGGCATTAAAATGCTTTCGCAAAGGGGGGTCGCTTGCTGTTCTGTAGAAAACTAAGAGAGAGAACAAAACCTTTTGCAATCCAACTGGGAGGCGCACTCATGCAGATGAGGGGTGGAGTCAAAGGGACAACAGAGCCCCAAGATGACTGTGGCCCTATGGCATCACTCAGTCCAGCGTTCAGCAAATGTTTATTGTGCGGCTGTTTGGTGCCAGGCGGAGGAGTTAAGTTGGGAAGTCATGGCAAGCCTTACATGGGCTCAGCCAAGCCTGGGGACAAAGGAAGATCCATAATGTGGCAGGAAAATGATGGCAGCAGGGACCGAGGGCAAAGCCCAGTGCTGAATGTCAGGCCCCACTGAACGGCTACGACCAGGGGTGAGAATATCTCAGTCCTTGCCAGGGCCTCCTCCAGGCCACCTAACTAACCCCACTGTGCAGGGTTTGGACCACAAAGGACACTCTTGAACCTTGCCCCTCAAAGCATGGTCTACCTACCTGCAGCATCACAACACCGGGGAGCTGGTTGGAAATGCAGATTCCAGGGCGCCCCCAGACCTGCTGAACCAGACGCTTGATTTTAACAAGGTCTCCCACTTAGTGACGTTCCCTTACAGCTGAGCAGCGAGGCTGGAGGGCACGTCATCTCACCTGTTCTCAGGCTCTTTGCAGCCTTCAAACTGGAATAGTTTCTGTTGGTGGGTGGAGTGGGGACATATTAAAATCACAAAAGAAGGGCATCTGTAAAACTATCTGCCAGGAGGGTTTTATAAACTCGGTTATCTGGGCTTCCATCAGCATGCATAACCAGCCTTTTTATCTGGTTTTACAGCCCTACCTGGGCCGGCAGAATCCCGCCCCACTCCACACCCCAAAGTCCCCAGCCAAAACCTTCTTCTGTCCATTTCAAACTCACTTTCCCCTCCCAGACAGGAAGGAGGCAAATGGCAGGGTGAGGCCAGAAGAATGCCTAGGGCCCAGATTTACCCTAAAAATCATTCCAGAGCACACACAGAGCTAAAACCATACGGCTACGAAAGAGTCAACCCACCAAGTGAGCTGGCCATCGATAGAGGTTCAGTTTAAAACTTGTTAAAAATCCATATGATCCAATGTGATGCAGCCATTACCATGACACTGAGGATTATGTTAATATCCCAGCAAGTTACACGCCATTTTTTTCAAACAAGCACATAAACAGAAAGTAGAATGTTGAGTTAATTAACAGATTCACTTTAATCGCACCCTTATTACAATAAGTAATTCACACATACATATATATATGTATCTGTGTGTATGTGTGTGTGTGTGTATGTGTGTATGTGTATATATATATATATATATATATTTTTTTTTTTTTTAATCTCACTACAATGCTATGAAGTTGGAGCATTATCTCTACAGAGGAAGCAGGCTTTGCAATAGCAAATATTTTGCCCAAAGTCACCAAAAAGAATGAGCACTTCTATTTATATGTTATCTATAAAGTAAAAAATAAATTTGGACTTCCTAATATTTTAATTTTTAAAATTGCCACATGGAATCGTAGCTATTTGGCTGTTGTGACCTATAAAAACGGTAATTGCTTATGGTTTGACCTAATACATGGATGTAATTTGTAAATGATGTATAACTTCTAATAATACAATTATAAATGAAAATACCATGTATTGTTAAGTTGCACACATATATTGGAGCAAATGGTCAAAACTACTGCCCCAGCGGAGTGCACAGCGTGCCGGGTCTCTGGGCAGGTGGGGACCTAGGGCATGCGCCCTTGGTGGGGTGGAGAGGGGGGGAAGTGCTTACCAGCTCTAGTTCTGAGCCATTAAGACCCAAAATGTTAAGTAGAGCGTTGGGATCACTTGAAGGGTTAACAGTGGCATTTGGGAAACTTCAGCTTTGTAAATCCAGGTTTCCATGGATACCCTAAAGTGAGGACATCATCATAGGAATAACAGCTGCAATCTTTTGCAGGCAAACCCACCAGCAGGCGCCGCCCTGAGTGTGCACTGTGTCTATCCTCTGACTCTTCCCGACGACCTGGTGAGGAGGGCACCCTTGCTATAACCCTCACTACGAGAAGCAAAGGGCCCGGGGCACCAGGTGGTGCCTGGTGGAACCAGCCTGGCTGGAACCAGCTTTGAGCCATTACTGCACGTTGCCAGCATCTGCCTCCCCGCGACTTTCCCCTCCTTCCAGAATCGGCACCACACAGAAGCCTGGCTTGACAGCGAATGGCGTCATCGTCGATTCTGAATAAACCACCCAATTGGGCCCTAGACTCTCTCTGAGGCCAACGCCATGCGATTTGTATTCAACTCAAGCACCCGCCATTGTGAAGCCGCTGAAGGAGCCTTTTTGGCTCAGCCTAAAACGCGCAACATCGACAATAAATCTCCATCTACCTCCATCCGTGGGCTATGCCTCACATAATAGCCACGTCAGGCTTAAATGAACGCAGGATCCAAAACATGCAGGTGAAACATCCTACCTTTGCATCCAGCCGATATCCGTCCACAGGCTGCGGGACGACCTCCGGCCCGAACGTTCATCCCAACATCCTTGGTAGGAACCAAAGGGTGGAAAGAACCAAAACGCCGTGGAATAAATTATGACTCACCCACGCACGTTTTTAAAAGAACAAGCCAGAATTGTCTGTACTCACCTGGCCCCTTCAACAAGATGCACAGGTGACGCCCCGAACAACACAGGTGTGACCGGCACAGGCCCACTACGCGGAGCCCTTCGTATCCTTGCGTTTCACAGCCGCAGATTCGACCAACTGAAGCGGCTCCGAAAAGCAACTGAATTCCCAGCTGAAAACAGTTTTCCGTTGGCGTTTGGTTGAATCCACGTATTGGAAGGGCTGACTGTCCACTCAAAAGTTCTGTGTGGATTTTTGACTACCGCAGGGGTCTGCACCCCTACGGCCTGCGTTGTTCAAAAGTCAACTGTACTGAAAAGTATGGGGGCGGGCAAGGAGGCCTGAGGATGGGAAGTGGAGAACAGCATGGTCCAGGATGGAAGGTATGACCTCGGGAGCCAGAATGCCTGAGTTTGAATTCGCTTGGCTGCTTACTGTGTGACCTTGGGCAAGTTACTTAACCTCTCTGCGCCTTTCTTTCCTTCTCTGTAAAATGTGAGGATTAAATGAGTTATGTGTAAAAGGCTTAGAAGAGTGTCTGCGTGAGACACATCACAAGTGTCATAGCGGTGTTAGACGGCATTAGTATTAATATAAAACAAGAGTTCCTCTGTGCTTTTACGTCTTACAATCCCATGAATTGCTTTCCCAGTCATTTTTCTTAGGACTTTAATAACAGCTTCGATGGGGAAGTTGTCGTGTATGTTGTGCTGGTGCTTTACACACAGGCAGCAGGATGGTGTGTGAAGAGCAAGGCCCTGGCATGCGACGTGGCTCCGAGCTGTCCCCACACTGTGTGTCCCTGTGCAGGTCAGTCTCCTCTGGGAGCTGCAGCATCCCCATTCATCAAACGTTGATGATCATGATGGTGCCAGTGACCCCCAAACCACATAAGCCACGTACATCAAGCTCCCTCAGCACAGTGCCTGGTACATCGATGGTCTAAAAACCGTGAGTTATCATCACTGCAGCTCACATTCTCGACAACTCTGCGAGCCATGTCAACTATCCTCTCCAGTGCTCCTTTTCCTCATCCATGGAATCATTTTTCCTTGAGATCTTTGAAACCCTGGCTCTGCCACTTAAAAGTTGTGTGACCTGGGAACGGTTACTAAACTCATTGGAGCCTCAGTCTGCCTACCTGTAAAATGGGAATATGATGGTACCTAGCCCTAGGATGACTGGGAGGATTAATTGAGGGAATGAATGTAAAATGTTGAGCACAATACAATATAATACATGTCCAATAAATGGTGAGCATCATGACTATTTCTAATCTTCATGAATACCATGTAGGGGACCCATTATAATGGGCCCCATTACATAACCTGAGAAAGCTGAAATCAAAGAGGTTAGCTATATATGCCTTAGATCACTCAGGTAACAAGCAGGAAATGTCTTGTTACTTCTAATTGTTTCCTGTGTTTTTGCCGTGTTTTCCCATCTACTATATCTTGTAAACTTTGGTGTTGGTACCAGGTAGGTATGAATTTGCTCCATTCCTCAGAGCTATGGATGGATGCGGTGCCCTCTGAGCCTGGCAAACCCAAGTTTGAATCCTAGCTGTGCCAAGCTAAAAATTCCCACTGGAATGTAAGTTCCATGCAGATCTGGGCCTTGTCTGTTTTCTTCATGGTTCTCTTCCTAGGAATCACTTTGTCTGGGTTCTAAGTCAGTGCATATAAAAAGAACTGGGTGTGGTCAGAATTACTCTTGAAAATTTCATTAATCATGCACCAACTACCGTAAACAGGGTTTGTGTATAAAGCCTGTACGGGATAAGGTAGGATGGGACAATGGGTGGAAAGTAAATGGAGTCCTTCCTTCTGGATAAGGCATGGATAAGGTGTAGGAAAGAGGGTGTATATAAGCGTACACACAGAAATGCAAGACCTGCCACCAGGCATTCCTTTCCTCTTCAGAATATAGAGAGTTTGCTGAAATTAAACGCATTTCATGGAATTATCCTAGTGTTAAAATGTTGGTGCAAATATGAAGATAAGGGAGCAGAGGGGGCGACAGAGCAGCAAGACAGAAATCATTTTCTATGTGTATATTTCTAAAATTACCTGAGCCCTAAGAAATACTGCGCCCAATGTTCCCCTCCTGAGAATTTCACCAACATTTTCTCCAGCCATCAGGTTCCAGGAGGTTCGATCCTAGGTCTGGGCTTCAGCTCGGCGCTGGCAGGAAAGCCCATGGGCCATTCACGGGGTGGAGCAGAATGGTTCTGAGCTGAGCAACCTGAGGAGCCACCTGAGAGTGGCAGGTTGGGACCAGGCATACCTCTTAAATGACTCAAGTGGATGGCACTGGGGTCTGGGGCTCTGTGGCGACAGGTGTGCCCCATCGTCCATGGCAGTCCAGCCGATGCATCAAGCAGGGAAGCTGGCCAGGTAAGGTGCACCTTGCACGACTTGTTGCCCATTTTCCCTGACTCGAGAACACTGCTGACCTATCCCTGATAGCAGACCATTTCAGAGGCCCAGCACCATCGCAGATCTGTTATCTGGCCCCGCCTAGGATTTGGGCAGCCAATGAATGATTATTTTACTTAAGTCATTCAGACCTGGGCTGCAGTCACTTATCATGGCTGCCATGTAGACAGCATGTAGAATATTATGTAAAGCTGTGATATGGGCACGCACATCCTGTCCACGCTCCAGCCTGCAGTATACGTGCTAAGCTACCCGGGAGCTTTCTAGGAACCCAGAGAAGCAAACTGGGTCATCAGCAGAACACCACGTTCCTATTAGCAAAACCCACCATCCCAGGCTCATCCAACTGCCCAGCAATGCACAATATTCCCCTTTCATAAACGCACCCTTCAAAATACTGTTATCCTTCATCTGATTCGACTCTGCCTTGTACCTCAAAGTGCCTTTTTTGAGGCAAGTAACATTTGGCAGCTCTAACAAAGCAAAGAGAAAAGGTTGGCTGCCATTGGTGAGGAATGTACCTTTTTTATGAGCTCCAAAAATGCTTGAGAGAAAAAAAGAAAAACAATGGTCAGGTTGTTAGGGGTACAGAGGTGGGATGAGGGAGTGGCTTGTTTGTTTAAAATGCAAGTTCCGTTTATATTGTAGGAAGACGTAATGACCAGTTTCTTTAGTCAATAACTTATTTCTAAAGCATTCTTAATGCATCCGCAAGAGAACTCAGGAGTCCCCAACCATCTGAATCACTCTTCCCTCCCCACCACCCCCAATAAATTTGGAGTACTTGGAAAACTGGAAACTTGAGAGAAATCTACTTCTTTTGATAACTCATTCAAATATGAATGGTAGCACCCTGGAAAAGAACCCAAACCTCACTCCAGTTTTTATTTTTGAGGGCAACAATGTTTTACACAGAATGCCCTCTTCCCTTGAGGAAACCATATATTTTGAAAAGGCTTTTTTTTTTTTTAACAAAGAAACTCTGCTCCAAATGTATTTAAATTGATATGACATTCTATTTCCCTTCTTGCATCAAATGCAGGCCTAGAATTATGTCATGGGTACTTCTACAGACCAATGACAACAACGGGATAGGAAAACTGTTGACAAGAAGGAATAAGGGAAGAAAGGTAACTTTAGAAAGTAAAGTGGAGAAACCTGGCAAATACAACCTCAGTCAGGTGACAGAGTTTAACATCAACAGTGGTAAGTCCTGTTGAGAGTACGGACCCTTGATGTGATGTAATGAGAAGACTCATCACCTTGGGTTCTTCCTTCCCCAATCCGTAGCGCAAGTCTAGTTGTGAGAAACCTTGAGATAAATCCCAAGTGAGGGACATTCTACAAAAGATATGACCAGGACTCCTTCAAACTGTCAAGGTCATCAAAACCAAAGAAAGTCTGAGAAACTGTCACAGCCAAAAGGAGCCTAAGGAGACATGACGACTAAATGTAATGAGGTGACCTAGGTGGGACCTGGATCAGAAAAAGGACATTAGGAAAAAAACTAAGCAAATCTGTATAACGTATGGACTTCAATTAACAATAATGAGTCAACAGTGGTTTATTAAGCATAACAAACAGACAACACTAATATGTTAATGGAGAAACTGAGTGTGGGATTGATGGAAACTCTCTGTACTCTCTTTGCAGTTTTTCTGTAAATCTAAAACTACTCTAAAATTAAAAGTTTATTTTAAAAAGAAATAAACTTTGTAATCTCGTCTAATTCTATGATCTTTCATTTTTCCTTTGTCATAAAGCTGTACCTACTGTTTTAGCTATTCATCTATTGTCCTTTTAGTCCTCAAATACTGGGTTAATGAATACTTTACATTAAATTCTTTCTGTTTAAATAACTTCTGTGGTTTCCACTTTCGTAACCAGACCCGGACTGATATACTTGCTTATACAAGGCACTGAGTCTACAAATATTTACTGAGTGCCTCCTATGTGGCAAAAAACTGTTCTAGATGAGGGAATACACTGGTGACAAGACAAACGATCTCTGATATCAGAACCTTTCAGCCTACTGAGAGACGACAGACAGTAAACATTCAGCAAATTAAACAATGTCAGGTGCAGATAAGGGTTATGAAGATGGTCCAAGAGGATGGTGTTCTAGACAGAGGTCAGAGGTGTCTCCAAGTTTGGGGGGCTGTTCAGAGACCCCAATGATAGGCTAGCCACCTACAGATCCAGGGAAGGAGCCGCTGATGCAAAGGTCCTGAGATAAGGAAGAACCTGGCCTGGGTAAGGGACAGAAGGGGGAACAGTGTGCCTGGAGCACAGAGAGCAAGTTGACAAACTGGGAGAGGGAGAGCTCAAGGAGCTTCCAGGAGCTGAAGGTGGAGGTCTCTGCGAACCACGGTAAGATGCTCCAATTTTGTTCGACGTGAAATGGGAGGCCTTGGTGGGTTTTAAATAAGGGGGGAGATAGGATCTGATTGGATGGACTCTGGACGACGTTGGACTGCATGACGGAAAGGGCAAAGGGCACGAGACTAGTTAGGGCCAACTCACAGATCAGTGCAAACAAGAAATGATGGCGCCCAGACGAGAGATTCAGGGCTGCAAGTGGAGAGAAGTGGATGGAGCTGGAAAGACTTACTGAATAAGTGCTGATAAGACTTCCTGAATGACCGTGCAGGGTCAGGAAAGAAGGAAGTCGGGGGTGGCTCCTCAATCTTTGTCTTGAGCTGGATGGATGGTAGCACCATTGGCTGTTATGGGGCAGCAAAGCTGGGGGTGGAGTGGCAAGAAAAGACCACTGCTCTGCTCAGGCTGTGTTAGATGTGACGCACCTTTGATGTCCAGGCAGAGGTGTCACGTGGGCAGTTGGAGACAGAAGCTCAGGGGAGAGATCCAGGCAGAAGATCTACTGGAAAGCCGTCAGAACAAGGTGAGGTCCCTCAGCTAGTACAGCAACAAACTCCCTCTTTATCTGAGGCACTTCAGGTAGGGTTTCCGTCCGCCTACAATTAAATAAGTTTCAAGAAGCTTCTTGGGTCAGGTACTTGTGCTAAGGCATCCTAAAACAGGGATCCTTTACAACCCTAAGCCAGAAAGAAAGAATATAGAGTGCCAGCTGGCAACCTCTGGCACCTGCCTCCTTTTTTCAATTTATCTGAGGAAAAAACACATTCAGGGTTTTGCTCTCACTCTGAGGATTAAGAGAGGGGGCCCGAAGGAGAACTGAGGGGGGGAGGACGGAATCTTCTCTCTGAATAAGGGCAGGGACGTTGTGGGTACCAGAAAGCCTGGGCCACAAAAGAGGCCTAGTCACCCCGGTGTCAAGCTGGAGATGGCTGGGCAGGCTGACCTGGACGGAGCCCACAGGTGGGCGTGGTGGGGGGGCGTGTATGGAGTTGGACCCCGCCAGCTCAGAACTCATTCGCTTTTGGCGCCTGGAACTTCCTGTTTTCAAAGGGCAGGAGGCCTTATTAAGAAGCCTCTCCCTGCTTACTGGACAGCAAGTATTTCTCACAAAACACTATTTTTGCCGCATTCAGTGGAGATGAATCAGACGCCAACGGATCCAATTTATTTTATACAAAACAGAGTTCTATGATGATGAGAAGGTCCTCGCAAGGCCGGTGGGTTTTATTGAGAGCAGAAGAATACATGAATCACTCCAAGATGTTAGACAAAACCCAACACACCCAGTTTCCCCGTGGAGACTGGGCTGGTGCTTCCTCCTCAGGAGGAGCGGCGGGTGGGCTGGCTGCCGGCCCACCTCTCATCCAGGGACGTGTCCTTGCAACAAGGTCTTAGACACACTTTGTCTCTTTATCCTCAAGGCCCATCTGGGTGCTGGAAATGCCACTCCACCAAAAGCTCAGCTTTGTGTTTTTCCTTCACTGATCGCAAATCCAGTAGTGACGGCACTCTTGCAAGCAAACATATTCTTATTTCTAAAATTTCCACCCTGCTCTCCATAGCCGATTCAGGCCCAAGCCCAGGGATAGCACGCAGCCTTCAAGCTATGGCCCCAAGTTTCTAACTGTGAGAACAACTGGAAGAAACAATCTGGGTGTTTTGTCAAGGTCCCACCTCGGTCCAGGGGGATTCAGGATTCTCTCAAGTGTTTCTGGCCAACAGTGAGGCCATCTGCAGAGGGTCCTCCATTTTCAGGAGAGTCCAGTGAGAGGGCGTCCTGACTGTGAGTGAGAATTTAGGCACGACAGTCTTGACACGGGTAAAGAAGCAGGTGTGAAGAGCAAGAGAGAGACTCGGGACTTTGGTAGACAGTCTTCTAGTCTGTCTGCAGATCAGTCCTCTAATGCAGTGGTTCTCAAAAGGGGATGATTCTGCCCCCCACCAGGGATGTTTTTGGTTGTCACGACTTGGGGATGGGGTGCTCCTGCATCCAATGGGTGTGGGCCAGGGGTGCTGCTAACATCCCACAATGCCCGGGACAGCCCCACAACAAGAAGTATTTGCCCAAAATGTCAATAGTGCCACGACTGAGAAACCGTGCTCTAGCCACATGCCGGGAGCTCGGGAAGAGAGAAGAGGGCTCTGGAATAAGACCAGAGGAGTTATTTCTCCAACCCTCCCCCCCACACAGTGTAACGAGAGCCAAGAAGCCCTGCTTCAGGACCCATCAAGAAAGCATAACACAAGAAATAGGACTCTTGGGGTGGCTGGTTAGCTCAGTTGGTTAGAGTGTAGTGCTGGTAGCACCAAGGTTGCCAGTTCGATCCCCACATAGGCCACTGTGAGCTGCATCCTCCTTTAAAAAAAAAAATGAGACTCTCATGACTCATTCACGGCCTTACACACTCAGACTTGGGTAGGAGTGTGCAGGGGACACTGGTATATTAATTAGGAGTGCTTCGGGCTGCAATGAAGAGCACACCTGCCAGAGTCACCTGAATGCTAAGGGCTTAGTCTTCTCCCATAATGGGAACTTCAGAGACAGGTGGTACTTTCACAGGTCCCAGATGTCAGACCTTCTCGGTGATTATCTTGGCTTTCCACTCCTGAACACAGGATGGCTGCCTCACCTCTCTGAGCCTCTCTCAACTTCTCAAGCTTCTCAAGCAGGGAAGAAAGGGCGAACTCTCCCATGTGCCGGGAGGAGCGTTGCCAATTGCGAGCTGATTCTCAAGGGGCTGTGAGCTCTTGTACTCCCTTTCTTGGACTCTGTGACCGGCATGCGGGCAAGCCCAGGCTAGCCTGCTGGAGAATGAGAGCCCGTGAGACACAGCAGGAGCTCCCAGCCCAGAGCCACCCAACCGTGAGAAGACCTGCCTAGATTGACTGCAGGGGACCCTGTTCCCTGTCCAGCCAAACAGTAGACGCTGTCCTCAAAGAGTGCCCGAGTGGGGTCTCTGTGGGGCTCCACAACCTCTTAACATGCTCACAGCAGGAGCCTGAGCCAGGCTTCTGGGAGAATGGGCCCCAGGAACACTGAGCGAGGGAAGGTGGCTTGCTCAGTTCAGAAGCACCCAAATGGCAAAACAAGTGAAGGCTTTACAGCTTCTAAGCCACATCATCCCACATGAAGGACAGCTTATTGTCCCCAAAAGCTCTCTACAAAATCTCCCACTGGTCTTCCTTCCCATTCCACCCCCTTAATTCCAAAGGATACACCTCAGGAAGGAAGGTTTGTGAGTCTATGGCTGGTCTGTTCACCCCACACACATGGAGTCCTGCTGGGTGGGCTGGTGGTCGCCTGCAAGGCTGTGGTAAGGGGCAGGCCTGTAAGCTCGCCCACTGTCTGCCCTGCCCCTACACTGCCTCTTTGTGTCTCAGTCACCCCTATTTTTTTCCCCTCCTGCACGACCGTTTCCCTTGTAGGACCAGTCGAAACCACAGAGCTTGGCACTATCTTCAAACCTCCCACTTGCCAACGTCTGTTTATCAGATCCAAGGCATGCTCTCAGGGGCTGATCAGCTGACAGGAGCCCTATTTTCCAGCCATGAGGGAAGTTGTATAAGGCCGCACCGAGCCCCGTGCATTCTTCTAGGGGTCACATGCTTCTGGAAAGAGCAAGGTGACTGGCAGCATGAGACTCAGTGTGCAATGGGCTGGCTCAGGTGGAATGACAGTCACTCTGTCACGGCCAACCCCAGCCTTCCTACTCCTGGTTCCAGTCCCACGGTCCCAGTGGGTGGCAGAGGAGGGCACAGGGTCGAAGGGGATCTTGACATAAACTCTGACTGGATCACACAGCAGCCAGAGCTTCTCTTCAGAACGTCAATCTGACCATGTCAGCTAAGCCCATCACTGGTGTCACAGCTCCAAGGATCAAATCCTTGAATGGCCGGGGACTGTGCTCTCGATCTAGTTCCCTGGACGTCATCTCCCACCGCCCACCTCGTTCACTGTGCACACGTCACACTGCCCTGGACTCTTCCAACATGCAGCCCCTCGCCCTTGGTGCTTTAGTTCACATTGGTCCCTCTCCCTGGAACACCAGCCCTCCCTTTGCACCCAGTCAGGCCTCCCTGTGCTGTGGAGGCCACTCAGTGACGCCGTCCCTGGCTCCCCGACTGGGGGCCACCTCTCACCTCCCCTTGCCAAACCATACGACAGCTGTGCCTGCACAGGTACTGCTCGGATTGCCTGATCAATGCCTGTCGTCCGTCTCCCAGTTAAACCATGAACAGCGTGACAGACCGGGCGTTTGTGGCCTCAGCATTGCATCTCAGCACGGTACAGAGGAAGCTCCATACATATTTCTGAGTTCTCTGAAAGTTCCCTGCATTGCAGAAAAGTCCCCTACAGGTAAATGATCCCAAACCAAGGTACTGGTCTCTTCCTAGGCTAAGCCTGGTGGCTTCCTTACAGCTCCATGGGTCTCCTTTAACGCGCTGTCAGGAGGTGCTGGTTTTACCATCTGTCTTCCTCGCCTAAGTGTCATGAGGGCAGATGGGGAAAGCTTCTAGAAGACGCTGAGGCAAGGACTTGAATGCAAGGGATTTAGCTGGGAGGTGAGCCCATGGGTTCCCTGGTGGGGAGTGGGAAGTGAGAGAAGCCAGCGCAGGATGCGTTACCAGCTACCACCCGGGTGACGAAACTTACTGCTGCAGTGATTCATGCTCCGCTCCTGTCTGTAACTGGCTAAGGACTGCACCGGGGGTGTTAATTCCCACGTTGCAGCCTCCTTGCCCCAAGAAGGGCAAATTTGACCCACAACAACCACTCACAGCCCTTAGACAAATAAATGCCAGCCTGGCAGGTGGCTGCACCGACATGGGCAGAGCAAGGGGACATGGTGGGCCATCCCCAGCAGACCGTCACCTCCCTTTATTTCCAAGGCAGAAAGGGTCAGTGTCCCTCTGTCATTCCTGATGGTCATGTCCTCCCATGACCGTTTCTTGGGACACCTTTGGACCCCATCCAACACTTCTCATGAGCACAGTACCTTCCTTGTCTTGGAGCAGTGCGACCTGACAGGACAGTTTTATCCCAGGGCCACATCATGCCTCTGGCCAGCCAGGAGGGGAAGGATGAGGGGTCTTACCTGCCCCTTCTGTGCTAATGGCCCCGTCTAACAC
Source organism: Rhinolophus sinicus (assembly GCF_036562045.2). Classification (NCBI taxonomy): domain Eukaryota; kingdom Metazoa; phylum Chordata; class Mammalia; order Chiroptera; family Rhinolophidae; genus Rhinolophus; species Rhinolophus sinicus. The sequence continues at coordinate 21,257,366 of NC_133762.1, forward strand.
CCCCTGGTGATAACACAGCTTCTGTTTTCCTGTTCTCGCTTACAACCTAATGCTTCCAGCTACACCAATGTTGGAAATCAAACAGATTTAGCTGATTTAAGCTACGTGGTGCATCCATGAGGGTTTTCTTTGTTCTCAATCACCTTTTGTGATCACCCCACTTATTCACTAATAAACATCATGAATGAATGAAGGGGTGGATGAATGAATGATGGCCCTCCGTATTCGTTTCCTGACTCCAGGCACAGTGGTTTTGCCAAGGTGGAGATGGTGGTTTGGGGAGAGGGTAACGCCAGGCCCAGCCCCTTCGGGCCACTCAACCATACCCCAAAAAAGGCGAAAATCCTCTTCCTTGTTGGAAAAGACGAGGACCCAGCCCAAACCCACCCTGAGAGAATCTGTGCACTTATCAGAATCAAACCTTCTCGTCCTGGCTCTAGACATGACTCTGGATCCCCACATGTCCTTCCAAAGGCAGGAGGGGTCTCTCCCAACAGCCCCGCCAGCTTTGGCTACCACTGCTCAGGCTGGAGAAGTTGGCAAGAAAGAACCTAAAGTGAAAGTTCAACTAATAAGAGAAATCTCCAGAATTAACACCACGTCACCCATCCTGTCTTTTCTCACTAGACAGCACATTTCTTTAAAAATCAAAGCGAGCATGAAGATGAGGGTGGAAAAGTTCCTTCTCTCTTTTCCATCACGTGGCTCCTGGAGTCGATCCCCAGACATCTACAGGGACCACCCAGAGTCTCCCCATTTATTAAGGTCCCCTGCAGGCTGCATCTGGTGCTTGCAGCTTTATTACCTTGTATGTTTAACCCACAATAATCTTGCAAAAAAGGGAAGATTGTGATCTGTGTTTTACAGATGAGGACCCTGAGTTCACAGCACTTTGGTGTCGGGAGGGCTCCGAGCCAGTGCTCTCAGGCCGTACGTAACCCGGCCGAATGCGCAAATGAGGGAATGTTGGTCTGTGTGCAGGAATGCACACACAGCTACCACCTGCTGAGTGCCTAGTGAGCGCCAGCTCTGAGACTACACTGAATGTTCACGGGCCTGCCCCTGAGTGTGCACCAGCCACTGCATCCCGTCCATCTGGCCTCAAGCCCAGTGCCTCACAGCTGCTGTCCCTCCCGGAGCTGCCGTGACACAGTGAGGTCCACTGCGCCTTGCCTCCAGGACAATCCAGAGCTCACAGGGACATCTTGACGTCATCCAGGGGTCTGAACACCCTGTGTCCAACCCAGAGGGGATAGGAGACCCTGGGACACAGCAAGGTGGAAAGGAGGGAGGCGCCCAACTGGTACTTGGGGTGCAGGTTGAACCACCATGGTGGGCCCTGACTGGCGTGTCTCCTTCATGATACTACAAGAAGAAGGCCACGCCTGACCTGACCCTGCCCACAGGCAGGACCACTTTTCAATCCCACCAATGCCCCCTCACACTGTCTTGGGTGATTGGTTTGTCATATTTCCAGAAGTTTCTTCTCCCCCTCCCCCACCCCCTCAATTGCCCAGAAGCTTCTTTAGCACCTTCCTGAGTTTCGAGCATCTGTGCATCTGATTACATACAGCACCAGTGCTGACAAGCTCCTGCCACCTGACGACACCACACGCCAGGAGTGAGAAGGAGCAGTCTGGACCCAGCAAAGGTGATGCCACCTCCTGCAGCTCCCAGAGACCCCCTCACTGAGGGGGGCAGAAGCCCCTCACTGAGCAGAGGTTTCTCATGGGGGTCTGCAGCTGGTGCATGGACAGAGGGGACTCCCGCCACATTTCTTCTCCCACTTCTCAATTTCTGCCAGCCCAGCCCCTCTCTGCCAAAGCAGCTCCCGGCCCCACGGAGCCAGACAGCACTGGATTCTTTGCTTGGGGGGGTGGCAACGAGCAGCAGTGAGCCTGTTCGGAGCTTGCAGACCAGTGGTCCGGGGAGCACCCAGCTCACAGGTGTGTCCCTCCAGCCCAAGCAGTGGGTTTGCTGTTGTTAACACTGTTGTCAATTTGTTGGCAAGACCTGAACTTGGAAAGAATTGTGTATTAAGTTTGAATCACATGGAATTACCATTTCTGTAGGCCAGAAATGGTCCAATGTTGGCAACTTTATCTGGTTATGATCATGTAAATGGAGATATTTTTCATGCAGTCCTAAAAAACTAATGGCCGAGCAGCAGTGGACTGGAGGGGGACAGCGGGTGTCCCCTCAGATGACAGCATGTCAGTTTACCCCAGACCTCACCACTCCCTTTCACCCATCAGGTTAGAGATGTGCCGCCAGCCAGGTGGGGGTTCCAGCGTGATTCTTCTTATGCTACAGCGAGTTCCTTCCTTCCGTCCTTCCTTTGAATCATTCTTTCGTTTCATCTTTCTTTCTTTCATTCATTCGTTCACTCACTCATCCAACAAGATGTCTGAGTGCCTACCATGAGTCAGGCGCTGGTCTCAGCACTAAGTATACAGCAAAGAACAAGACAGCAAAAATATGGGGAAAAAAGACAAATATGTAACTACATAATGGAGAATTTGGGGATGGTGATAAATGCTAATGGACGAGAAAGTGGGCTGGGAATGCTGGTGGGGGTGGCGAGGACGGCCTCACTCAGGAGGTGATGGGGGATTCCTGAAAGAGGTGAGGGGTGAGTCGGGATCTCTGGGGAGACGGTGCCAGGTGCAGAGACCAGCAAGAGCAAAGGCCCTGAGGCCAGAGCGTGTCTGGGTGGTGGCAGTTAAGAGGAAAAGAGAGTATGTCTTATCATCTTAAATCTGCCAAACCGTGGGGACTGGGGAAGATAGGAAGGGCATCGGAATAGAAAGGAGAGGGCGTGTCATCCTAACACTACTGTTTCCTTGACCCATCTGGCCCCTCAGGAACCTGTGTTGGCAACCCTACATGATGGTGACCTCATTTAAATAGTAAAGAGCACCAAGAGGCTGGGGGCGGAGGCACAGGGGATCAACAATGGGTCCCCTCCTTCTCTGTGCCTTACCAGTAGCGTGGCCACCTCATTTCTCATCAAACTGGGACATTCCTACCAGAGCCCAACCAGAGCCGGAGCCCTTCACCGTCCCTTTGTCCGTGAGCCCGATATTCTGGCTGCTAATCTGTTCTGTCCCTTCCGGTCCATACTTAGCAACCCCAGGCCTGAGATGAGCTTAAGGGAACAGGAGCATTCTCCTTAAGAAAGGGGAAAGGGTATAGGGACCTGAACAGTCTCCCTCATCAGCTGGGGGGTGTTTATACAAATTGGGACGTTGCTTCTACTGGGCAATTAAGCAAGATGTTTTTAAAAATACGCATGACCTGGCAAGTCCAATGCAAGGGATCTGTCTTCAGAAGTAAATCTTTATTTAAGCATATATTCAGCTTCAAGGGTATTTGTCACAGCATAACTCAAAATAACTATTAATGGAAATTAACTAGGTAGCATGAAGGGGTCAGTTAAATACACTGTGAATTATCCATCTAGCTGAATCCAATCCTCTAGCTAAAGGATACAAAATTACGTGGACAATATGCAAGGGCATTCTGCTGAATGGAAAAAAAAAACCACCTCTAAGATTACATACTGTATAAGTTATATATAAAGCATTCTTGAAATGACAAAATTATAGAAACAGAGACTAGACCGTGGTTGTCGGGGGTTGGAGTGGCTGTGGCTATAAAAGGGTAGCATGAGGGGTCCTGGAAGGAAACTTGCTATGGAATGAATGTTGCCCCAAAATTCGTCTTGAAATCTAACCCCCAATGGGATGGTGTTAGGAGGCGGGGCCTTTGGGAGGTACCGAGGTCATGAGGGTGGGGCCCTCATTCACGGGATTCGGGCCCTTATGCAGAGGCCCTGGAGAGCCCACTTGCCCCTTCTCCTGTGAGGGCACAGGGAGACAGCAGGCAGCAGGAAGCCTGGCACTGGAGGGCTGGTAAGGCTGAGCCATGGACCCTAAGGAACTGACAGCAGTGAACGTTTAGGTAGAGAAGTCTGCTCTGATTTTCTGTACACATATTCCCAATTTTCTCCCAATAAATACATGTTGATATAAAGAAAACTACATTTCTTGGAGGAGAAAGGATCTCTGATTAAAAAGAGGAAGGATTACTTTGCCTAGACTCAAAACCCTCACCCATCTCCAGGTCAAACCATCTACTTCCTGATTCTCCAAACACACCCTGACTCCCACTCCCCCTGTCTCCCCCACTGTCTGTCTATACACACCCCACCACCCATCATGACACAGTTCAAACCTTACCTCCTCAGGGGCTGAGCCCAGGTGGCCTCCCAATGCCAGCATTCCCTCTCCATTAGGAATTCCTCATGGGTGGGATGGATCCTTTTTCTCCTAGTCTCCCTTACACTCATGAACCCAGAGCCAGGCCCCTTTCGGGGTTCCATGAAGTGCCCTGGAAGGAGGCAGGGCCGTGGGTAAGAGCAGAGGAGCAGGTGGGCCCCTGATTCCCATAGGACCATGAGGCTTGGAACCTTAGCTTCTCTACCTGAAACACTGGGAACGAGGGCTGGGACTTCCATAAAGATAGCACGATTCCTTGCATAACGATAATTTTTTTAAATTATCATTTAAAATTGACAAAAATCACTTAAATTTTATCACTTAAAATTTACAAAAGAATTCCTAGGCTCAAATATATGGTGATGGAAGGAGAACTGACTCTGGGTGGTGAACACACAATGGGATTTATAGATGATGTAATACAGAGTTGTACACCTGAAATATATGTAATTTTACTAACAATTGTCACCCCAATAAATTAAAAAAAAAAAAAAAAAGAATTCCTATAATTCCTATAATGTTTGGAAACAAGGTATGTCAACTGCCCAGCACGGTGATTTGTTTAATCATTGTTTGCTTTTATTAGTAATCAAGAATGTCTTAAAAAAGCAAGCTGTGGGTGTGGCACGTGTAGATGCAGAACTCAAAGATCCTGGCACTCAGCTGGTCAGAGGGCTGAACGCCGTGATCAAGGGCACTGACACTAAGTTCAGGAACCTCGGACCCAAAGCAGCGGCAGTGAAGATAATGGGGATAAGGGAGTGGTGGTGCTGGTGGTGCTGGTGAATGGGGGAGGGGAAGGAAGAAGAGAGAACTATTCATAGGGGAAGGAGGAGGGAGGTACAGAGGGGGGAGGACAAAGGGTAGACGGGGCAGTGGAGGAGAAACAAATAGTCATGGAGCATGTGTATGTGCCAGGCCCTCTTCCTAATGTTCCTTGAGTTCAATCGTCATAGGAACCTATGAGGTGGTGGCTTCCATTCCCAAATTCACCTCATGGTTCAAGATGGCTGCACCAGCTCTCCAGCCATCACATCAAACTTCCAACTCACAAGAATGAGGAAAGGAAAGGAGAAGGGCACTGCCCAGAAGTTACACACACTGACTTCTGCTGATGTCCCACTGGCTAGAACAGAGGCAACATGGTCTCATCAAGCTGCAAGGGAGCCTGGGAAATGGTCTTTATCTGAATTGCCTTGTGGCCAGCTAAAGGTTGGGGGATCTTTTTTTAAAAGCAGAGTTTCTGGTGCTTACGTATGAGGAAACTGAAGCACAGAGAGGGAAGCAACTTGTCGGTGCAGATGGTAAGTTAAGAGGTTTGTAGTAATGAGAATAAAAGCCCCCTTGAAGACATCTGGTCCTAAGCCTTGGAGCCTGTAAATGTGACCTTTGTGGGTGTGATTCAATTAGGGGTCTTGAGATGTGATTATCCTGGATTCTCCAACGAGCTGTAAATGCCATCACATGTACCCCTATAAGAGGGAAGCAGAGGGGAAGTTGAAGATGCAAAGCAAGAAAAGTGGCAGGGGCTGGAAGAGGTAGGAAGGACCCTCCCCTGGTGCCCCGAGAGGGAGGGTGGCCCTGCTGACACTTTGATTTCAGCCCAGTGACACTGACTTCAGGCTTCTGACCTCCAGACTGTGAGGGAAGACATTTCTGTTGTTTTTAAGCCAAGTTCATGTTAGTTTGTTACGGCAGCCACAGGAAACTAACGCAGACTCTTTAGGCAAACCCAGGCAGCCTGGCCGCAGCATCTACTGTGTTTCCCCAAAAATAAGACCTAGCCAGACAATCAGCTCTAATGCGTCTTTTGGAGCAAAAGTTAATATAAGATCTGGCATTATATTACATTATATTATATTAATTATATTAAGACCCAGTCTTATAGTAAAATAAGACCGGGTCTTATATTAACTTTTGCTCCAAAAGACGCATCACAGCTGACTGTCCGGCTGGGCCTTCTTTTCGGGGAAACACGGTATGTTCTTTATCTCTGTGATACCAGAAGCCCCCAAAAGGGATTGCAAGGGAGAAAAAGTTGGGGGCCTTTCCCAGAGTCTTGGGTCAGAATTCCAGACTCTGAACAACCACCCCTGCCCCCATGTCAGGCCATGTCTCCCAGACATCACGAGGAGGAGGGGAACTTGTCACCTAGCATTGGGCAACTCAGCCCCAGGGTCACAGGATGCTGCATTCAGTCATGTCACCAGCAATTTCCCAGGTCCAGGGACTGGAGTGAGCAGGAGCAGGGACCTAATTGAAGAATGAGCTCACTGGGAGGGTTATTTATTCTATGGCTGGGCCATCAGTGGCTTCTGTGCGGTGCCCACGCCCTGAGCCCAGCTTTGAGGTGTCCCTAGAGAAGCCCTGCAGCTTGTGGGCAAATCTCCTGGGACGTAAACAAGCCCAAGCTCTCTTCTCTGTCTCTTCTTTCTTCCCTTCTGCATGTCTATTTCATATGTCATCTGACTCACCACATAGGGTTCGCTCATGACAGAGCTGACCGGCACCCAGAAACCTGAGGCGTATTCTTAAAATGTCCCTTTCACTCTGCCCACATCCTGTCAGTCACCGAGTCCTGCTGAGTTTGCTTCCCAAGCATCTTTCAACTCCATCCCCTTCCCCATCATCACCACCACCCCCATCCTAGCCTAGGTTTCCCCCACCTCTCTACTGCGTGCCCCAAGCTGGCCTCCTGCTCCCACACGGACCTCCTTCAATCCATCCTTCATGCTCCTGGAGTCCTTTGTGCCAAGTGAAAATCATCAGGTCCCCACTGTGAATTGCATAGTGTCCCCCAAAATGTCCACCCAGAACCTCAAATATGAACTTATTTGGAAATAAGGTCTTGCAGATGTTAAATAGGGAAGATGAGATCATATGGGATTAGGATGGGCCCTACCAATGACTGGGGTTGAGAAGGGAGGACGCACAGAGGGTGGGTTGGGGGTGGGGGGGAGTGGGAGGCATGCAGCTGCAAACCCAGGCCCACAGAGGACTGAAAGGAGCCACCAGACGCTGGGAGACGCCAGGGAACATTCTTCCCCAGAGCCATCAGAGGAAGCATGCCCTGCTGACACCTTGATTTTGGACTTCTTGACTCCAGAACTGGGAGAGAGAATTCATTTCTGTTGTTTGAAGCCTCCCGGCAGCCCCAGGAACCTCACACAAACCCCACCCCCCGCTCTGCCCCGGCTTCACCCCATGAATTGTGTCCTGGGCTCTTGGGATGCGGACAGAGCTGATCTTGGCTCCCCAACTCCTCCCAGGTTTGGCCGAGTCCGCACCCCGTCTCTCTCTCTCTCTGCTCCAGCCTTCAGCTTTTTGGTTCCTCGGTTTTTCCGTGTTCTCATCGCCACAGTCTTGTCACTCACTGCTCCTTCTGCCGAGAACTCTCCACTGAAAGGGCTCTTGGTGGCAGGGAGAGGGATGGGACCCTGAGGCCCAATTCCTGACACCTCAGTTCCCCCTGTGGAGTGCACCCAGCCAGAGTGAGGGCAAAACCTGGAAGAAAGCTTGGCCCCATTGTTCACTGATTTTTCCAGAACCTTCCATGTGTTTTGAGTTTCTGAGGACCCAGCCCAGTGCCCTTGACTCCAAAAGGTGTACCTGCAATGCGAGCCTTATATGGATTTTTTTTTTAAGAGCGTGTCTGTTTTAGCTCCAAACTCGGAACATGACCTGTTGGGTATTTTCCACCTGGCAACTCAACAACCAAATTCTGTGCCTTTCAGGTCCTCCCGCATCTACTTGCTTCTCTCTCACTGTGAAAGGCCCTTTGTTGCTGTCAGGAAGTGTCACGGCAACAATGGACAGTTAGTGTCTCTCCTCTCTGGGCTGGACGCAGGCCAGAAAGGACAGGAGGCAAAGGGCCACTGGAATAAGGGTCCATCCTCCCGCTAGCACGGAGGCTCTGTGAGGGCTGTGGGCCTGGCCTGCCTTCTGCAGCACCCAGAGCCAGCCCTGGGGTGTGGAGTGAACTAACGATGGCGGGCCTCTCTTGTCCCACACCCAGCATCCGCTCAGCTCTGTGTTCCTCAGTTCTCTGACTGACTTTGGTCCTTAATTTCTCTGGCTCAGCCCACATGGACCATGTGAGAGCCAAGCCAGTGAGACCATTCTGTTCCATGGGTTCAGGGATAAGCATGTGATCCAATCAGAGCCAATGACTCACAAGGAGATTGTCACTGGGGCTTCTAGAAAGCTCTCCCTGTTCCTAGTCCTGGAATGAGGAAGCTTGTGTTGGCCCGGAGCTACTGGCAGCCTCTTATTAGATGGAAAAGAGGGACCAATGAGGAGGCAAGAGAACTCAGTCCTTTTTCTATTCTTAGAGCCCCAGATCCAGCTTTCCCTGAAGCCAGCTTTGATTGTTATCATTACATAAGTTGTTCATTCTTTTTGTTCCCCCTAAAATTAATTTGGACTGGGTCTTTGGGCACATGCAACTGGCACAGGCCTGCCCAATTATTCATATGAACGAATGAAAGAATGAATGAATGAATGATTCACTTCCAGTTCAAGCCAATGGCTATGTCAGCACCCCGCCCACACATCCAGAACACTGGGCTTTGCGCAAAGATGGGGAGGTTCAGACCCTGCCCTCAGAGTCCAGAGTTCAGTGTGAACCAGAGGTCCTCCGAGGCCTCCTGGCTCTTCAGATGACCTTGTCCTGTGCAAGTCCAAGGCTTCTCAAGATTTCCGTGAATCCCAGTTTGTCTGGTCTTCCCAGGGTCCCAGGTCCCGTGATTGGGAGTCCCCTTCCCGGAACTATCATGGTGGATGGATCCTTCTGCCGCCTGTGTGCTTTGTCTCTGCCACACCACAGGCGGCCACATGGAAAAGCAGCCGTGACACCACACGCCACTCCTCCAATTTCCTGAGGCATTCACGGCAGCGGTGTCGGTGGGCTCAGGATAAGGGCTTACCGCTCAGCCTGCAAAGAGCCTCTCCCTGATCTTTGGACGTCCCTGTTCTGGAATGACCTGCAGCCACACCAGCCTCGCTGCCGCGCCGTCACACAGCTCCCAGCCTCGCAGGCCTTCTCTGCCTCCTTCCTGCTCTTCTCAGCACAGGTTCCTGCTCCCTCCAGGGCAGACTCCTCAACAGCAACTTAGCACTTTGTTTTCCCAACAAAGACAGCTTCCTCCCTATAGGGAGTCTGGGGTGAAGGGGTTCAACTTTGTTCGCTCTACTGCAAACGTTGATAGTACCACCATGGCCGTGTGGAGGGACCACCTCCAGAACCGACGTCCAACACTGTTCCGGGCCTGTTTTGCCGATGGCAAAATTGAAATTCAGAGAACTTCAGTAACTTGCTCAAGCTCACGTAGCTTGAATGGAAAAGCCGGAATCCCAAAGCCCGGAGAGACAAGTCCTCACGTGGTGACTTCTTGATGGAGGAGTAGACCAGGGTCCTCCTCAGGCCAGCGCTGCCCAGGCCAACTCTCTGTGATGATGGATGTTCAGTGTCTGCACTCAGCACCGCGGCAGCCACGCGAGGCTGTCAAGTGCAGCGTGGCTAGTGGGGCTGAGGATCGGAACATTTCACTTTTATTTGAATTCATTTAGATTTCCATTCCCACGTGGCTGGTGGCTACCACATCAGACAACACAACCTTAGAAGAACAGGTTTGTTGATCTGAATGTAGATGGAGCTTTGTACAAGGGAGAAGGGAAAACTTCGTGTCTCAAAGGAGAGATACTGTCCCGGTCTGTCACCAGACCAGGCATGGTGGACCGATGGCCCACGGGCAGCAGCCGTCCAATTCCTGAAGCTCATCCCTCAAGTTTGTTCCTAGGACCTCCCTCCATTCCTTGAGGAGACTGGGCTCTGCCCTGCCTCAGCCAGGCCCGGCCTTCTGTCGAGAAGATTCTCCATCCTGTCTTTCCCCCAGCTCACTGACCTGGATGAACTCCCACACACCCTCCTCCAGGTCTCAGCTGCCGTCCTGTTCTCACCCGGGAGCCGTCCTTGACCCCTGGGTTGGGTCCACACAGCACACCGCCCTTTCCTTTATAACACGCCACACAGCACAGCCGTAAGGAAGTATGTGTGACCTGCTGGTACCATGGTGTCTCCTCTGCTTCCTTTGAGAGCAGGCAGCGTGTGTCCCTTGTCCATCACTGTATCTTTAGCAACCAGCTAGAGCCCAGTGTATGGTAGATACTCAGGTAGTATTTGTCGAATGAGCAAGTCAGTCAGTTGAGCTGGAGACTGAAAACACCAACCGTTAAATGCTCTGCAGCTCCCTTCCAACCTACCATCAATGGGCAAAGCTTTTCTTTAAAGGACCAGATAGGAAAAATTTGAGGCTCTGTGAGCCATACTCTCCCTATTGCCGCGACTCAATTCTGCCATTATAAGGCAAAAGGAGACATGAGCAGAATGTGCATGAATGGCATGGCTGTTCCAATAAAACTTGTAGAAAAACAGGTGGTGGGCCAGATTTGGCCCCCAGGTGGTAGTTTGCTGAGCTCTGTCCTGGGCTTGAATGGGGAACATCAGTGGAAAGCAATAACAAAGGGGCAATGTCGGGGACCTCAAAGGCTCCGCTGCCCCAAGGGAGGATGGCAGAGCACTTCCTCCAGCTCTCTGTCCCTCCACCAATGGAGGTAAGAGGAAACTTCCTCAGTGGGGCTCTTGGGCAAGACTTTGGGGATGCTTCCCAATGCCGAGGAAGGGAGTGGATGAGCCCAGATCCCCTGGTTGGAGACTCTGGCTAGGGCACAGCACCAACTCCAGAGCCGTGAGTCTGTGCCGACAATGGGACCCATTGATGGAGAACAAGAGTGGTGTTGAAAGCTGGTGCATTTCTTGTCAAAGTTCGCCAAGGGGATGTGGTAAGCTGGGCTTTCTCCACATCCTGATGTTGCTGAAAATCTGGCATGGAGGGGCCTTCCTGTCCTCAGGAGAGCCCCCAGCCCTGCTCCTGGGTCCCGGAGCCCCGCTCAGGGGCGCCGTCAGCTCTGTCCTGGCTGGTGGAGCCGGGAGCCGCTGCGCTCCAACTCAAAGGCATGCCAGCCACTTCGCTGACTGTTAGCTAGGCCACCAGGGGCCTTTCCCTCTGCCTGGCCTCCGGGGATGGGGCTGCTCAAGTGACAGATGTAGGATTTTTTCCTAACTGCTTCTTTGGAATGGGTGTGCTTTGCAGATGTTTGTTTAACTGGGCGTTAGGCTTGGTGTTGGGCAAAGGGACTTTCTCTTTCGTGAAGGCAGCCCTTTGTTTCCCAGGTATTCATAAGAGTAGCTTCCATTGTGGCCTCAATACATCTGCCCTGAGGGTGGGCGGGGGAGGGAAGGAAGACATCTGAGACCTTGGCACAGGGTCCTCCGCTCACCCCACACCCGCCAGGCATGCACCCATCCTCGCCCACTGTGATTAACAAAACTGCACAGGGGATGCCCTCCGCTCTCCTGGGGCAAGACAAGCTCCAAGGCAGGGGACTCCCCACAAGGGAAGGCGGGCACGCATCCCACGGGCCCGGGCCTCGGCCGCAGCATTTTCTGGCAGGCTGCACTGTGTCGGAACCTGGGCTCCACCACGTAGAAACCTTAGGCAAGCGCCCGAACCTCCAAGAGCCTCAGCTCTCTTACTTCTCCCGCCATAATCCTGGCAGATGCTTTAGGCAAAATGTGGGCAAAGTGCCTGGCACCTAGGGGTGTCCGATAAGTGGGGTTACTGCTATTCTAAGGGCCTCCAGTCTACTGTCTTGGCTTCTCTTGGCGAGCCAGCTCTGTTCCATCAGGATAGCTGTTCCCTGCGGCTAGAACTATGGCCACACTGGGTCCAGTCTCACAGTCATCTGACATCACGAGCAGAGATTAGAGAAATCCCAGGGAAAGACTCTTATTGGCTTAGCTTGGGCCATGTGCCTGGACCCGCCAGCCCTGGCCATGGCAACTGGTGTGGCTCCACCACCTAACCACAATGAGGCTCCAGGACAGAACACTGAGACGGCCATTCCTACCGAACCACACAGGTCAGTTTCCCAAAACATGTCCCTTACATACTCCCGTGGGGCACTTCATGGGAGAGAACTTTCCAGTGGCCTGGGATTGAGACAGTCTTCCTTGGAGAATACCAGGAAAAGACCAGAGACATACATGAGGCTCCACATCTGCCAGGACACTGCCAGCATTGTAATCATCCCAGGGGCACCGTGCTCCTAAGCAGAGGCGAGCCGGGAGAGAGGATGTCTGGAGCCAGACGGGAGCTCTGAGTCTGCTGAAAACTAGGAGTCTGGCCCTTCACGAGTTATCACTTGTGAAATATTAGGTTGGTGCAAAAGTAATTGTGGTTTTTGCAATTAGTTTTAAGCTTTTAAACCACAATTACTTTTGCACCGACCTAATCCATGCAGGAAAGGAAGAAAATGGAAAGCCATCATGGTATGCTCTAGAACACTCTAGAATAAGATGGACTCGGGTCTTCTCATTTAGATCTGAAGACACTGAGAGATGCACAGTGATTAGCAATGAGAACCCCTGAGTCAGAGAGGCCAGGGTCTGAACTCATGTTCTGCCACTCACACATTTATTTAAAAAAAAAGCACTCGGTGTGTGTCCGTGCTGAGGAGACACAGTGGTACGTGAGGCAGATGTGGCCCTGCCGTCAGCCGTGCCAGTGTAGCCAGGGTGATGGTTGTTAAAGCAATAAAGGCCCAGTTCATATATAATTACAAAGTGAAATCGACGCTGTGAAGTAAAGAAAGGCAGGGATTGGGTGGGAATTTCAAGGGAGAACGGTAGAGGGTCAGAGAAGTTTTATCCTGAAGATGTATCCTTTAAACTCGGACTCGCAAATGAGCTGCCTTTACCCCAGTGAAAGGCGGTAAGAACATTGCAGCAAAGAGAACAGCATAGCACACGCAGCGGCTTCTCTAATCACTGCCAGGAACGAAACACTGGAAAACTGGAGGGTTGGAGTTCTGACTGGGGAAATGAGAGGGAAGTCTACCATGAGAGACCCAGCCATATCACAGGTGGGCGACGGAGACTCAGAGCCACAACGAGAGGCTCAGAGACAAGAGTCTACGCTCCTCCAAGGTATCTTCTTCCATTGGACTGGGATGTCCCTAGCGCAGGGAATGGCCAGTGAAGGACGGTTGCCATGAAACTCACCCAACACTGAGGCGGTGCGTCGGCTGCTTTGCTATGCCCACAGTCCTCCTATGGACCCATCATCTTGCCCCATCCAATGCAGGGCTGCAGGGGTGATCCCAAAAGAGCCAGCTCTGGTGCCCTGCCCCCTCCACTGTCTGAGGCAAGAATGGGAATGCAGCAGACACTCAAAGAAAAGCAGAGACACTCAGAGCTGAGGGATGAGAGAGAAAAGAGACAGATAGCATTTAAGCCCCTGGATTCAGCTTTTTTGGGGTCCATGAGATGATACTATCTTTTTTTTTCCCTAAGTAAATCTGAATTTAGTTCCTGACATTTGAAAGCCAGATGTGCGTCAGCATTCATGATGTTCCAGATTGTAGAAAGGTAATACGTTGCAGATGTTATACAATGTGTGACACCCCCTTGTGAGGTCTGGGAAAACACCTCAGTATCAAATACAGTAATATTTCCAAAGCAAAACATAGGAACACTCACTCCAGCTGGGATCAATAAAGACTGTAAAATAGCCTTTTGTCAGGTTTGGCTGCCAAATGAGTTGCACCAAATATAAGAAAAGACCTTTCTGTCTTCATAGTGTTGGAGATTTTGCATTTGTGGCTAAGGGACTGCAGATCTGAAATACAACAGAAATTCATTCAACTAACACTGAACCCCTAACACGGGCTGGGCACTGCCACGAGCTTCTGCAGGTAACCTTCAGAGAATTTACCCAGAAACTGGGTTGCAAAGAGCTGAGTGACTGCCCAGGTCACACAGCCCTAAGTACTAGGCTTGGGATCCAAACCTAGGTTTGGCGCCAAAGTGTGTACTTTTCTATTACCCACTGGTTCATGAAATCCAGTCTGTGGTGAACTTTCCAGTAGTCCACAGGAAAAAATGAGAAAATAAAGGACAAGATGTTGGCTTTTTCAATCGATAAAATGCATTAAATCTGAAGATTCTTTTATTCTGTTTGTCTACCTGTTTTCTAGTGTTCAAGTCTTCTCCTAAAGAAGACATAATAAACAGTAACACTGGACTGTTTTAAAGATGCCTTCACACAGCAAAATAACCTTCACCTAGAACCTTTCCTGAAACCTGGTAAGAATATGTCACTGGCCCAGAGTCCAGGAGCTGATGCCACATCAATCCGCTAGGACACAGGTCCTCGTGGAAACTGCAGGCAAAGCCTCCGCACCGCTGACCTGCAACCTGTGGTCCCTGTGCGGGGACTAAGGGACATAAAACATGTGTGCTCAAGACCGAGCTGATTCCTGCAGCGGCTCCCATCAGAAGCAGCTTTCTCTCTGCGGGAACATCTGTCACATTCACACCGTGCCTGTCACAGAAGCAACTGCTGAACCAGTTCCCCTGGGGAGTGAGAACCTGACGTCTCATTTGCATGCTCAGGTCTTGGGGGATTGGGAGTGTTACCTGTCCCCGTTCTATCCCCAGGGTGGTCCACCTTTTAAGAGTTGTCTTGAGGAGGATATGAGATGAAACCTGTAAAGCCCCCAGCACAGTACCTGACAGAGAAGAGATGCAAGGTAAACGCTAATTTCCTTCTCTCTAAAAACCGATGCATAGGATGGTCTTAATAAAAGAAACTTCTCAAGCTGTGTGGGAGTCTGCCTTTGGTCTCATCCGACAGAGAATTTTTTTTTTTAAACAAAGCCTTAATTAAAACCACAATAAGATACCAATCCGCACTACCAGAATGGCTGAAATCGCAAAGATGGGTAACATCCGATGTCCGTGAGGATGAGAAGAAACTAGAACCCTCGGGTACTGCTGGTGGGAATGTAAACTAAGAGATCCACCATGGAAGTGCTCGGCAGTGCCCTCTAAGGAAAACACATGTGTGCCCTGTACCCGGCAATTCCACAATTCCAGAAATGAGCACTTATGTCCACCAAAAAAATACGGCAGTTCAATTTATAATAGCCCCAAACTGGAAACAACCCAAACAATAAAACAATAAAAGTAAATAGTAGTATTCTAATACAACAGAGTATTGCACAGCAAAGAAAAAGAACAAACTACAGCTACTGAACCACATGGATGAAGCGCACAGACAGAATGTTGGGCAAAAGAAGCCAAAGCCAGACGCAAAAGAAGATGTACTATATGATTCCAGTTATATGACGTCTGCGATGGTTAATTTTGTGTCAGCTTGGCTGAGCCACGATGCCCAGATATGTGGTCAAACACTAATCAGATGTGCCTGTGACAGTGTTTCTGGATGACATTAGCATTTAAATCCGTGGGTAGTGAGTAAAGCAGATAGCCCTCTAGGACATGGGTGGGCCTCGTCTAATCAGCTGAAGGCCTGAACAGAGCAAAAGGCTGACCTCCCAGGGCCACGAGGAATCTGCCAGCAGACTTGAACAGCCACACCAGCTCTTCCCTGGGTCTCCAGCCTGCCAGCCCACCCTGCAGATTCTGAACTTGCCACCCTTCTTAACTGCATGAGCCAATTCCTCAAAATAATCTTTCTCTGTGTATACAAACATCCTACGGGTTGTTTCTCTGGAGCAGTCTGACTAACACCACATCCACAACCAGCACGGTTCATCTATGATGGCAGAGGTAAGATCAATGGTCACCCTTTGGTGGGATACTGAGTAGGAGGGAGAGGAGGACTTCCGGGGTTCTGGCACTGCTCTATATCTAAATCTACATCTATATCTTGGTCTGGATGTTGGCGTCACACAGGACCATCTTTGTGAAAAGTCATCAAGTTTACTTAAGATCAGTGTGTTTTATTCTATGTATGTAATACACCAATGGGAAATGGAAAACCAAAACCGGACAAAAATCTTGTTTGTCATTCCCGGGATCTCCATCCAACCCAGGGGCCTTCATCTACAATGGGGTCCAGGACACTGGCTGGGAGATGGCCAGCCACTAGCCTACAGCATGAAGCTGCATTGCTCAGAACTCACGCATTCATCCAACAAACATGCAGCAAGACTTCATGGGGTGTGACCACTGGACACAGGAGACACGTTCCCAACTCTTAGGGAGGTTACACTCCACCAGAAGGGGGGGGGGTCGCATGTTAATTAAAGAACCACACACAAACACGTAAGATGACAACTGTGACAAGTGCTGCAAAAGGAGCTACCGCAGGGAGAGCCGAGACTGAGGGGAATTCAACCTATCTGGGCTAATTGGGATTTCTTGAGAAAGTCGCAGCTGAGCTAAGGTCTGAAGGATGAGTTGGAGGTAAAGAGGCAAAGGAGGCCAGGACAGACTTCTCCGAGAGGGAACAGCAGGTGCAAAGGACCTGTGGCAGAGAGACAAGAGTGGCTGAAGCAGAGAGGACAAGGGGAAGCCTTGTGCTGGATGAAACCAGAGGCGTGTGTGGGAGCCAGACCCCCGACCATATGGGCCTGGGAGACCATGACACTGCTCTCGGTTTGGCTGAAGGCAGTGGTTCTCAACAGAGGAGCGGACAACCCTTCCAGGGGCCATCTGACAATGTCTGCAAACATGTTTGCTTGTCCCAACTTGGCAGGGGCAGGCGGGGTGCTACTGGGTCTAGTGGACAGAGGCCAGCTTGCTAAACATCCTATGGTGCACAGGATGCCCCCACAACAGAGAATTATCCGGCCCAAAATGTCAATAGTGCTGAGGTTGAGAAAGCCAGCTTAATAAAAGAGTAAGATCTTTGTGGGGTTATTAGAGGGTGATGTGACCAGAGCTGCATTTTGAAAATGTCCTCTGATGGCAGGGTGGAAAATGGACTGGTCTAACAATAACACTAACAACAGTTGCTGCCGCCTCTTTAATAACCACCTACTATGTGCTAGATACCATGCCAAGCGCTTTGTAAGCATCATCTCACTCAGTTCCACAAGAGCCCCATTTTACAGATGAGTAAAGTGAGTGTCAGGGAAGGGAATTCACTCACTAAGGTCACCCAGCTGGAAAGTGATGGACCTGGGCTCTGGAACCCTGTGATGCCTCTTCAGACAGGCAGCTGCTTCCATCTGATAGAGCCGCAGCTCAGAGACACTTGTTCCATCCTTCCTGTGGCCCTAAGGGGCCGGTGCCTGCTCAGCGTCATGCCTCCCAGCCACAGACTGTTTGGATATCTTCTCCCCCGCAAATGACATAAGAATGACATGAGTAACCATGCCTGCCATGTGGAATTATTCTGGAGAGAAAGCAGGTGGAAGCCCACCCCTTGGTCAATTAGGGCTGCCCTTTAATCCTGCCTGAGTTGTCAAACATGCTGTATTAAGACCACATTTTTTGTAGGCACAAAATGGGGAAGTCACGTAATGGCACCCAGAAAGGGTTCTTGGCTCCAGCACCCCCAAGGGATGCCCCTTCCAGGCCTCATATGTTTCATTTCTGCAGGGGGAAAGTTGAGCCCCAGGACCTACCAAGTGCTGGAGGTCCCTGGATGGCAGCCCAGGGAAGAGCTAATCTGGGGAGTGGCCAGACCCAGAGGACCAGGTGGCTAGCATTTGCGGGCCTTCCTTGATATGGTGTTAACCCAGAAGAGAGGGGTAGAATTGTTGGGGACACCTATTGGGCGCCCATCCTCCCTTCTTCTGGTAACAGAATCCCAATTTTCATTTGGGGAGCCACCTCTCCATCACTTTCAGTCTGTATCATCTTCTGTAGTTGATGCCCCACCCACTCTGAGTCACATGACCTCACGTGCCCAATCAGCATGCTCTCACTCAGTCTCTAGTGTCACTAAAGTAACAGGTTCCCCACCGGCACCTGCCCAGTGGGTCCACTGATGCTCCATCCTAGGCACTCAGAATTTTTCGGAGGAAGAAAATCTCTTTCCACTGGGATTGCTAACTTAGATGGTCTACGTCTGACCAGGGGTCACCTTACAAGGACAGCCAGTCTGAGAGTGAAGCCAACAGAGAAGAAAGTAGAACCCAGCCAGATGGAGATGACGTGCTGACAAAGCCCTGTGAGCACCTAGATCCCTCTGTGCCTGAAGCCTGCATACTCTTGCAGTTTTCACATACACAAGCCAACAAATCCCACTTTTTGCTTAAGCTACTTTGAACTGAGTTTTCTGACATTTGCAACCAAGGAGTTTCTACAACAATCCAAAGTCAACTCCGCAGGTATCTGAGGCATGCCTGTCAGGCTCAGTCCATGCCAGCCACTAGGGGTCCTGAAAGTGAAGTTGACTACAGGGTCCTTGGCATGAGGAGACGACAGAAAAGAAAAAGTTTTTCTGTTACGTGTGTCTGGGCAATTAATGGGATCCGAAGCGGATGAATCAGCCCAGTCGCTCTCCACTGTGAATGACATAAATCTGGTTCATATGTGCTTAAGAAACAATGGGTCTTCATTGGCCCATTCCTGGTGTCACCTTCAGGAATGGCTGAATCCAGGTGATCAAAGAATCCCCCCCACCCGTATACACACACACACACACACACACACACACACACGGTCTCACATGGGCTCTCACACTCTTGCCCACACCCTCTTGCTGTATCTCTCTCTCGCTATCCATTCATCCATCCATCCATTCACATATACATTTCACTGATTCTCAGTTTTTCACATATTAATATCTCTGAAATCAGAATGTGACTTATAGCCAAAGGCATGTCATAGTTTAACTGGCAGGCTTTTTATTTTTCCTTCTTAGATGTACACAAAATAATAAACTGTACGTCTTACAGTCAAAGGGATTTATTTTCTATGGCTCGCTTCTCTAGGTATCAGCCTCTCCCACTGCAGAGGCATTTCTCCCAGGTAAGGGGGAAGAAGGATCCTGGCCAGAGACAGCTCTAACATCCCAGAGGAAAGGGAAAGCTGATATACCCCAGGTCTGTGTAGCAAATGATAAGGAAGGATTCCGATGGGCCTGACATGGGCCACGTGACAATCACTATGGATTTGGAAGTAGGGAGCTATGATTCACCAGGCCCAGCCCATACGCCTACCAGTTACCAGTCCCAGGTTCAGCTTCCACAATTGTCAGCTCCACCAGAGCCACCAGGAGCACAGGACAAGTGAGGAGCTGGGTGACAGGACGGGCTGCTGGACAAACATCGTCAACAAATGTCAACCAACCGCGTTTACGATCCTGTTATTCAAAGCTAAGGCATACCGGCCATAGAAAAATGAGTGAAAACAAAAGGAGGGCAACAGAAATCACCCTCGGTGCCACTGGTCAGCGCTGAGCACCATTCACTCTTTGGTGCATTTCAGTTTTCTGTGACAACTCACTAAATGAAAAGCTACGTGGGATTTGCTCACTCAGTTGTTCACTTTGCAGACCAGCCCTATTCCCAAAGGAGCCCGTTTACATTGGCTGGGACTCCTGAGCCCAGCACACGGCCTCTGCCAGCCTGGCAGCCTGTGCCAAGAGGCAGACAGACGGCTTTGCCAGCCTGACCTCCACGTACGTAACCCCAGTCAGAGCTGCTTGGCCACCCTGTTCCTCAGCCCTCCAAAACAGGGTCAGCGGCTGGGAGGGGAGCGGGACCCTCAGACGACTCCACTCCTAGTCTCTGTCTGGCTCTGGTGTGAGTGTGTGAGTGGGTGCAAACACTTGGGGATACACGCTTGCGTGAGGAGGCATGTACAGGTATGTGCATGTGTTGAGAGCACGTGCATGAGTACATTTGCACACACTGCCATATACCGATATGGGCTTATGCAGAGTGTGTGTACATGCAAATGTGTGTGACAGGAAATATGTATGTGTGTATATGCGTGTCTACATGTGTGTATTTGGGTGCAGGGCTGCACTCAAGGCCTGACAAGGGACCCCGTTCCTGCTTAGCCACCTGCCGCCATGCCCACCCCCATGAGACATCTTTTCCCTTCCAGAGCTCTCACCTCCCCATCTCATGATCTCCACTCACTCCCAACACTCCAAGAAGATGGATGGGTGTTACTGTCCCTGTTTGCAAGATAACAAGGCCCAGACAGCTGAATGAACAGCAGCCTCTGGTCACCCCGCCGGTTAGTGGTGGGACAGGCCACTGTCCCCATGATCTTTCCACCAGAAAGGGAGTGCTCAGACTCCTTCAGATAACAAAGCGACACGTTCACCCATCTGTTCAACTAAACAAATATTCAGGGTGCATCTGAGAGCCCAGGGCTAGGGCCAGGTGCTTAGAATGCAGTATCTCCAATCGTGTCAACAGCCTGGCCACTCCATTTTGCACAATGGAAGCACAGAGTTTAGGCATTGCACTCAAGGTCACACAGCTGCTGTAGATGCTGCGGTTTTAGATCCACCCTCCAAGACCAAAGCTGGGAGTGGGAGCTCCTCCCTGATAATTGCCCTTGGCCTCCGAGAGCGGCCTCATCTGCCTCATCTGTGCCGTGGCCCCTTTCCTGGGGGACAGCTTGCATCCAGGGACTGGTAGGTACAGTACCTGGATTGGGAACCTCTCTGAAGGGCCCTCTCAGCTCAGAGCTCCCCCCACAGGGGATGGGCTGAGACCTCCTTCTGTCCAGCCCAGCTGCTCACCCTCCCTCACAGGTGTGGCTCCTGAGAACTCACCCCATGAAACTCCCTGCACACAAATCTCTGGTCCAAAGTTGTTTCCCAAGGACTCAACTGAAGGCAGGTAGTAAGCGCAGAGCTGGGGCCTGAACCCAAGACCTATGGGCTCCAAGGACGCGACGTCCCCACCCGCATGTCTGTCACCTGCCCCAGATGCCCATCTGGGCCTGCCTTCTCTCCTACAACATCCAGCGAGGGGCCAGCTCCTGCCTCCCCCTTCAGGGACAAGAACAGCCTGGATGTTAGAGGAACAGTGGGTTGCCCTGGAATGTGGAGCTATTTGTTTTCCTGGAATCTTGACTCACCGCCCAATTTAAGCCTCTGGGGCCACAAACAACCTACCAACCTCCTCCCTCCAGGTTCACCTTGAACCCGCCCTCTAGCAGCCTGGGTGCCTGGAAGCCCCCAGGTGGTCTTCCTGCTGGGTCCTCACAAACACTATTTCCTTGGCCTGGAATTCTCTTCTGTGCCCAGGAGACGCCACTCCTTCCTCTTTCCTCCCAAAAGCCTCAGTTGGGCTCTCCCCCCTAGATTCATCTACTCAGACGCCTGTACTCAGGCTGTCCCTTGGGGCAATTAAATCAATCCCCTGGGAGAGGGACATTAGGACTTCAGTTCCCCAGGTCAGGGGTCAGCAAACTTTTTCTCGAAAAGGCCAGATACAAAACCTTTTGGGTGTGAAGCCACAGTTTCTCTATGTCAGCTACTCAGTTCTGCTTGGGTAGCACAGACACAGCCATAGACAAGAGGGAAGAGGGGCATGGCTGTGTCCCAATAAAACTTTATTTACAAAAACTGGCTGCAGCTGAATTTTAGCTGCCAACTTCCGTCCCGGGTGAGCCGCACTGAGAACCACTGTTGTAAGACAAGCTAAATGCAAACAAAACACAAAACCCCTGTCACTCATTGTGTGAATCAGATGCCCTCCCTGGTTCTCACCATCAAAACCAATTCAGAAATAAATGGGCTGCCAAGTAGGGTGACCATATGAGTTTGCTTGGGACTGTCACTGCATGCACCTGTTGTCCCAGCATTGTTAGTAAGACGGCCCATGTGCTCTCAGAAATGCCACGGTGTTGATGACAAACCATATTATCATGCTGATGACAGCGGATCACCCTGTCTTCCAGCCCTATTTCAAATGTTTGTGTTACCAAAACAGCCTCATTCTTTTTGATCAATAAAATGATTGATATTAAGAATTGGAACCTAGAAAAATGAATCTATGCTAATTACAAAACAGAAAAAGGAACTTCTGCAGGCAGAGAGAAAATGCTTCATAAATGGAGGGGCACTTGACTTGAAAGAATGTTCATGACTCCTTTTCAGATATTTAAAGACTGTTCCATTGCCCCTCCGGAGCTGCTGGACATGGGAGGAGAGAAGATGCAAAGGAGCGGGAACCAGAACCCGGCCTCATCCAGAGAAGTGAAGGAGAGAGGCCCCTTGAGGGGAATGAACCAAGTGTGGGTTCATGGCTCCCACTTCAGAAGCAGAGCCAACTTGCTCCATCCCCTGCCAGCCCCAGATGGAGCCTTTCAGACATGGCCCTGGCTCCCGGGGGCACGGGCAGGCTGCAGCTGCCATGGTGACTTGGCAAAGAGATTGGGTCAACTCCTGGCCCAGGAGATGCCCCTTCCTCCAAGCTGCCTGGGATCAGCAGAATGGGGACCAGGAGAGGCACATCCGGGATAGGAATGATTTTTTCTTGGGATATTAGAAGCCTCTGATCAAAAGGGAAGGAAACACATTCACGACAGCGTAAGAGTCACAGGGGTTCTTTCACAAGCTTAGCACTTCATGAAACTCTCTGGAAGGCTAAGCCAATTACCATTTGTCCACCAGTTTTTCTGCTTCCACTCGCTTCTGACATCTCATGTGCACTCCTCTCCTGGTCTCGGTCCTGTGAATGCTTGTTAGCAAGCTCTGGGGATGGAGTGGTGATAACCATGGGCGTTCAATCTGCCTTGCTGAGCTGGAGGTCCCTGCTTCTCTCTGTCCAGGAACTTCCCTTTACCCCTCTCTAAGAGTCCCCTTCAGTCACACAGGGCACAGAAATGCCAGTCCAGAGTGCCCTGGGCAAGTCAGGGGAGCCCTGGTCCCACAGCCAACGTACCCGGCATCTTTTCCAGTTCAAATTCCAAAGTTCAGGGAAAGAGGCTCTGATTGATGTCCTCTGGGTCAGGTTTCTGCCCCGATCCAGGCAGCCATGGAGAGGCAGTGTCACCTGTCAGTAAGAACCCACACCTGTGGGGAGCAAGGCAGTTCGCGGAGGAGGGGGTGTGGGCTGGGGAGATGCCCCAAACAATGTCTAATCCAGAGTCAGGAATCTTTGGAACATCTGCTGACTGTGTAGAAAGCCCTGGAAGACCATTTGCCCAGACCTCAGTCCCATTCTCACCTCTTCTCATTCCTACCTCATCCTCCTCTGCTAAATCCCCGTCGCACATAGAGGAACTGGAGCTGAGTCAGTTTCTACAGCGACTCCGTTACCACTTCTGCCAATCCTTCCTCCCAACATGAATGGTTTTCAGGGGTATCCCCATCTCCCCATTTCCACGCTCGGGACCCCCGAGCCTGGGCCACGATCACCTCTTCCAGATTGCTGCAATAGCCCCCTACTTGCTTTCCTTCTCCAGTCGTGTCCTCCCACACTCCATGCTACGAAGTAGCCAGACAAGTGTTCTTCAAACACAAATCTGAGCATTTGCCCAAAACCTTTTCTGTCTTCCCGCTGCCTACAGGAAAGTGTGCCAAAGCCATAAGTGGCCTTGTCTAATCTCACTTCTCACCACTACACCACCCCCCTCCTAGCACGCTACCTTCAGAAGACAGAATTAGGTATAATTCCCCAGCCTCCCACCTACACATACGTCATTTCCTGCCATGACATTTTGCTTATGGGACCCACCCTACTGAAACATTGCCTGCCTTCATCTCATCCTTTAAGACTCACCTCTGCACCACCTCCTCCCAAAAGTCTCTCCTGACTTATACAAACACACAGCATCCAGGGAGCTTTGTTTTTGCTCCCATATAGAGATAAGTTGTAGACTTATCTCTGTCACTAGACCCCTGAACCAGACTTGTACAATCCAAAGGGGCATCACAAAGCACTTTCATAGATAAAAAGCTCTTACAAAGACAACCCAATAGAAAAAAAAAAAAAGAGCGAAGAACAGGAACAGGCAGCTCCCATAAGAATAAAAAACAAATATGTGAAAAACAATTCTCAACCTCTTAAAGAAATGTCAATATAAATGAGATGGCACTTTTATCTATCAGATTTATAAATATCAAAAAGTTTGATAACACAGTGTTTATAACATATGGGGAAAGACTCATGAGACTTGTGACAATAAACATTGATACAATCTCTTAGGAGGGTAATTAGGCAATAACTTGAACGGTTTTAAATATCATGCCCTTTACTCCAGAAATTCTACTTCTATACATGTGGATCTATACTGGAATGTACATGTATTTTAAAGATGATTACTCAGGTAGGTCCCTTCCAGCATAATTTTTGTTAGCAAAAGAAACAAACCACCACCAATGGCCTAAGTGCACAGTAGAATAGCATGCAGCCATGAAAAATGTAGGTCTAAAAGGGTTATGATTTTAATGGAAAAAAGAACAAGGTGCAAAGGAGTGTGTAAAGCATAAAGTATAAAGAGTGAGTATGAAGGGTCTACACCACACACTTAAATTTGCAGACTTTCGGGAAGGAAAGCACTGACAAGTAACAGTAGCCCCCAGGGAGAGGATGGGACTCAGGGAGGACAACACAATCTACTTTTCAGCAAAAACATCTCTTTTGTTGTGTTGGAACTTTTTTACCATGCTCATTTTTTTTAATGTAGAAATTTTAAAAATAACAATCCACTGTGGTGTCCCCCCACCTCCCATTAATAAACCCCTCAAAGGCAGAAACACTTCCGGACTCATCTCTGGGCCTGTGAGGCTCACGTCTGCGTGCACTTTCACGAGGAGCTTGACTCTCCAAACACATGACCCCTGCCGGAGCCAAAGGTCCTCTCCTGACACCCACGCTTCCTGCGGGCCCAGGTCTCTGCATGTCCTGGGAATTTGAAGCCACTGGCTGAAATGTAAACCCTTATAACCCTGAGGGCTGGCACCAACCCCACCTCCGCCCCAGCCACCAGGGGCCCCTGCGGGAGCTTCTGCGGGCCTCCCTCCCTGCCTGCCCCGTGACCCCCATGATGCTCGGGAAAGACTGGAACACGCTCCACACCCAGACGCAGCGCTCACCTCCTGCCACTGCCTGGCCGAGTGTACTTGGGGGTAGAAACACCGCTTGATTCGACAAATGCGTATTGAGTATCATTCATTCTTCCAAATATGCGTTGGCACCCACGACACAGCAGGTTCTGTTCTCGGTACAGCAGTGAATGGTCCTGGAGGTGCCTCGGTGCCGAGAGCTTACGATCTAGTGTGGGAAGCTCGGTGCTCCGGAGCTTCCGGCCTGGCGGGGCGGGGTGGGGGGGGATGAGCATTAAATGAGAAAATGTGTGTAAAGGCTTAGCTCCGTGGCTGGCACACAATGCGCCCAAAGCACACCCCTCCTCCACATGGCGCAATGACGCAGAGGCCGGAAATCAGTCATTTTTAAATAAATGTATGTATATGACCATATATATATATATGTCTGTCATAGATATGACTGTGTATGTAGTGATTATATACATGGATGTATATATAAGTCTGTCATACATAACTTCACTATGTCATTTGGGGAAAATATTCTGTTAATTTACCCCACCACCCACCACTGTGGGGACAGAGTCCCAGAGAGCAGTTTCCAGGCTCTCCGCCTCACGTGGAAAGGTGCTGGCTCAGGTAGTAGATGGCCATCAGCTGTAACCAGTTAGCCAATTAGCCACTGATATGACTGCCGTGGCTGAGCTAGCAAGGGCGGATTGCAACTGGCAAGTGGGGTGTGTTGGTTGGTTGGTTGGCAGCAGAGAAGCAGACAGTGGATTGCGGATCGTGTGGCTCCTGCTTCCTGTGTCTCCAACCCAGCCGCGAGCGAGACTGTAGTGGTGTGACTCCCCTATCTATGGCTCCGTGGGTGTTCCTTTTTGGCCTCACCATGTGGAGCGGGACCAGAGTCCCTGCATGACAACCACTCACCCTCTTTGTGCCATTTCATTGAGACACAGGTGTTGCCACCCCAGATTCACCCCTTCCCTGTCACTGCACAAATGCTTATTACACAACTAATCGTGAGCATAATGACATTACGATCGCTCCCTTTGAGCTCGCCCTGCCCTGGCTTCCTCTTTCCCATTCTGTTTTCCTCCCCCGCATTTCTTGTTATCTGACATACTATCAAGTTCACTCACTTATTTTTTTGTTCACTGCCCCACTAAAATGGAAGTTCCAGGAGGGCAGGGATCATGGTCTATTTTTTTTTTTCCATTGACTCCCTGTCATTTGGAAGATCTAGTGCATAAATGGCATAGGATGAGCATGCACTGAATGAATCCACGAGGGAAATGAACCCCTACTGTGTGCCAGGCACAGTGAAAGGTGCTTGACATACATGGTCTTTATTACTCCTCAAAATAATCCTCTCGTTTGGCCAATGCCATTACTGTTATCCCCAATGAAGCACAGAGAGGTTAATCAACTTTCCCAGGGACACACAGCTGGTAAGTAGGGGAGCCAGCACTCAAAAACCCAGGCAGTCTGACGCTGAGCATTGCCATCCCAGTCTGCCTGCTGGGCACTGGGGTGGACCAGTGAGGCAGAAAGATGGATAAAATGTGGCCTCTGACCCCCTGAACCTCACTGGCCTATTGCCAGGGTAAGTATGCAATCACTTCCATTAAAAGTGTCCTGCTGGTACCTCTATTTCAGCTGAAGCAAAGTCATGATGGGTCAAGGGGACGTGAAAGGGTCTGAGAAGGCTTCTTCAAGAAGGATGGCCAAGCCGAGCCACCCAAGAGGCTGGACGTTCACCAGATCCTGAGTCTGGATCTCTCCAAGTTGAGCAGCCTTGCTGTCACCAAGATGCACACACAAGAACCACCATCTACAGCTGCACACTTGGGGCTCCCCCACTACCTCAAAGTAAAACCCATAGACTGAACCCTCCTAAGGAGCAGGCACCACCCACAGCAACGAATGTTCATTGCCTGGGGAATCCATGGGGCCCATAGGGAAACTAAGGCTGACAGAGGTTCGTTTATTTGCCCAAAGTCACAGCTGTGAAGTGACAGAAGCAGGAAGTGAGCCCAGGCTGTCCCTGGCTCCAGACCCCTTCTCTTAACAGCTCTGTTAATTTTAGTCAATCCATAATTAGTTTTTGAGCAATGCAACTATACTGCATTCTATTTCTCTTGTTTGTTAAAAGAAAAAGAAGTCTATCTGTTCAATGTAAATTTTTAGAAGCTACCATAATTTTCCTATTGTTTTTTTTCTTTGACATTTCTGTTTTTTTGAGGCCCTCCTCTTTTGAGAGTCCATAGAAATAAATGGGATCTGGGGGTGGAGGTGGGATGCTGAGACTACAAAGTGGGACCGCCCTGTTTGGGGAATTGTAAATTACTGGGCAGGGTGGAGCTCAGATGGATTTTCATTTCTTATGCAAATGTATCTGTTCTGAATCCTGAAAGGCAGGACGACTCTCCAGCTTTTCCAAGTGGGGCTGAAGGGTGGGGTCCACAGAATTCACACTTGGCCTCAGCCTGCTGATGCTCTAAGATTGGATACTCAGCAACTGCCCAGTAGGTCGGCATCGGAATGGAAGCAAGGTGGGGCTGGGTGGGACCCAGTTCCCACTCATCATTTGGTGATGATCCCTTCTGCAAAATGGGAAGAGGAAGATGGGATGGTGCCCACCTCGCAGAAGAGTCACTGCCAGATTCTCGTGGGGACAAAGGGCAAAGGGTACTAATGACCTTCACCTCTGTGGCAGAGACCAAGTCTATTTGATTCATCACCATAAGCTATAAATGAGCTGGTGCACAGTAGGTGCTCAGTAAATACCTTATAAACGAAGACATGATAATATAGAGTCCATAGAGACTGACTGAAAGGTGGTTCCAAAATTCCAGGGTCAGTCAGAAGAGCTGGTGAGTGCTGTGCCCTGCGTGGGGCAGGGTGAAACCTGTCTTAGGGCGCACTGCAAAGGGACTGTCAGAGGGCAGGTGCTGGTATGGGCTATAAATGCCACGGGAAGGAGAAAGAGCCTGTCAGCTTCCCAGGGTGCATCCCGTTGCCTATACTGGGCCTGGCACATGGTCGGTGCTCCTAGAAGCTTGAATGCATTCATAAGAGCAAGAAAGAAAGAGGGGAATTTGAGTCCCTTCAGGAGATCATAAACTATAGTCCTTTTCTTATGTCACAGTCAGTATCTTTTCAGGAAAAGCAGCTAAATGGTTGCAAAGGACATTTCAGACACAGTGGTGAGGCTCTACCATAAACTCTGGAAGCCACCTTAGCTGTATATGTTCTGGGAGCTGAAAGGAAGGACCCGCATGAGTCTGGGGAGCCGCTCTTATGCTTCGTAAACTCGGGATTTCACTTTAATTGGCAGGCAGGCCCATAACTAAGGTCTTCTTACCTCTGTTCAGTGACCATTTCCTGAAAGGCTCAAGTATGTCTTTTCTCAGAAACCACCACCAGGCAGAGTCATCCATGGAGATTATGCCTTTTGGGGTGGTGGTCGCATTTGATCTGGTCACGCCACATGGAGGGAGCCCCCACCCCCAAACTGTGAATTCATCCCATTGCAGGACTAAACCCAGAACTGCCTCTCCAGTCCCATCCAGTGGGTCGCGCACTCTGTCCTAAGAAAACCCTGATTGGAATTTGCAGAGGGAAATGAGACCCTCCTGTGGGCTCAGGTGTCTGGAACATGGTTATGTGAGACATGGAAGCAGACAATATCCTGGCTGCCTGCTTCGAAAGATTGTGCGTGGGGCTTTGCGTGGGTCATCTCTTTAGATACCACAATGCCCCCGTTTCACAGAGGGTGATGGATCTGAAACTGCAGCCCCTCCCCCACTTTACCAAATGACTTCCTCCCTCATGAAGCCATTCCTCTCAGGGCAGATATGCAGTAGGCACTCAAAACATATTGGCCATGGACGCACAATGGTACATGGTTTCATTCATTCAGGCATTTGAAAATATGCCCAATTCTCGTTACATAAGATGGTCCATCCATTGATGGAATACTGTACAGCTACAAAAAAGAGAGGCATTTCTTAATGCATTGACATGGAAGGATCTTCAGGGAAGATCCTTAAGCAAAAAAAACCCCAAACAGATCAAAATAAAGGGCAGATGAGACTATACATTCCTCCATTTAGATGTCTGGGCATCTTAAATTCAGTATATCGAAAGTGGACCAGGTGATCTCTCCTAAACCTGCTCCCCCACAGCCCTCTGGAGTCCCAGTGTTTCTTCCACACACTAAGAACAAAAACCTTGGGCCGCCCGCATGGACGCCTTTCGTTGGCTCACAGATCACATCCTATCCGTGCGCAAGTGCTCTTGGTTCTACCTCTAAAATATATCCCAACTCTGATCAGTGTTCAAACACAAGTATATTTAGTGTCATGGGCTGCTGTGACAAAGTGCCACAAACTTGGTGGCCAAAGCAACAGAAATTCAGTTTTTTAGGATTCTGGAGACTAACAATATGAAATTCAAGTGTCAGCAGGGCCCTGTTTCCTCTGAAGGGTTGAGGGGAGAACCTTTCTTTGCCTCTTCCAGTTTCTGATGGCTCCTGAGTTCTTTGGCTGGTGTGGACGCTACTCTACTCTCTGCCTCTATCTCCACATCACCTTGTTTGTATGTATCTTTCTGTGTCTTCTTTATATAAAGACATTAGTCGTTGGATTCAGGGCCCACCCTAAACACAGATGATTTTATCTCAAGATCCTTAACTAAGGACGTCTGCAAAGACTCTCCGTCCCACCAAGACCTCATTCTGAAGTTCCAAGTAGACACGAATTGAGGGGGACATTGTTCAATTCATTCACCAAGCCCGCATCTCCTTGATGATTGCTACAGCCTCTAAAGTCTGTCCCCGTTTCTAATGACCTTGACCCCCTCCCTTCTATTTACAACACAGCAGCCAAAGTGATCCTGCTAAAAACAGGTCCGGTCCCATCCGTCCTCCTCGTTAATCCAAAGGCCGCACCTCACCCAGAGCAAACAGCATAGAGAGTCCCTTAAAAAGGGCCCGAGACCCTACAGTCCTCCCGAGTCACTGCACCCCAGCCTCAGTCTTCCCAGAGCGTCCTTCACTGTGCCAGGCATGAACCCCCCCTGGGCCTTGGCACTTGTTTGTCCTCTTCCTAGACCAGCATTGCCCCCCACAGCTCACGCCCTCTCCTTCTCAATGCAACACTTCACTAGCTACAGGAATGCTCTGTCCTTTCCCTCTCTCGTTTTTTTCCAAAGCCCTTCTCATGATTGAACACTCAGTGTCATTTACATACCTATTGTGTTCGTGATGGGGTCTCCCACCGGAATGTAGCACAGACCACATGAGGGCAGACGTCTTTCTGATGTGTCCCCAGCCCCTAGGACAGTGTCTGGCACACAACAGACACTAGTGGCTTCAAAGATGTGTGGAGTGAATAAATAAATAGACATTAAACCGGAAGCTTCGCCATTAAAGACCACTGGGGAGGGGGTGCATGTGGCCCCCCAACATTTTATATGTTTCTTTAAAATGTGTTCATTGTAATCATGGGATATTTTTCTATCTATCACACTAGCAAAAATTAAGCATATAGGACTCTAATTTGGCAAACAAGTGGAGGGACATCCAGCCCTTGCATGGTGCTGGTGGAAGTATTTCTTGGGTTGCTCTCTCTGGGAGCCAATATGACAGGTGGGGTAATAAAAGCCAGAGAGGTGGGCACACTCTCTTGGTCCAGGAAGTGTCCATCCAACATCCTTAACTTTCTCTGAACTTTGTCTCTTGGTCACACCATGACTCCATCTGGTTGGGTCGCTTTTGGCAGCTAAGCACAGAAGGCTAGAAAAACAAGTGTCCTTGCAGGTTCCAATTCTATTTTCTAGAGTCAGAGGGAGGCAGCGCAGACTACATCTCAGCTGAAACTTTGGGCCAACATCCTCGGCCTCAGTTACTGGACAGATAATGATAGCATCTCCCTGCAGGGTTATTTGGAAGATTGAAATGAAATAATGGATAAAAAATATTTGGCCTAGACCCTGGCACATAATAAGTACTCAATAAACAATATCTGGTATTGTTTTAATTCTTTAAAATAAAAATATAAAGGGCATGAATGTAACTTACCACTTAAATGATTTTTTTCCCTCCAAATCCAAATCCATTGGTTTAGCCAATGACCTCTAAGGTTCCTGCCAGTGTTGACAGTCAATAAAGTTCTAATGAGCCCCACCCTTGGGCTCACCCCAGCCACCGCCTCTG
Organism: Rhinolophus sinicus; assembly: GCF_036562045.2. Classification (NCBI taxonomy): domain Eukaryota; kingdom Metazoa; phylum Chordata; class Mammalia; order Chiroptera; family Rhinolophidae; genus Rhinolophus; species Rhinolophus sinicus. The sequence continues at coordinate 21,288,706 of NC_133762.1, forward strand.
ATCAGGTAGGCTTAAGAATTTTAAATTCTGAGCTAGACAACACCAGCCCCACCCACCATGCCTATTCCTTCAACTCTATCCTAGAATGTCAGGGCGTGGGGAGGTATCAGACTTCAGAACCAATATGGAACCCATCCTAGGCCAGGTCAGCTTGAAGCTCCAGCACAGGTCACCTCCAGGGAAGGGACAGCCACAGGGGCCCTGCTTCAATGACTTGGGTCCCAGCTAAAAGCAGCTGAGGGTTTTCCTTCCCTGCAACTGACTTTATGAGTCTTACTTACACAAAGCTGGTATACTGAGCCCTTCCCATCTCAGATCCCTCCCAACTCTCCAACCCATGCCCCAATTCCATCCACCTCATCAAGTTCTGTCAGCTCTACCTTTAAAATATTTCCCAGATCACTCCAGCTCTCTTCATCATGGCTCCCATCAGCTGGCAAGTCACCACTGTCTCCTGTCTCTTACTTGTTCTTCTACCTGGGCCCCTGGCTTCGATTCCTACCCACTGTGGTCCATTCCCCAGGTAAAGTGATTTTTTAAAATATAAATCTACAGCTCTCCCTGTTTGCAACCCTCCAATGGCTTCCCATGGCACCAGGGACAGAATCCAATTCATTCCCACAACTCACACGGCCCACAGATGCGGCTGTGGCACTCTCCCACCCCCACCCCACCTCATCTCTTCTTCTGCCGGGAGACCTCTGTCCCCAGTTCTGCACAGATAGATGATGGCTCCTTCTCACCCATCAGCCCAAATGTCACCTCCTCGGGGGGAACTCCTGGAACACCCCATGTAAAGCACCACCCACCACCCTCCCCCCGGCCCCCATTCATGTAGACTGCAGGGGTGTGGATGAGGGTACAGTGCAATGAGGGCAGGATGGTGGGATCTACCAAAACCAGAAATGCAATTCCTCCGCTTGTCGGGATGCACCCACAAACACCCCCGTGAAATGACCTGTGAGCAGTGCAGTCACTGTGTCCTTGTTTATGACAGCAGGAGACTGGAAAGGATGAGTTATCTGTACATCACACACAAAAGCGTACCTTGCAAAACAAGGCAGCTCTATATGAACTGGTAAGGAAACATCGACATGACAAACCAAGTGAAAGAGCAAAGTGCCAGACTGTATGCAAATGCCACCATTTAAGTTAAAAAAGAAATACATGTAATTGTGTGTCTGCGCCTAAAATATCCCTTCACGCACACCTACTTGGCAATGAGCCTTGTCTCTAGCCAGGGGACTGGGTGTTGGGAGACAGGAGCGGGAGGGGAACGCACTCCTCTCTAGGTCCCGTTTGTGCCATTTGTATTTCCACTTCGGGGCCCCAGTTTACACAAAATAATCATAACAATAAATGCCATCCCCCTGGTGTGATCTGGCTTGTTTGTTTGCAGGTCCCCTCCTTCTGGTGTCTTCTGAGAGCAGGGAGCTTGTCGCTGAAGGATGTAACTTTAACCTGAGTAGCCACAATGTCGTGGGTACCAGAAACACTGCCCCAGGTCAAAAATGTGCCCCAGCTACTGTTGAATGCTGGGAATAACACCATTTAAAGTTTATCTATTGTAAAAAAAAAAAAAAACTACTGGGGCAGTGGCATTTCCATTGGCTCCCCATTCTTTCCTTACGCAGAGCACACCACATTGGCAGCTACGTTTGTGATTTGTTGGCTTGAGGTCTGGCTCCTCTAACAGAGTGTGAGCTCCACAAGGCAGGGTCCAGGGCAGGTTTGGCTCGCTAGCATGGTGGGTAGATGAAAGGATGGATGGATGGATGGATGGATGGATGGATGGATGGATGGATGAATGGATGGAAATGGATGAATGGATGGATGGATGGATGATGGATGGATGGATGGATGGATGGATGGATGGATGGATGGATGGATGGAAATGGACAGACGGATGGACGGATGGGAGAATACCTCAATTGGCCTCCTGGAGATTCACTTCAGCAATTCCTGACCTTTTGGTATAAATGGATTTATTCATTCATTCCACGGATATTTATTGAACATCTACTAAGAGCCAGATTCCCTGCTGCATTCTGGGGTACAGCTATGAACAGGCCATGACTTCCTCGACAGCAGGAACCGGGAGGAGGCGGACGCAGCACGACACAGTGACCACACAGCGTGACAGGAGGTGTGATGGGAACTGAGAGGACACCTAAGCCAGCACAGGCTTGGGAGGCTCCGGAGGAGGTGATGCCCACGGTGAGACTAGGGCTGAGAACAAGGTGAGCATGTGAGGCCCAAGGAGGTAGGAAAAGCTTCCAGGCAGAAAGACAAACCCCGGAAAGGGCAGCAGTGATGGCAAAAAGAACCCTGAAGACTGAATTGACGTCAAGCTGGAGACTAAGGACCCTGAGCTTGTGGGCCAGAAACCCCCTGCTCCCCACTGCTCTCCACGGGGTGGAAGAGGCACAGCCCAGCAGATGGAGGACACCCAGAGGGGCTTCTTGCCTTCCCCTCCCCGCTTTCCTTCTCTCTGCACATCTTTCCCTCCTCACCCCTCCCCTCTCCTTTTTCTTTTCCTTTTCTTCCTTTCTTCTCGTTTGACCAGAGGTCATTCCATTCCACCTACTTCAAAAGAGCTCAAGTCAACCTTTATCGAGCACGTACTATGTCCCAGGCACTGAGCCAAGCACTTTACATGGGGCAGAACATTCCTGTCTTCCATATCTAGCCCCTTCCTAACGGATTAGGAAACTGCCCGCCTCCAGGACAGGACTCCGGAGCTGGAGCGCCAGTCAGGGCTGTCCCATTTACCAAGTGAGGGACCCTGAGCAGACAATGCACCAGCCTGTGCCTCGGTTTCCCCATCTGTAAAATGGGGCTTTTATCGCCTACCTCCTACAGTTGTTGGGAGGAGTAAATTAGTTTAATAAGAAGAGTGTCTAAAACAATGGCTGGCACATGCCACTGCTCTAAGAATGGCCTCTGCAGGCCGCCAGGGCGGCTCTGGAAGCGTCAGCAATTGCTTCACTTTCTGTGCCTCTAGTGCCTCATCTGTAAAATGGGCAAAAATAGGGTTATTGGGGAATTAAATAACAATGCAGGTGTGCTTTCTCTCCTTCAGTAGATTGTTTTACAGTAAGCATCAGATTTCTGTGTGTGTTTACTAAACCTAGTGTTTTTCTAGGTTTGAGAGCAGGTTTCATTGTTTTAACCACGTGCAAGTTAAAACATTCAAAGTGGAAAAAGTAAGTGGACAATCCGCGTCCCCCACAGCCATCAGCCTCCACCCTGGTCTGTCTCCCAGCCCCCTGCCCAGAGAAACCTCTTAGGGGGCTGTCATCTCTTTTCCCATAGTGTAAGTGTACGGGCACGTGAGATGTATTACTTTTCTCACCAATAAATAAGCAATTGTTTGCGACACTTCTAATTCATTCTGTCATCTGCTAGAACAAGTTAGCAACAATGGCTAGGGAAAACAACAATGAAAAGAGTTGAGAAAATTCTGTCTTTTCTGAAGATCTTTTCTTAAGTTGTTGGTGCCTTCCACCATGCAAGTTTTTGTCTTGCGGGGAAAGACTATTAACAGATGTCAGGCGTGGAACAATGTCTCCTGCTCACAGAAACTCAGCATTCTCAGGCCAAAGAGAAAAAGAAACAGGAGGGAATGAAGCCCAGAGTTAGGATGGGGCAGGGGGAGGGGTGGCCTTGTCTCTTCCCTCACCTGTCCTACAGAGAACTGTTTTCGGGGAGAAAACCACAGCCCCAAATTTCATGTTAGGGAACAGCTACCCAAGGACGCGGGTCCTTTCCTGTCACATGAACTTTACACGGGCTTCCTTGACTCGTTTCTTTCAACGTTAATTTTTTATTCACTTAACATGTAGCCATTTGTATAAACATGACGTCGGTTCTTCTTTTATTTAGAAAAGGAATGCATATTTGTTTTTAAATTTTTACACACTATAGAAACATCAGGTAAAACGTGAGCTGATCACCCACCGCACAGAAGTAAATTCTCTTTATGGTGTGAGCAATTCTTCCAGATTTCTCTCTGTTTATGGCAGCATTTCTCCACCTCTGGACTATTAACCTTTGGGGCCACATCGTTCTTTATTGCAGGGCCGTCCTGGGCACGGTAGGATGCTTAGCGGCCTCCCTGCTTCTACGGTACTCGACTAGCGGCCAGTAATAATGCCTGTGGGCACCAGCTTAGGTCGGGAGAACAGAGGACAGACTCCCTTCCGGCAGGGCAGCTCTGGATGCGCAGGTGGCGCTGAGCAATGACAAGCCTCCACAGACCGCCCGACACCCTGCTTGGCCATGATTCAACACAGGTGCTTACTGAGCAAGTGTCGTGTGCTGGGCATGGAGCTGCTTAGTACACAGGGGGACACTGGAGGGCGGATGGACAGGCTGCCTGCCCTCGTGGCCACACAATTGAACCATAAGGAGTCCCTTGGTGATTCCTGCACCCTAGACCCAGGGTTACTGATTCAACAGGTCAAAGGCAACCGAAGGCATCAATATTTAATCCTTCCAAATGCCTCTGATGACCTGCCAGGTTTAGCAGCCACGGCTCAGGGGTCAATGTTGGGAATACCGAGAAATACCCAGTTAAATGAAACAAGTAGAAAAGTGAAAAAGGCCAGCAAGAGTTTAGGATTTGCTTTGGATAAAGAAGTTGGGGTGACTCCTCCCTGAGAAGCTGAAAGGTCAGGTCACTGGCTAATGTCCTGGCCACCAGAAAATGTCACTGTGCCTCAGCCTAGTAAAGAACGAACACTCAGAAATGACATTCCATTTAATAGTGAAGAGCCTCCGTGATATTACATGGACCAGACCCGGTGGTCAGACCATGGAGGGGGCTTGGGGAGGCAGAGATGACACCCCATGTTTAGAAAAGAATCCATAGATAGATCAATGGGAAGAAAATAACAAAGGGAGACATCCTTTCCCATCCTGTTCGTTTTATAGGGCTGCCATAACAAAGTACCACAAACTGGGCAACTTAACAGAAATATATTGTCTCACGGTGCTGGAGACGAGAATCGAAAATCAAGGTGTGAGCAGGGCCAGGCTTCCTCTGAAATCTGGCGGGGAGGACCCTTTCTGGCCTCTTCCAGCTTTTGCTGGTGGTCAGCAATCCCTGGTGTTCCTTGGCTCCTGGCTGCAACTCTCTAACCTCTGTCTCTGTCATCACGTAACCTCCTCCCCTCTTGTGGCTGTGTTACCTCTTCTTGTAAGAACATAGTTCGTATGGATTAAGGCCCATTATACTCCAACATGACCTCAATTTCATTACCAACAACCCTATTTCCAAATAAGGTCACATTCTGAGGGACGGGTTAGGCTTGGACGTACACCTTTGGGGTACACAATTCAACCCGTAGCCCCCATGAAGTCCCAAAAGGCTTCTAGTCTCGGCAAGCACCAGATGCCAAAATAACCTCCTTCAACCTATCCACGGTCACCTGAGATTGTCATTCCTTAAGACCAAGATCTTTCCTTGAAAAATGTTAAGAAACCACAGGCATAATCCATGTATCATGATAAAAACCCCAAGATCTGACCTTGTAAAGACTCTTAACAAAGCTATTCCTTGAATAGGTTCCTGGAATTATGCTTTTCAAATCTACTCAGTTTCCATGTTTTTCTTTCACCCATCTCCCCATCAAGATGTTATCCAAAAGAGGCAGGAAAACTACAGTCTATGATGGTGCCAAAAATAACTGAGCAGTCCATGAAACTATGGACTCCAATGTAATAGTAAGTTTTTGAAATCATGAGGTCGTTTGCTTCTGCAGATTATGTTTTATGTTACTAGCACAAAAAGACTTTCCAGGTGTGGTACGACTTTTATCAGTGGACCTTGGGAATGATGCCAGCCTGGGTTGGCAAAACCAGGAAGGGGTCAGATATTGATGCCTCCAAGTGTCACCAAGCCTCCCCAGCATGGTGGCCCTCAAATTTTAGAGACGCAAATGAAGACTGTCAACTGAAAGAGAAATTCCAGGTATCGTGAGATCGTGATATTGAGGATGCAACAGTACCCCTGGGAAGAGCACACCTGTGCATTGCAGCACACAGTTTTCAAAAGCAAACCCTCCTTAGCTTCAGCTGTGGGAAAAACCCTCACCGCCCACTGAGCTCCCGCAGCTGGGGAAGACATTTGCGAAGGGTCATTGCGATGCTGGAGTAACAGAAAGCTCCCTCACCTGTAAGGAGTGCTTAAAGGAACCTCAGACTCTTCTTTTCCCTTGGGGCCCCTGGTAGCTACTTTCCAGGGTCTCCACCTACTTGTAAAGGAAGACAAATTAAACTGCCACAAACAGCCACACTGCCCCCCAGGAAAAGGAAAAGACTAGAGAAATACTCAGAAGTCCTCAGAGGTGATGGCAAACTCTACAGGCGTTCATGACAGCTGGTAACCAAGGTTTCCCCCAGGAAGTTCGGTAATGCATTCCACAACCCACCCCCCACCAGCCACCGAGCCTGGAGAGGAATGTCTCTGTCTCTTACCCATCCATGACCCTATCCTGTTTTGTTTTTTAATGTTCACATATAGGAACTGTAGAGCTCACCCTGACACTAGACCTAAAAGAAAATAATGGCCATTGTTATGGAATCGCTGAAAATGAGAACCAGACTAACCATCTCTTTCCTAACCCACAACAAATTGTGCACACGTGGAAGGTAACAGCCCTGAAGTGCTATTGAAAACACCCTCTCTGACCTTCCAGAGAAGCTCTAACTGCTCCCCACAAGGCAGAAGGGCATCTTCAAGGATGGGCACATCTCCAGCCGACAGATGCAGTCTTGCTGAAGAATCTGTCCTAAATGGGAATTCTAGATGCGTGCCTTCAGACAATGATGGGTTTTCCTTCAGTGCAACCAGGAAAACAACGGAAGTATCTTCATTTCTTCTCCCAGAGGGCAAAGACTTCAGCGGTGTCATGTGCCTTAATAAAAAGCCCAATCTGTCTCACAGCCAGAGTGCAACATGGCACAGGGCGAAGGAAAACAGTGCCATCTGACTAACGCAGGGCTTGAAAGTAAAACCACCCTGGCCCACGGGAAGCAAAAAGGTGTACCAACTGCCTCAGGCTAGGGCCACTGGAGTTGCAAGTGCTCAAAGGGCAGGGCAGCCTTCTCACCAATCAACAAGCGCTTGGTGGAAACAACCTGGTCCAGCCAGCGTTTCAGCAGGGACCTCTTGAGGGGACCTGGTTGTTTTGCATGGGTATCACCTCAGAGGTCCTGGGAAGAAAACCCCGGTATCAGTGCACTGGGCCCAGGAAAGTCAGTGGCTATCCCGGGAATGAGAAAGAAGTGAGCCCTGAGCCAGGCATAAGCCCTGCTTATGACTCACTTCAATCCTTGGTTGACTTTGGGGCGTTTCCAGAACATTGTCTGCATTGCAACTCGGCACAGCTCCTAAAAGCCAGACTGTAGTCCAAAAGCAAGTTAAGATGCTGATAACAAAATAGTCCTTTTACCTTCGGCCCTTTGTCCCCATAACTTCCTTTTAACACCCAATATCTCACGTCTTCACTGAGAAATCACTGCCAACATAAGACCTCCTCTCGCTGCTCTAGAGCAAAGCAATTGTGATTTTGACATATCAACCAGATAAACCCAAGTAAATGAGAACATTCAGTGGCCAAGGACAAACTGCCAAGCGCAAAGTATTAGGTTGGCAGAGTTTAAATTACTTAATCACATCCAATGCCAACATTAAGTCAGGAATCGCGGAGCATTTGGTAGAGTTATGAATAAAGATTATGAGACTGGAGCTGCAGCAACGGCCTTGTCCAATGTGGAAAATCCTTTTGCTCCCACTTCCCTTTGAAGCCCCGCCACTCATGCCAAACTATAAACATATCACTTCCTGGAGGACATGCCAGGCCACTTCAACTTGAAATCAAGCACCGGCAGTGTGCATCCAAGATCCTCAAAACATACAGCAAGGAGGAAAGCCCTGCCACTCTTCTGCTCCCCAAGCAGAGGGCAGAGACCCCACCTCTGATTTACCCGCGGACAAAACTATGAGCACACCTTGGATAAACACCCGTTACCGCGGTGCCAAAGATGGACAATTTCGATTGATTGAAAACAGTGGGAAGAAGCCCACAGACACCTCCACAGCCTGCATTTGACTGAATGCCAAGTTCTCCTAAGGAATGTTTGCCCAAGGACTACCTACCTACAACCACTTCACTTCCAGTCTCAATATTTTGAGGTGGCAACTTGGCCCGCAGAATACAGTGTTTCTCAACAGGGCAGCCTTACACAAGAGACATTATTCCCAAACTGTTGGCTCCTGTTACTACTGTCAATCAACTGTCCCTCACACACTTCCCAACTCCCGTGGTGGTGAGGAGGATGGTCCTACCCACACAGAAACTAGGGGCAGCTGAGCAGTCTTACAGGAGAGAGGAGAGGAAACGTCAGGGTCCCCTTGGCACAGTCTTTCTGCTCAGTCCTATTAACTCAGCCAGTCAAACCACAAATTAGACCCGCCACTCATCTGAGACACTTAAAAAAAAAAAAAAAAATCAAGTTATAACCAGCCGGTCACAGCTTCTATCGAGAATACTTTTTATTATACAGGTCTCATATACACAACAATTACTTGGGGAATGTTTTCTAGGCATGGAGTTCAATTCCGAAACTCCATGTCACCCACACACACTGTGTCGTGCACTCACCTTTGGGTTTGGCCCACCAGGAGTGAGACACAAAGTTATTGCTTTGTGAACAAAGCTTCAATTAAATAGAATCTTTCGTATCAAGAACAAATCCCAGGGTCCTCTTAATTCTCAATACCCTGTATACATATGAATAAAACCTAAACATGTGTTTTAGATGACCCATCACCTTTAAAAGTTATTAAAATGGAATCCCATTTCTCAAAAAGTCATAAGAAGTGCACCCGTATTTACAGACCCGATTAAATTATGCATAAATAAAATCTGTACACTCAACGCACCGTTTTTCAAAAGAACAGCGCCTCCTCCGGGATGGGGTAACAGGCAGCAAAAAAATGCTTCATGCCTACCCTTTTCAAGTTTACTCGAAACACCAAGATGTGAAATAAATACGCAAATAAAGCTTCAGTACCTTAAAAGAACAGGTCATTTCAAGAGTCTCCCATTTGAAGAGTTAACTTTCAAAGATTTAAAAAAAAAAAAAAAATCAGCAGGCTTTGTTTCTACAAATTTTGTAAAAGCCCAAAGGCCCCCTTCGAACAGGGGGGGTTTAAAGTGTGTCAAATACTACGTACTAACTAGTTGCTAAGCGGATAGAATCTTTGCCTCCTACGGGATGTAGGATTTGATATCTGAAGAGTCTAGATAAATACCTTTTGTAGATAAATATTTAGTGGGCACAAAAGCCAGCCATTATTGTTGCTCTGAAAGTTATTGTTGATCTGAATCCCATCAACTTGACATTTTCCCAGCTAAAGAGTGGGTTTGTTAGCCTGGGGGATTTATTTAAAAGGTTCTAAAACTTGTAGCACCACTTTTCAGAGAAAGGAAGACGGGGTTCAAAAAAATAAAACAGAAGCTTAACGAGTAAGGAACCAGTACTTGTCACCTTCTGTTAACTTGTCCAGAGTTAAGGAGACGCTTCAGTGCTAGAGAAATTCTAAGGACTCCAGGAGGGTGGTATGTAAAGATCCGGAAATTGACAGAGGCCTTTAATGGGAAGGTGGGTAACAAGCTCAACCTCTCCCCCAGGCAAGAGGAGGTCCTGTCTGTGCTGTCGGGTGGAGAGCGGTTTGGGAGACTTTCCTTCCAGACTCTCTGGCCCTATGTTCACGCCCATTTCATTTCCTGTGTTTCTCCATTTTCTCCAGGGTTTTGCTTGAATCGGCTGGACTCTGGTCTCCAGGATTCATGTAGGACTTGTCTAAGACGGCCAGGGCTTCCTTTACGTAGTTTTGCATTGCAGACACAGCAGCGCAGATGGCGGGGCTGCCAAAGCCGTGGGTGATCAGGCTGAAGTGAGACAAGCAGTGCTGGATGTTTGCCTCCAAGACCGGGGCTGGCCGGTTGTTCCCGTTGGGAGTTCGGTCCTGGTTGAGAAGCTCTGTGAATTCTTTACACACTTGCCTGCGAAGAAGACAGTCAACACACACCTGTGAGCACAACCTAGCTCTTGACAGGTGAAGAATAAGAGACTGATCGCCTTGAGGGTGACACCTGGGAGGCAGTCAGACCTGCTGGCCTGAGCCAAGGCCCTCCTTTAAACTAACAGCAATCTCCAGGAGAGGCACTTAGCACCTATTATGTGCTAGTCAACCCTATTTTATTTAACCCTCACCGCATGAGAAAAGATAACAGGATTAACTCCAGTCCCAAGGCCAAGGTCACCAGGACTGGTTAAGTGGGGCCAGGATTCCAGTCCAGGAGGTCAAGGGATGTGGGTACAGGTTGGCTTAATAAACCAAGTGGGAGAATGACACATTTCCCTGAAAGTCACTCTTTTTATCCAGGCTGGTTCGCTGTGCTCCCCCCTCCCTTTTGCCCCGGTTTCCTGACTTGACTAGTTCTGCTTCATTTACCATGATTTTTAAACCAATTTACTGTTGGTTTCTGTGAGAAATCCCGCAGCTGCGATGTCATTTTTTGAGACATTTAATTTGCCCACTTGTCTCCTACAAATTCAATGATCATTACAAGAAACAAGTCCTGTTACCAGGAGGCAGAAGCCACACAATCTCTACTGGAGTGACAAAACCAATTCTTTCCAACACATTTTCGGAAGCTATGCACATATCATCATGGAAAGGTAGTTGAACTATTTTGACCTCAATAACCAAGCAGCTCAAAAAAATACTCACTACTGGAGCAATACACTCATTTTACTTAAAACCCACCCAAAAGTTAACATATTTGACTTGGTCAAAGAAGCGCCTTGCCATTTTCTTTTGTTCTCCACCCTAACTTATTTCATGCGCATTTCTTTCTTGGGCACCAAAGAGGGGTGCTGGCCTCTCAACTTCAAGGTCAAAGTAATCGGATTCGAGCCTGGATACTTACTGTGCAGCCAGCAGCATATTCTTCCTCGCTGCCATCTCATTCCGCCCGCTGAGATGAGGTCTGGTTAAGTACTCAGCCACCGGTTTACTTGGAAACTCAGCTTCACAGACATACGCAAAGTCCCGAGCCAAGTGAATAGCCTCACCTACAATCAGCAGCAGCGACAACAGACGTTAGGATGCCGTGGTCCCCACCCGCACATGTCCTGTCCCTGTCCTGTTCCTCTTTTCCTAGCTCTGTCTACCAGTCACTTTTTCATCTGAAAGAAAATCGTCTACACAGGGACAACAATCCAGGTGGGAAGCAGAATGTCCTGGGCAGAAGGGACTCTCCCCTAGGAATACAGGGTGAAATCATACGAAGACCCCGACATGTTTAACTGTCCTTAAACCCTTGTTAACCAGTCTCCTGCCCAATTTGAACAGATTATATTGAGACACAGCCATGCTTTCTCTTGATAATGGGTTATTGTGGAGAAGTAGGAAAATTTAAAGACAATCACACTTGACAACAGCAACTGTGACAGTCTTTGACGTGGAACTTTTCTAAACTAGGCCACCTCGTTACTGAAGGGAGCAAATTTCTAGAATGTTTCTAAAAGGGAGACAGTAGTGTGTTTCCTATAGGAAATGTTAAGAGCCCCAACTACCAGCTTGTGGGAGCAGAGGGAGAGAAAACCAACAGGAGTCATGTCCCACCAGAGGTGCCCAGTCCCAATTCGGCAGCGCAAGGCGGCCGGCGCTTTTCAGAAGCCCAGATGGTGCCCCCCTCACCACTCGCCTCCCCGGACTCACTAAATCAGAATCTGAGAACCATTGTTCTGGCACACACTTTCTTATTCAAGTGCCTCTGCCAAGCTAGGAAAATCTAGTGGAGACGCATTTATGCACCGTGCACGCAGAACCCACCATTCTCCATGCAGGACAGCTGGTCCCCACAGGCAGTTAACAGGCAGCTCCTTTCTCCTTGCCCTGACCTCCAAAGACACTTGTAGAAAGGTAGAGCAGGGCTCTGCCAAGTCTTTCAGCACCAAAGTAGCACCATTAGACCAGGGAAAAAGTGTTCAAAAGCTTGCCTGGCTACGAGGGCAGCACACCCCTGACTGGCTCCCTGAGCCAGAGCCCAGAATTCGTTGATTGGGCAAGATGCTAGAGGTGGCTGGAGGCTGCAGGATAAGCCTGTCAGGCCTCTACTCCATTTTCCCAAGCACAGTAAGTGTGCGTGTTTGGTTTTTTAAAAATTACTTCTTTTTCTTACCCCCTTTTAAAGGCTATATTGCATCCTTGGTTACTTTCCAGGTTGGGGAGTGCAGGCCCATTCAAGAAACTTTAATGTCACATTCTACTACCTTAGGATTGGGGGGAGGGGCTCATCGGTGGGCCCAGGTCAGGTACTTTTTCCTTTTAATGGGTGAGGGGGAGATAAAGGAATTGTGAATTGGGCCAGTCCCATGGTTTATACAAGGGCTTCTCTTCACTGACCACAATCCCTACAAAAAGCCCAGAACCCACACATACTTCTGCCCACCAGTAAGTAACGAGCTTTTCAAAGGCAAACCAATGGATCGATTGCATCTTTCAAAAACTGGATCATTTAACAGGACACGTCTCAACACCCTAGGGTGTGATTTCTTAGGTTAGAAAAACCAATTTCTTTTTACACTGATCTTCTGGGGAACCCAGAACAGGAATACGTAAGCAGCCAGATATTTAAATATTAACTTAACTTGACAAAATTACTATAACTCGTTGTAATGAACTTATACGACAATTCAAATCACCTTCACCTGGCTCCACCTGCGACTGAGTTACAAGTTTAATTTTTCTTCCGAGAAGTATTCAAGACACAGCAAACTAAAAACACCACAAAAACTTTACCAAAACTCCACTGACCTTCTACTAAGGATGTAAGGAGGGTTACATGCGCCGCTTTCCGTCTCCCGGCTGGAAGGTTCAGCCCAATCTTGTCCAACTTCTCCCGCAAAGACCGGCCTCCATTTTTAGATTTGGCTCTGAGTGAAAGAAAGTCGACTATATGGGGCGGCCGGATGGCTCAGTTGGTTAGAGCACGAGCTCTGAACAACAGGGTTGCCGATTCGATTCCCACATGGGCCAGTGAGCTACGCCCTGCACAACTAGATTGAAGACAACTAGCTGCCGCTGAGCTTCCCGAGGGGCAGCGGAATGGTTCAGTTGGTCAGAGCGCGAGCTCTCAACCACAAAGTTGCCGGTTCAATTCCGGCATGGGATGGTGGGCTGTGCCCCCTGCAACTAAAGATTGAAAACGGCGACTGGACTTGGAGCTGAGCTGCGCCCTCCACAACTAGATTGAAGGACGATGTGGAGCTGATGGGCCCTGGAGAAACACGCTGTTCCCCAATATTCCCCAATGAAAAACAAAAAACTAAAAACAAAAAAAACACAGTTGACTGTGGCTATTCAAGAAACCACACTTTAAAATCCCCAATTCTTAAGAGTGCTGCAATTCGTCAGACTATCTACATTATGTAGAGCATAATCAAACGATGAAGGACTCCTCATTTAATTAATCCCTGTAAAATTCAAAAATCTTTCTTAGTATTGCAAACATTTTTTTTAAGTCACAAACTATTTCAAGTTGTGCTGGAGACAGTCAATTTTCACTTGTGAAAACTGCAGCAGCTCCAAAAAAACATCTTTCTAGGCGGAACAAAGCCCCTGGAGCTCGCCTTCCCTTAATACAGACGGCCACCACTGTATACACGGACTCCGGTTCTAACCCAGTGAGAATTTGTTAGCTCTGGTTTAGCACTTCCTTCTACATTTGGCACTTTCTAAAAGAGAAGAAATGCACTCAAACTCTCTGAGCTGATTAGAATTCAGTGTTAGGTATAAAAGTTATGTAAATGTTAAAAATATCTCCGGGTCCTTTTATCTAGTCCCCAGCAACCACCCAACCACCTTGCCTGCACGTGTCCCCGTGTACCTTCTGAGAACACCTCCCAGTAATGAGGCATTTAAGCACTCAGGCGGGGACAATCGCCTCTGGACTTCAGCAACTGTCACTTTGTATTTAGATGTGGAGCTCAGGAGGGACAGTCTTCCAGGGACTGAGCAGAAGACCTCGCTGGGGTTCATCACAGCCCCCACCAGCTCCTTCTGACAAGGGAGATTCAAGGGGTTCTTGGTCATGGCAACAGGACCTGTGAATGCAGATAACAAGTGGCAGTCTTGAGAGCTGCATCCAAGCAAGAGAGACCTTTCAAACCACTAAGCAAGGCTGAAAGAACGCTAAAACAAATAACATGGCCGTGTGGGGCTATAAATTGCAAGCAGATTTTTTTAAAAGCCATATTCGTCAGAAAATCGAATCTGAAATTCACAAGTTAACACCTTGTTAATTAGTCAAGATCCCAAGCGTGGAGGGTTTTCATTTTCTAGCCACTGTTAAAATCTGTTTAATTAGAACGTTTGTTTTCAAAAGACTGCTTCAATACGAAATAAGTGGGGTTTTTTCCCCCCTCTCACTCAAGGAATAACCAAAATCACAAGACTCACTCAGATCCTTTGCCAAAAACATTTCAGTGCAACTGATCATGGTAAAATTTTAAATACAAGCAAACCTGTTCTGTTCTAAGTTTACTGGGAAATTCAATTTATTTTTGTTTTTTTTTCCCCCAAACCCATTTTCCTCCAGCTGATTTCAAGCAGTCTAACTTCAAGTAACAGACTGTAAGTACCTTTAATTTAGGCCTACTCCATTTCTCAAAACAACCATACTGGTAATCCCATCAGTATGTAACTTACTTTCATCAGCCACTCAGTCACCAAGTACAGTAATCCAATTTTGCAAATCCCGTCTCCCCTGATCCTGCAGAAACCCAACCTGACAAGATCACCCCCCACCCCCACCACTACCCAGTTGATTCTTTCAAGGCTATTAGGCCAAACTGTTTCAAAACATTTTTATGCAGGTCAGAATGGTCTTTACCCTATGCGTACTTGAAATCGGAAATAAAAATCACAACTCATTCTCCGACAATTAAAATTGTCACAGAACCAACCAGGGGTGTGTGTGTGTGTGTGTGTGTGTGTGTGTGTGTACACGCGCACGTGCGCGCTTTCCAAATTAAATCAATGCTAACTCACTCTGAAAGACTTCCTCTAACGTTGTAAAAACACCCTCAAATGCAAGGAGGAACATATCCCAGCATGAGACAGCATCCTTTCTCATTTAGTTGAGAAAGAAATTCCCTCTCTTCTGACTCCTAAAACCCGCCTTCCCTGAGTCCTCATCCTTTTTGTCCTTCCCGCCACTTGTCCCACCCCAGTCGGCCACCAAATGTCCCCACCTTGCCATTAAGCTAATAACTTCATACCACAGTTAAGAACCAGTATAGGCCGCGTGTGGCCCGAGGAAAATAAAAGATGTCGCTCACTGCCTACCTTTGCGAATAACAGTCTGATCGTGCAAAAGCAGGTGCTGGTCGTCAACAATCTGGGGTAGAAATGACAAAGTTTCCTTTAAGTTCGGGGGAGCCTGGGACGGGGGTTCGGAGAGTGGCTGGGGGTCAAAGGGTCTGGGCCCGAGGGGCCAGGGGCTGAGAAGCCGCTCACCTGAACCTCCTCCATCTGATGCGCCATGTCGTGGAGGCCCAGGTTCTCGGCCAGGCCCGCGGCGTCCAGGGTGTGCGCGTGGGGCAGCAGCAGGTCCGAGCGGCGGTAGCCATCCCTGCGGGCGCTCATGGCGCCACCGTCCAGCCCGGAGAGATGGGGTAGCAGGCCGGCCGGGCGCCCGTGGTGCGAGGGCAGGCCAGCCCCCTCCTGGCTCTGGCGGCCGGGCCAGGCCTGCGGCTGGCTGCCGGTGGGCGCCGGTTGGTGCAAAGGGTTCATAGCAGCGGCATACGCTTCTCCCAGATGCGAGTAGGGATCGGCTGACTGCGAGTAAGCGAGCTGCTGGTAGGGAGGTGGAAAGTAGGGTGGTGGCTGATACTCTGCGACTCCGGCATGGGAGAGGGGCGGCGCGGGGCTATAGAGATGCTGCCCGGCCGAGGAGAGGTGGGGAAGGCGCGGGTTCCCATTGCTGCTCGCGTCGTGGCGATCCTGGGAGAGAGACACGGACACCCGGTTAGTACGAAACCCCGCTACTGCGAACTGGCCACAGCCGCCGCGCTGAGCCATGCTCCCCCGGGGACCCACCACATTAGCCCGGACCCGACGCTCGGGGCCTGCCCTCGGGCCGGAGGGCACCCAGAAGCAATGTGCCCTGGGAATTTCGTTGTAAACCGCGAATCTGCAGAGGAAAGGGAGACTGATGAAAGACCTGGGGGGGCACGCCCTCAAAGCCCGACGGCGAAGGTCTGGGCACTCGGACGCCCCAGGCGCTCTGAGATGCCAAGTCAGTGCTCCAGGCCTTGGGCCAGGAGAAGTTGGGCCCCGGGCCCCGGGAGGAAGTCGGCACGCGGTGCAGAGCGCTCTCGCTCTCGCTCACCAGCCCGCACATGTTGGCGTCACCAAGCAAAAGAAGATGGGGAAGCGGCGGGCGCAGATAAAGCGCGCAGCGCGGGAAGTGCGCATCTCCCCCGCCCCAGGGAATCTTCCTTCCACGCCTTCAGGACAAAGACCTCCCGGCAAGTGACACTCCCCAACAGGGCCTGCCACCCAGCGCCGTGGAGGAACTCGAGAAGGAACGCGCCGGAGCCGGAGCGGCACTCCCTGGTAGCATGTCCGGACCAAGTGAGGATAGGAAGTAAGACCGCCATTCCCGGCCACGGTCAGTGTCCCTACCAATCGGGGCACAGAAGAATTAAGGACCCCGAACATTGAGCAACCTATCCTGCGCACGTCCCCTCGCCCCACGGCTGTCCGACTTAATTCCTTAAGGACGTGTCTCCGCGTGCTCTTGGGGTCACAGGGTAGTGAAGAACCAGGAGAAACATGGCACCGTCGCCCCCTAGCGTTAGAGTACGGACCTGCAAACTGGGGCAGCCCCTCGAGGTCCCGGGAGCGCGGTGCGCTCCTGTGGGCCACCAGCCCAGGCTCCCCCGTCCCAGAGCCCCGGCGCACGCCTCCCGCCGCCTGCGTCTTCCTCTTCCCGCTCGCCGCCTCCCTCCCTCCCACTCTCCGAAACTCTAGCTCAACCTGTCGGACAGGCTAGAGCACTCCGAGCGCTTACGGCCCCATCAGGCCTCAGCGGGCCCCCCCCCCCATCAACAATCCCCAGCCCCCACTTCTCTTGAAAGCCAAACTTATGTTGTTTTCTTCTTTCCCTAAGAAGGTAGCGGGGCAGATGACAAGCCCGCCTAGGAGGAGACTCCGCAAAAGCTGTTGCCGGCAGGTCTCCTCGTCTGACCCCTTTGGACGGAGATTTCGTGCGTAAAAGCCACGTCTAAGGAAGGGTTGTAGACCCGGCGCTCTTCCGAGAAAACCCGCAGAAGGGCTGTTTTGCTTCGCATGAAACAGACCGGTAAGTTCGGTGTGTGGGATCTGCCATTCTCTTTCCAGGCCCCGTTCCCGAGGCTGGATCTTTTGGAAAAGGCCTGACTCAGTAAGGGGGCCCCGGAGAAACGGACTAGGGGGTGTCCGGAAAAGTGGACCCCGTCCCATTGAAGGGCAGCGGCGGGTGCCTGCTTGCTGCTCCTGCGCCCTCGCCCCCGACCTCGGTCCAGCGGCCCCCGCCTCCTGGACTGTACTCGGGCGGGGCCGGGCTGTGCCCGCGCCCAGCTCACCTCGCAGTCCTCTTCATACTTGACATTATCGGTTATTTTCCACAACATGGCGTCCTGCGTCCCCCAAAACAGTCGCCAGTTAAATCCAAGCTCCCCCCACCCCCCGAGCGGTAAATCCAAAATTGGGGTCACGGTGGCCAGGTGTCTGCCGCCGCCCCCGCCGCGCGCGGGCCTCGCTGAACCGGTCACTGGAGACGCATCCGCGGCTCTGCGA
The DNA here is from genome assembly GCF_036562045.2 of Rhinolophus sinicus. Taxonomy (NCBI): domain Eukaryota; kingdom Metazoa; phylum Chordata; class Mammalia; order Chiroptera; family Rhinolophidae; genus Rhinolophus; species Rhinolophus sinicus. The sequence continues at coordinate 21,306,632 of NC_133762.1, forward strand.
GCGTAGGTGCTGGTGCCGCCGGTGTAAAGGCCGCTGCCAAGGACCCGGGAAGCCGCGCCCGCACTGTGTGTCCGGGCGATAGCCGGGGGACCCGGGCGCCTTAATGAGAAGGAAATTATCATAACTCCTCCCCGGGGGCCGGCGCGAAGGCCCCGGCGCCGGGCGGGGCGGCCCCCAGCCAGTCCCAGCTTAGCTCCGCCCCGCACCCCAGTCGGGCGCGCGGTGCGGAGACCTACGACGCGGGGGGCCAGAAAAGGAGTGGGCGGCACCTCCCGAACAGCCTCAGGCCAGCGAGGCCAGGGTCCCCCGTCGCACCTTCCATCAGACCCCCACCACGCACATGCCAGAGATTGGCCGATGTGAAGACCCGGATCCAAATATCTAAGAGCCCTCCTCTTTCGCCTAAAGCGCCTTCCCTCATCCTCCAAAAGACGTTGTCACGAGGAGTTAGAGACCCCGGGTTCGAGGTGTCTCAACAGCTGGGGTCCTCTTATCTCCTAAAACTTCCCCCCGCCACCCGCTACACCGAGACAAAGTGTAAACTGTAATCATGCTGCTGGAGCCCAACCCATCCGAGAGACGTTCCCCTCCAGTCCCGCTTTGTGGGCACAGGGCGGTTCAGTACCTCCGAGAACGGGGAGAAAGGCCTTCAGGGGAGTCAGCCCCAAGCGCGCCGGGGCTCCACTGGCCCCTAAGTCTGGGACAGCGGAGACTCGCCGCCATCGCCGAAGCTGCATCTCAGCAGCTGGCTGCGGCCCGGGGGTACCCGCTCGCCCTCGCCCAGCCCAGCCCAGCCCTGCCCTGCCCTGCCCAGCGTCGGCCCATCTGGGTCTCGGACAGACCAGACACTCGGAAGCCTCAACTCACTCGAGAAAAAGGTGCGGGGCCGAGCACAATCCAAGCGCCACCGCCGAGGGGAGGGACGGGATGGGGAGAAAGGGAGGGGCCTGAGGGGCTCCAGCTGGAGAGGTGAGCACCCCCGTTCCGCAGATGAAGGCGGAAAACGAAACTGCCTTCCATACAAACGCTGCTTCTCCCCTCAATATATATTTGCCACCCGAACTTGAAAGCAACACGCAATATTAAAAAAATTTTTTAAAGAAACGAAATTCTTTGGCCCAATTGTTGTAATTGACTCTTTTCACTCCAAGGGTAAAGTCGGTAATTTTCAAGGGCGAATTTTGTTGGGACATCCCAACTGGCTGCGGGAGCTAAACATTCTGAGGGGATCGGAGAAGTGGATTATTGGGATTTGATGCCGAATCCGATTTCGCAATAATCAATTTCTATCAGTCCAGTGTCGGTCTGGAGTGGACACTACCCCCGCACACCCCATCCACAGAATGATTGCATCCACCGCCTTCCCGCTCCTCCTCGGGATTGTCTGATATTTAGCATTTCTTTAGACCCAGATGGGCCTAAACTAAAGAACTAAAATAAAAATAGGCGTCCTCCAAACTAAACGTTCCCCCCTCACCTTAGAGTAGACACATCTGAGGTGATCATTCCGACCAGGTGTGAGAACAAAACCTAGAAATGAAACCACTGGGGGCTTTTGGGGCCATGTTTGCGGGGCTTTGCACTAAAGTAAAAAGGACAACGCACACATGACCCCTGACACCTCGCTCCCAAAACATGGGAGTCTGGGAGTAAAACAAAAAAACCGTAGAAGCAGGGTTCCTGGTATTGGAGGTGGGGCCAAGGGGTACCCGCGCAATACAGAAATAGCACACGGGCCAGGCAGGCACGGTGGCGCCCAGGGCATGGAAGGTTGGGGTCCCAGGCACTCCTGACAGGGAGGCTGCGGCACCTCCTTCGGGTGCCCCAGACATCCAGATCAGAGACTCGGGGGCCTCCTCCATGCTGGGCTTTTTAACCCCGGGTTTAACTCCAAGACCGGCCTAGGGTGCAGCGTGAACAAGTTTTCTAGCCTGGGTGGTCAACTTTACCCCGGGCAGGTTGGGGTCAGAGCTGAGCAGAAAGGTGCCAACCCCCCAACCCAGACCGACTGTCTTTCCCTCTCTCAGCAGCGATCGCCGAAGGCCGGATTGCTCCCGGCCAGGGGGGGCGTCTATGGCAGAGGCAATGAGGGTCTGAGCACCTCGGTTCCGGGAGCCCTAGGGGGGCAGCGGTTTAGGAACCGCTTGGCAAAGACCATTCATTCCTAAGGCAGCTCCCTGGAACCCGGCGCTGTTCCCTCTCCAAGGGGCACGCGCTCAAGCTAGATCGGAATTTTCGCGCCCTAGATGTAGAAGGCGGCTCAAACAAGTCCTCGGTATTCCCGGCTAGAATGACCCTGCCCAAACACTCACACCCTCGGCTTCTGGGCGGGAACGCCGGCACGCGCGCTCGGGTCAGGGTGCCGGAAGCCTCAAACCTTCCTTGAGCTCAACTATTTTCTCAGCCGCGAGCTAGGGAGCGGGGTGTTGGGCACCCAAGACAGACCTCCCTCCAGGACCCCGCCCCTCGCCGCACGAAGACCCGAGACTACGTAGCGGCGCCTGTAGGCAGCCACCGCCCCCGGGAGGGTGCCCCCTCCCGCACCTCCCGGACTTCGCCGCCGCTTAACAGTAACAACGTGTGGGGATCCCCTGGGCAAGCCTCGCTGGCCGCCTCGCATAATTAAAGATCTCAGAGTGGTGGGTTGTCAGCGGCTCCCCTCTGTCGCCCCCTAGGGAGCCTGCACTCACACACACGCTTGAAGCGCTGGACCCAGGCCTCCAACTGCTCGGATGGCCCAAGAAACCCAAGACAGGAGGCGACGAGGCGTCTGCAAGGACAGCAGCGCCCAGACTGTGCGTCACCTCCTACAAGGCGCCGGCGGGTGCCTCTGGAAACAGAGCTCGGGACCCCAGGCAGGGGTCCTCGGCCACCCACACCACCACCGCTAACTGAGAAAGGCGGCAGGGCGGGTACAGCTGGATTGAGGGTGGCCTGCGACCCCTCTTCCCTGGGAAGGGGAGCGGGAACGGCAGGTGGGAGCCACCGAGCGCCCGAGCGGACGCCGCGCCGCGTGCAAGGGGGCCCACCCTTCGGGAACAGCATGACCTCCGGCAGGGACCGCAGTCAGTGGTGAGGCCCGGTTAGGTAAAGCCGAAAAGCCAAGGCCTGCAGCAATCCGGCAGGAGGGCGCATTCATGCGCCCTACCCTCTAGAGCACCCACTGAACAGACACTTGGCATCAAAGAGCACCCGAACTGTCTAAACTCACTAAGGTGCACACCTTGCGGTGCCATAAGCATCCGTTCACAGCCACTCCAAAATAGCAATAGTATAAAAATAATTGTTCTAATGGCGTGCCAAGTGCCGCTCACACCCATAGATTCTTCACGTGTTAGCCCAAGTCCAAAGAAACTCCATTCACTGCTTCTTTCTAAGCGCGCCGCGCCAAACTGTGTTCTTGAGGGGGCTTTGCAGTGTATAGCAATTCCGCGCAAACATCTGCTTTGTCCGAATGGACAAAGCAAGGCTCAGAGCTGAGGCGGCCTGTAGGACCCAAGCTTCCGGAGAGGGCCCAGATCCCGCCGTCCCAGGTCTAGTCCCGGCGCTCACTGCCAGTGCGCTGGCCAAGAGTAGGGGTCGTGAGCGTAGTCTCTAACTTGACAACCATCGCCCCATTTCTCACCAGGCGAAGGTGAATTTTTAGTTGTCCAACCACCTCAAAGCCACAAACTTGCCTGCTGTTCGAGGCCACCTCCCTAGCGGCTCTCGGGGATCTGTTAGAGACAAGCCTGGCTCTCGCCTCCCCTGTCCCGGGGGACCCCCGCCCTCCAGAGGCCAAGTTCCACGGCAGAGTGCTTGTCACTTCTCCACTAACATTCCCGGGCCATTCGTGTTCAGCCTAACCGCTCCGAGCGCAGGCGGGAGGACGAAAGCGCGAGCCCAGTGTCCCCAGCGGCCTTCTCAGCTCGCGGTCCTAGAACACCAGACACCTCCAGGCCACCTAAGCCTGACGGCCTGAAAGCATTTAGCTGGTCGCCGCCAGGAGAGGAGGAGGCCCACTATGGCCCAGCGCCGGGCGGCGCCGACTCGGCTTCCTACGCCAGAAGAGCGCAGCGTGCAGGAGCCACCCTGCACGCTCCAGCGGCACCCATCCCACAGGCGGGCATCCTGACCCTTGCTGCCTGGCCTCCCAGACGCCTCTCCTCCCTGCGGAGTCCCATGAGCCCTCCACCCAACACCTCTCTTCTCACCCCTAGGAACTGGAAATTCATGTCGTCCGCTCTTCAACCTTCAGTGAGTTGAGGATTTTAAGAATGGAAGATACCAAGGAAGAGCTGCCCAAGGGCCGAGTCCGGTGCTGTAAAGTGCTCTGAGCGTTTATTTAATTAACGGAAGGGGGAGGGGGGCAATTCGCAGGCAAAACGGGCTATGGCGATTGGAGGACACACCTGAAAGGTTCTGTTACTCCTCCCCTGCCCTCCTCCTCTGGGAAACTATAAACTCGCCGACTGAAAGGGGTCATCCCAGCGTTTTGAATGATCCTTCCCTGTGTACTATATGACAGGCAGTACTAGGGCTTCTTCCATCACGAAATTATTTTAAATGTCCGGATACGTCTTGCTGAGAAAGGACATTTTAAAATTTATTTTGTCTCCAAAGCCAGACCTATTAACATTTCCATGAATTCTCAGCTGCCATTTCTAGCTTTGATCTCACTTGAGGCACCTCGCAGGTTTCCAGGTAAAACTGAACCAGGGGCCGCGAACTCCTGCAGGAGAAGGAGGTGGGTACAGGCAAAGAGACTTCTTTGCACCTTGGGTATCTGTGCTATTTGCCTTAAGAAAAGAGGCAAAGTGCCTTGGTTACAAAAAAGAAAAAAATAGCTGAGAGCCCAGTAAACTACAGTCTTCTTAAGGAAGACCGTAAACACAGAAATAAATACTGTTTATTGACTAAACTATCACGTGATGAGACTCACGGTGATCACCCCGGTGGGCAGAAGAAATTAGATTTGTACAGAAGCTCTTCCTCATTACCTGGGTCCTCGATAGTTTTCACATAAAAACTTCCTAGGCAACGCCAAAAGTTTTTTTTTACTTTCTTTTCTCCTGGGGAGATGAGTTGAAAATTTACCCAAGATTCCTTTACCTATGCCTAGGAGGACAGAGAAAGAAATGGCAGGGAAAACTGCGGGTTTCAACCCCACCTACTGGTAAACTCCACCAGTTTCTCTGTCCCCGGTCGTCCTTTCAAAGGCACAGTTTCTAAAATGCACCAAAAGACGTTTATGATAGAACCATCCATGGAGAGAAATGGACGTTTTTTTATATGTTACGAAATAAAAAGTGATGGCAGCTTGGTGTAAAGGGATTTAAACATCCACTCTGAACTTGGAGCAGAAATTGGGAAACTTAGCTTAGTTGAAGGTGTAACTTGGATTTTGATCATTAATATTCTTCTGTTCTAAGACTAACACATGCTGTTTTTTGGTCCTACTAAAGGAATAGCTAAAATGACGCAGGCCACATTTTCGGGGGTAGCTACACCCAAGCAATAGGATGGAGAGGTGGGGGAAGGGTATGGAGAGAAAGCTGACTTTTTACTTCCTTATGGCTGGGGTTTTGTTTCCTTTGGGGGGAGTTGCAATTAAGTGTCTTGTTTTAATTATTTGTTTAAATGAGCACACTCATCACTGTTAACATCCTGCTTTTATTTCAAAATGTAGTCCAGAAAGGAATTTTGTTGTTGTTATGCGTTTCTGGTCTTTGTTGCTGCTGTGATTGTATCATACTGTTGTAATTTTTAAAAATGCAGTAACCCCTGTTAATGTCCAAATGTATTGACCTCAGGAACTGGAGGACCTTGGACTGTCACAATATGTAACTATGAAAAATTGGCACTTGGGCAAGGTTTCAACCTTCCCGGGGTCCCCGTACTCTAGACAACTCCCACTAGCGGTGTCTACAGGGCAGCTATTCGAGACCCCTTTCCAAGACCCCTCAGCTCCCTAGCCCCACAGCTGTCATGGGTGGCCTTTCTCCTTTGCCCACAATTTGAAGTCCTCCAAGTGGGGCTGCAGAATCTCCAGCTAACCTCCCTCATCTTCCTCACGTGGCTCACGAACGTGGACGTCTCTGGATCTGGTGCCAAACTCCTGAGTTCTGCATGTAAGGACTCATTTCAGTGAGGCCAGCAGCCCAACAACAACAACAACATTTTAAAAAGCCAAAATGGCACCATGGCAACCCAGGGATCCAGAGGGAAACCCTGGCCAGCAACAATCAACACCCACATTAAAACCAGAGCCTAAAACAAAGAAAAAATATCATTCTTTAGATCCACTCTATACCATAAAATACTAGTTTCCAAAGATAGGCACACCAACCCAAAAATGTGAAAGACCTATGTACATGTATATATATGTATATATATATTTTTCACCTGAACAAAATCTTTAGCCTCGAAAACTAAGAGTTGGAAATGTTTTTGTACCATTCCTTTTCCCTAAGAAGCGTGGGCATGCTTAAAGAAGATTCAGAACACTAGCCTGCCCTCATTTATCCTTTTAGGGGCAAGTTTTTATGTTCTACTACTGCAACCAAGTCCAACTTCATTTATTTGTCAGTTGAGAAGCTGTTATCCATTAGAATCTCGGACATATCACAAAGCCTTGATTTGCAAAGTGAAGTCAGGACCAGGGCAGCGCATTACCTGGGAAGGTGTTAGAACTTCCAGTTCTGAAGCCCCACCCTGGACCCACAGAACCTAGAACTCTGTGAATAGGGCGCGTGAGTACCTGTGCCTTGACCAGGTGATTCTGGCAGCCGCTGAAGTTTGAGACCCACGGGCAATAAGTGTGAATTATTTCTGCCCTTGTTCACATGCAAGACTCTCAGACTGTGTAGACTGAACCAAATTGGCAAGTTCCCAAACCGTCATTTAAGAGCATACGTTATGCGATGCCTCTATTCCTCTCTGTGATCTACGTCATGAAAAGCCTTTTTATACTGAAAGGATGTTCTTTAATCTTATCACACATTGGCCTTTTAAACAACCATTTATTTACCCTACTCAAAACCACTTATTCAGACTTTGATTTCACGTTGTCTTAAAGAAACAGTTTTTCCTTCATGTATACACTTTGTTAAAAATGCTATAATTCATATGAATTTGGGGGTAAGGGGAAGAGGAGGCAAGGGAGTTTATCTTAAGTGAAACATGGTTTTTTTAAAAAGAGTTTGATTCTTCCTGTCCATGGGTCCTCCCCCACCCAGAGGATTAGATTATAAATACAAATTTCAGTTACATTCAGGAAAACGCTGAGGCCCCCAAAGAGGTGATTACCAGAAATCAAGTCTTCCCCAGCTCAGCCCATCCAAACAAGCAAGTCACCCGTTTCTTCTTTTGGGCCACAACCCCCAGGACAAGGCAGAAATCACAATTTCCCCTCACCTGAACCAGCTGCCCATGTGACTCTGGATGACCCCCAAAAGAAGGGCAAGTCAGTTCCTTACAAGGCCAGTTACGGGAGGATAATGGCCAGAGCTGAACTAGGGTGAGGGAGCGAAATTTAAGGAGACACCTAAAACCTTGGTAATCAAGACAATCATTTTAATGCACGAACTTCAAAAAATTAAAATGAACACACACACACACACACACACACACATCCTTGATGAACAAAACATCAACATCTTAAATGCAGACAGGCGGCGGTTGTTTGTTTTATGACTGTGTTATCATATAATGGAAGCAGTTATTTCCAATCAGCTGCTGTCCCAAGCCCCTCTGTGTCCCCTACCAGGTGGGCTGGTGAGAGCTGAGAATGGCATGTGAACAACTGGACAAGAGGGGCTTTGTAGATGGCCATGTTTTTTGATTGTAGAACTTTTAGAATTTTTTTTCTGCTTGAGGGGCTATTTTATAAGTGTAAAAGGGCACACGTTTCCCCTGACGTACCAAACAGTGGAAAACAGGGGCCCAAATGACTTAAATATCCTATTGTATCTAGGATGGTCACTCACCCAGGAAGCTAGAAGGCTGGTGGTGTCTACATTTCCTGGAATTCGCCACACCCTCATCTTTACTCCGGGTAAGACCACAGGCTTGGGAGCCAGGTGATTTCCAAATCCTGACTCTGCATACCTGAAGCAAACTATTTCAGTTCTCAAGTGCCTCAGTGTTTGCATCTGCAAAATGGAGATCGCTGTGCCTATCGCATGGGGTTGAAGGTTCAATGAGATTACGTGTGTAGCCTGTTTAAAACAACAGCTGGTAATAAAAATGTTCCCTCATATTACTATTACTCTCATTGAGCGTTTTACCTTCCCTCAGAGCACAAGCTGCTCGGTCTGTTCACAGCTAAAACCTGCTACTCAGGCTGACCAACCTACCCACACACACCCACACCCCCAGGGTCAGGTTAATCAGCGGAGCGAGAGGAGCTGGAAGGCATTCATTCTTTCATTCTTTCCTTCATTCGTTCAACTAATAGTCACCAGTGTCTCTGCTAGGCTGTCAGCAGGTAGGCAATCTGTCCTCTTGCAACTTGTAGTCTAGAAGGGGAGGCAGTCGTCCACTCAACGATGGTTTTGGGGGCCTACTATGTGCCAGGCTCTGTCGTGTGTCTGGGGATACAGAATATTGACAAATCTGACAAAATCCCCAAACTCATGAAATGTATACTGGCATTAAGTAAACTATTACAGTGGGATTAAGGAAGGGAGGGGGGAGGGAAGAAGGAAGGAAGGAAAAGAGGGAAAAAAGGAGGGAGGGAGGAGAGAGGAAGGAGGGAAGAAAGAAGTGCTGAGGAAAATGCCAGAACAGAAGCCAGGGTGCTGTGGGGCTGTGTAAGCCCGTAACTGGCTGGGGAGGCGCTGACTCAGCCATGAGCTGAAGAGCAGACTTTGGAACAGAGAATGCAAGGCCACACTAAGTTAAAATCAAGGCCGGGAGGGTCTGGAGGGGCCTGGGGAGCTTGTCTCCTGGTAGGAGCGTCATCACCTGAGGAAATGGCAGCCGAGACTCATTCATTCACCCAACACACTGGTCCTATTAGCTACAGACTATTTGACCCAGCGTAGATGTTTAGAAAAGAAAGTCTTGTTCCTCTCTGATAGTCTCACCAGGTCGTCCGTTTCTTCATGCACTCAGCAGGCAGCTTCCCAGGGCCTCCCATGTGCCAGGGGACAGTGGAGAAGGACAGGCCAAGTCCCTGAACTTGAGGAGCCAGGGGCCTTTGGAGACCCAATAAACACCGTATTCATGGAACTATAGCGTCAGCACACGGAGGAAGGGCAGGGCTGGGGAGTGGTGGGGAGACGGGTATTTCAAGGAGGTGGCCAGGTCAAGGAGATGGTCGTAGAGCAGAGACTCGAACAGTGAGTTTGCTTAAAATGCAAGCACCAAAGAAAACAAAATAGAAAGTCCCCAATTTTCCCATTCGCAGAGATAAAACACCATTAAAACACAGAAATACAATTTCACACTTTTTCTAGTCATAATATATATTACACATGATACAGAAGATATCACAAATGTCACATTAAGTCTCTATTAAACATAATGAATTTTTTTTTTTTTTTTTTTTTTAACATAATGAATTTTAATAACGGCGGGGTCATCATGTACTTTGCCTTCTGCACTTCTTGCTTTCCTTCTTCCTTTCTTTTTTGGTCTTTTCTTGCTGCTTTTAAGTTGAACTAATGTTTAGGAGTTTAGGATAGCTGCCACATTCAGCTTTTTTCCCTTTTATTGGCCTTTTTCATATGCATGCAAGCTAACATGCATCGATTGATTCTTCCTTGTGTTCTAAGCCCTTTGCGTGTATTATCTCATTTAATCATCCTAGGAACCCCACGAGGTGGGAAATACTCCTATTTCCATTTTGTATTTGCGGGAACCCAGGAACACAGCGGTTTAGTAACTTGCCCTTCAGGGTCAGGCCAGGTAAATTAGGACAGAAATGGGTAACTGAGGACACTCAAAGCTAACCTGTCTATTGAAGATCAAACACACACCCTAACAAATTGAGTCAAGTGGCTTTTAAAACGGCCTGTGGCAGGAACAAAACCCAGCTCAGGCTGTTTAGGGCCTGGGGACTGCCAGCGTGTGGCCACAGATGCAGACTTACCTTTTCTAGGTGTGATACCTGGAAGTGGAATTTGGGCATCAGACCCTGGGATAGAGAAGCACCATCTCAGATGTCATAGAAGAAATGTCTCACTTCACGCTCCCATCCGCAGAGTGGATAAAGTGCCGATCTCACGATTACAATGTGCGGAGAGGTTATTTTACCATCCCTTAACTTCTGCCAATCAGGTAGCTCAAAAGGTACATTTGATTTGCATCTTTTCAAAAATGTATTGGTCACTTGTGTGACTTCTTCCCATTTGTGGTACTTGCTCATTGTTTTCTATCAAGTTATCTTTTCTTCAATATTTTTAAAACTTAACTTCATAAGTTTTTGTTAATATTCAGATCTTTTTAATGCTGCTGGTATTGGGGCGGAGAGGGATCGATGGGAATGGAGGGTAGACAGACCTAATTTTAATTTTTCCCAAATGGAGAGATGCTAGCCAATTACCTTCACAGACTGAAATGCCACTTTTAATCATAGAAGTTGACCTCTATATATACCCGTACATGTGTGTTTTTCCGCCCTCTGATCTGTTTTCTTTCATCATCTCTTCCTAAGCCAGTGCCAAACTGTGCTCTGATTGTTCTAGCTTTCACCGTTGTTTCCATATCTGCCTCATCTCCCTGATTCGTCTTCCAGAAAAGTCTTAGAATCACCCCCCACTCCCTGACACACACACACACACACACACACACACACACACACACACAATCTTGCTTTGGTTTTGAGTGGAATTACTCAGGATGTAAATATAAAGATCTGATATCTTTTTACTAATAGGTCTGAGATTAGGTCTCTTTTAGGTTTAGGAGACACCGGAAAAAGCCAGGCCTGAGGCAGAGCTCTCCATTAAAGCAGTGGCTCTCAACAGGAGGTGATTTTTGTCCCCCGGGGGACATGTGACAATATCTGGAGATATTTCTGGTTGTCACAGCTCTGGGGAGGATGCTCCTGGCATCTGTGGGTAAGGGCCAAGGATGCTACTGAATATCTGACAGTGCCTAGGAGAGCCCCCCCAGGACAGCGACTTATCTGGTCCAAAATGTCTACAGCTTCGAGGTTGATTGGTTAATTAAAATCCCTCCGGGTGACCTGGAGGATGGCCAGAAGGGCATAGAGTGCTCGGTGACTCACCTGCAGCCTGGCCTAGGGCTTCTGCAGTTTTTGCAGGAGGCAGCTCAGGGCAGGGCGAGGCAGCCCAGCTTGAAGTGAGGCTGAAGCAGCGCTCAGTCAGGTGCAAGGTATCTGAACCCGTCCTTTTCCTCTGCGGTCCCGCATCGTCATCAGGATGGGAATCACAGGGTTTCTACAAAATTAGTTCTTACCATGTATATTTTTTCTTAACATTTTCAAATCAACTTTATGGAGGTCTAATTTACATACCATCAGATGTACTGTTTAAGTGTACAGTTTGAGTTTGGCAAATGTATACACCCATGTAACCACCACCACAATCAAGATACAAAATATTTCCATCACCCCAGGTAGTCCCCTCTGTCCCCTTTGCGTCAGTGGCCCCCAGCTCCAGTCCCAGGCAGCCATCAATCTGCTTCTACCAGCAGGGTTTCTTTTAAATGGTCCTCAAGTGTCATAGAAATAAAACACATGTAGATGTGTGCACTTTTATGTCTGGCTTCCTTTGCTCAACATAATGTTTTTGAGGTTATCTATATTGTTGGCATGCCTCTGTTTGCTTCCTGGCATGGCCGAGTAATATTCCATTGTGCGTATACACTACCATTCATTTATTCATTCACCTGCTCATTGACTGACATTCAGAGTATTCCCAATTTGGGGCTTATCTTAAGACAGCTCTGGCTGCTATAACAAAATACCAAAATGCCATAGACTGGATGGCTTATGAACCACAAAACATTCATTTCTCATAGTTCTGGAGGCTGGGAAGTGAAAGTTCAAGTCCCAGGTCAAACGAATTCAATGTCTATTGAGGTTTTAATTCCTGCTTCATAGACATGACAGAAGGGGTGAGGAGGCTCTGTGGGGTCTCTTTTATAAGGGCACTAATTCCATTCATGAGGGCCCCACCCTAGGATGTAATCTCCTCCCAAAGGCCCCTCCTCCAAATACCATCACAGTGGGGATTAGGTTTCAATACAGAAATTGGGGGACACATAAACATTCAGTCCATTGCAGGGCTATTAGAAATAAAACCATTTGTACATTCATATACAAGTCGTAGTGTGGATATATTTTTTTAATTCCTCTTCCTTAAATACCTAGGACTGGTAATGTTGGGTTATAAAGGCACGTTAAACTTTATAAACAAACAACCCCCCCCCCAAAAGAACCTGCCAGTTTTCCAATGTGGCTACACTATTTTGCTAGCAATGTATGAGAGTTTCTTTGTTCTACACCCTCACCAACACTTAATGTTGTCGTTCTAGTGGGTGCATAATGGTGTCTCTCTCATTATGGTTTTAATTCACATTTCCCTAATGATGTTGAGTGCTTATGCCTTCTTTCGTGAAGTGTCTGTTCAAATCTTTGCTTATTTTTTAACTGGGTTTTTTTGTCTTATTATTGAGTTGCAGGAGTTCTTTATTCTGGACGTAAATCTTTAGTCACCTATTGATTTTCTTAGTGAAACCTTTTGAATAGCAAAAGTTTTAAATTTTGATGAAGTCCAACTTATTTTTCTTTCATAGTTTGTGCTTTTTGTGTACAACTTAAGAAATCTTTGACTAACTTCAGATCATGAAATTTTTCCTATGTTTTCCTCTAGAAATTTTACAGTTTTAGCTCTTATTTTTACTTCTGTGATCACTTTACATTCATTTTTGTATGTGGTTTAGATTTATTCCTTTGTATATAGATATCTACTCATTCTATTACAATTTGTTGAAAAGACTACCTTTTCCTCATTGAAGTACCTTGACATCTGTGTTGCAAATCAATTGACCACATATTTGTGGATCTATTTCTGGATTCTGTATATTGTTCCATTGATCTACATGCCCATCCTATGCCAATAACAGACTGCCTTGTTTGTTAGTCTTGAAATCACATCGTGTTCTTTAAACTCGGTTGTTCTTTAAAATTGTTTTGGCTAATCTAGGTCCTTTGCATCTTCACATACATTTTAGAATCAGATTATCGGTTTTTACCAAAAACAACCCACTGGGTGTTGATAGGGTGGCCTTGGATCTGTTGTTCAGTCTGAGGAGGACTGTTATTTTGGTAGACCTGAGTCTTCTGCATCGCACGCATGGCTTGTCTTTCCATTTGTTTGTGTCTCCTTTTATTTCTCTCAGCGTTAGTTGGTAGTTTTCTATAGACAGGTCATTCACATATTTTGTTAAGTCTAAGTTTTCCAAATTGTTGGATGCTATTGCAAATGGTTATGGCTATCAAAAATGTTATTGTTGTGGTTGTTTTATTCCCATTTTTTATTGTTTGTTGCTAGTGTATAAAGATACAGGTACTTTTTAAAAACACTTTTATGTTGACCTTGTATTCCCGAGGCCTTGCTAAATTCACTTATTAGTTCTACTAGTTCCTAGTAGATTGCTTAGGCTTCTCTGCACAGCTTCCCCTCCCCTCTGCTTTTCCCATCTGCATGGCTTTTCTCTCCACCTTGTTGTACTGCCTCAGACCCAGCCTTGTGTGTGATCTCTGGGAGTTTTCGGCTCACAGCTCTCCTGGTGGTTGTTTCCTGCCTGCCCCACGCACATTCACACTGCACACGTGCAGCTTCACGTCTGTGTTAGTCAGGGGGCACCCAAAATAGAACCAGCGGGAGATAGTCTATGGCTATAGATGCAGATGTGAATTGGCTCACACAATTATGGAGGCTGACAAGCCCCGGGATCTGTAGGCAGCAAACTGGAGGCCCAGGAGAGCCGATGGTACACATTCCAGTCCGAAAGCCAGCGGGCTCGTGACCCAAGAAGAGCCCATGTTCCAGTTCTAAGTCTGAAGGCTGGAAGGGACCAGCGTCCCAGCTCCTCAGTCAGGCAGGAGGGGTCGCTTCTTACTTCGCCTCCTGCTCCATTCAGGTCTTCAGCTGATTGCATAAGAACCACCCCAGTCGGGAGGGCCATCTGTTTTACTCAGTCTACAAATTCAAATGCTAATCTCATCCAGAAATGCCTTCACAGACACACCCAGAATCATGTTTGACCAAATGTCTGAGCACCTGGTGGCCCTGTCAAGTTGACATGATATTCACCATCACAACATCCAAGCAAAGATTCAGGAGGCATCCCTGAGATTTCGGGAACTCTTCATGTGAGTTGCTCCCTCCTCTCCGATTTCTCAAGTTCTTTCCAGCTCAGTCTCCTTGAACTCCAATCTCTGCTTCCCAGGTCTGCCTACAGAATTTGCCAGGTCCCATGCAAAAGGAGAGAATCCAGGCCCTTGTTCAAAAGTCAAGAATTTCAGCATAGTGACCACAGAGTACTGACCCACGTACCAGGCCCTTCTAAGCTCGAGCCCCTGTGTGACTGTGGAGGACACACACCCCTGGAGCCACTCGGGTTTCCTTCTCAGCTCCTCCAAACTGCTGCCAGTACTGCAGGCTGGAAAGATGCCCTAGGAGGAAAGCCGGGAGATCGCTGAGCTCACACATCACTGCCTTTCTCTCTGGAACCACAGCCCTGTGACGCGCTTGTCCAGTGTCTGAAAATAGGCATTTTGGGTATTTTATTCAGTTTTCTGGTTGTTTACAGCAGTAAGGCTAGGCCAGGTATAGTTAGTTGCTTCATTGTGGCTGGAAGTGGACTTTACCTTTCCATATATTCTTGTATATGTATTTCATGTACCTGTGTCAGGTATTGGGTCACAGCTATTTCATACCATGTCATTGCCTCCTTCACTCTGTACAGTGGAATCTTCCAGAGGCTACATGATGCAGGATGATTGATGGCAGAAGCAGATAGAAGAATCCAGGTGCTTTCTATCAAGCCAGACATTGAAGGGAATTGCAAAACGTAAACAACAACAACACTTTTCACTATTTTTTTTTAAGTTTTGGAAAATATGGCTATTTTTTCCATAAAATATGTTTAGGTTACTATGTAATAGGTGTATTATTATTACTTTCAAATAAATAATGTTTTAACTGTCTCAGTAACTTCTGATACAGTAACTAGTGATAATCCTCATAACCAAAGCTTTCTGAGAATTTAAGTAATTTTTTAAAATGTAAAGAGGTCCTTAGACCAAAACTTTGAGAATCTCGGCCCTTTGGTGTCCTTGGAATCTAGCCACCACGCAGGTGCTCATTTATTGCACGATTAAATGGATACACGAAGGGATAAATAAGTAAGTAAATGAATTAAGAATTACGTTTTGACATATATGCACCCCATGTTTACTGCAGCACTATTTATAATAGCCAAGATATGGAAACAACCGAAATGTCCATTGATGGATGAATGGATAAAGAAAATGTGACATCTAGAATATCTATCAATAGATATCATGGAATACTATTCAGCCATAAAAAGAATGAAATCTGGCCATTTGTAACAGCATGGATGGACCTTGAGGGCATTATGTTAAGTGAAATAAGTCAGACAGAGAAAGACAAATACCATGTGATCTAATTTATATGTGGAATCTAAAACAAAACAAAACAAATACCCAAACCAAGCTCATACACACAGAAAGCAGACTGGTGGGTGCCCGAGGCAGAGGGTAGGGTGGGTGGGCGAAATGGGTGAAGGGGGTCAACAGGTACAAACCTCCAGTTATACAAAGAAATAAGTCATGGAGATGTAATGTATAGCATGGCAAATATAGTTAATAATATAATACATAATAATAATGTATTGCATATTTGGAAGTTACTAAGGGAGTAAATCTTAAATGTTTTAATCACAAGAAAAAACAATTCCGGAACTATGTAAGGTGATGGATGTTAACTAGACTTCTTGTGATCATTTCACAATATATACATATATCGAATCATATTATACAATCTGAAACTAATATAATGCTGCATGTCAATTATATAATAGTTCCATTTTTTATAGCTGGTTAGTTAATTTTTTTAAAGAATTATGTTTTGGGATACCTTTGAGGATATAGGATCTACTGTTCTAAACATCCACAGAGAGAAGAAAAGAAGGGGGGATGGAGGAGAGCCCCCTGCCTCCAGACAGCTCCAGTTCCCCCCTTTGTAAACGGGACAATAGCAGATCTCCATAAGAATGTCCTGCTCAGGTTCCACTAGTAACAGCAGTTAGCAGAGTGCCCTGCAGTGGAGAAGGAAGCTCAGGGGTTATAAATACAATAGAAACCTGGATGGTTTGTTATTTTGCATCTACTGTGGGGAGGCCTCTAGCGGTTTCTGACCAGGTCCTCCCATCCCCCCACCTTCCGCCACTACCCCACCTTCAGACTGGAGTATCTCCTTCTATTTGACTGAAAGGAAATAGATGGTTCTGGAACAATTGAAAGGAACCCCAGCAAGTCCTGGGGAGACCAAGGGGTCTGCCTCTGCACCTCTGAGAAGGCTGGTCGTGGTGGGAGAAGAGATGGGCATGGGGAAGGGGGGGGCTAGCTTCCAGTGCCCGGCTGATGGGGGTGGCCTGTGTCCATGTGTGAATACCTGACACTGCAGGGCGCTGACCAGGCTTCCAGGGGCCTGTGGCAGGTCCTGCATTCTTCCAGTACTTTCAGTCTCCACCCATCCCGCACCCCAAAAGTTTTCCCTGTTGATGTGGGTTAGGGAGAGGGGAGAATACTTCCCGCCTTTCTAAGTACTGGGAGATGGTGCAGCAGGGGAAGCCAGGGTGCTCTGGTGCCAAGTTCCACGAGGAAGGTCTTAAACCAGACAACAGAGGAGCCAGGGAGGGTCAGTGGCAGTGACCTTCACTGGTGCGAACTGTATGCCAGGCCACAGATGTTTGTTGATTTCTGAGCACCGATCTCATTTAACCTTCCTGAGAACCTCATGAAATGGAAACACTGATTACACCTATTTCTCGGTTAAGGACTTCGTGTTCAAAGAGGACTGACCATCCAAGGCCCCAGAGCCAGGCCACGGAAGCTGAACCTGGCCTCTTGTATCGAGGGCTTGGTCCCAACCAGCTCACTGTCCTGCCTCCTACGGAAAGGGAAGTCCTTCTGGAGGTGGCACATACAGTCATCCAAACCAGTAAGAAGCGGCAAGAAACACCCCCTGCCTCGGTGCCCACTGGGCATGTTGTGGGCCCTGCACGGAGGAGAGAGTGCTGATGGCAAAGTACTGGCCACGCCTGACCTAGGCATTCTCTGTGCTTGATCTCACTAGAACCTCACGACAGCCCTGTGAAGGGGCTCCTATGAATATTCCCAGATACAGATGAGGAAACTGAGGCGCAGGGGAGTTAGAAGGGAGGCCAGGGGCTTGGCCAATGTCAGAGCCAGCAAGAGGCCGAGTGTGACCTGGACTGAGGCCGTGGCCCACACACCTGGAGCTGTTTGGTGTGTGGGACATGGAGACCCCATGGCTCTGGGTTCAAATCCCATCTTCGTACGTCACTAGCAAGATACCTAACCCCTGCGTGCCTAGTTTCCTCACAGCTGAAACAGAACTGACATTCTTCACCTCTTGGGTTTGGGGGAGGGAGAATGAAAAGCAACGTCTGCAGAGCCCTCTGTGATCGTGGCAAGTGGAGCCTTGACCTTAAGAGGTCACTCTGTGGTGTGTTCAGTGTCCACACATTTCTGTGGCATCAGCTTGGGAGGAGCCCCGACTAACTGGTCCCCTCTCAGACCAGGGTTGGGTTACACATGTCACCTTCTCTGTCACCCAGGTCCACAACGTCCCTGCGCCCTATGACTCTCTGTCTGTGCCCCAGTTGTCTCTTTGCATCATTCGTTCCATGAGAATTTGGAGCACTTCCTCTATGCCAGACCTGGTGCCAGGAAGCTCAAAGAAGCCCAAATCCACTGTCGCTGGGGAGAGCCAAACCTTGGCAAACAGTTATACAACTAACAACACCTACAAAGGTGAAACTATGGAGAAACAGGGGTGATGTGGGTGGGTACAAGGTGGCCTGGCCTAGTCTGGGGGTGCAACCGCCTCCCAGAGGAGGTGTCGCTGAAATCATGAGGACAGAGAATACGTCCTTTAGAGGAAGCAGAGGGAAGGGGAGGGACTGCGAGGCCCTGGGGCTCATGACAGGAGCCCAGCTCCAGAGGGGGAGTGACGGTGGGCTCAGGAGCTCAGTCACCCAGGCCCCAAACACCCATCCTGTTATCAACAGTGCCTACAAAGCACAGACCCAGCGCAGTGGCCGTTTGGTAAATCTGATGCTCCCTAAGCTGCAGGGGTGGTGGGTGAAGCTGTCCTTTAGTCATGTAGTGTATTCAGTCTAAGCGCCTCCAAGGGGCCGGGTCTGACTGGGGGAAGAAAAGCAGCAGAGCCCCTGCCCCACAGCTTACCACGGGGTGGGGGGCACAGTGACCATCCACACATCTAACACCTAAGACAGGTTAGGTACGCCTATGATGGAAAAGTAGGAGGCAGGATGTGAAGGGTGTGCTGCTTTAGAGGTGGTAGCAAGTCCTCTCTGTGGACGTGACTCCCCACTGCACGCTGAGGGACCCCAGGCACACAGAGGGTTAAGACTTGCCCCTTAGGGCCAGGCTGGCAGCTCAAGTGTGAGAACCCAACACGAGGTGGCAAACCACTTGCTTTCAGACTAAACCACTGCCCTGTCTGATTGAGTCGCCTTTGAATACAGCCAGTGGCCTAAACAAAAGGCACCCACAGGCTAGTTAAAGGTCTGGGTGCCAAGAGGATTTAGGAGATTCTGGGTTATAGAATTCAATGGGTCATCTGCCCCTAGAACCTATGGTACTTACAGAATCACACAGGTGCATTCTGTGGGGTCAACGCTACATGTAGCTTCTAAAATGCTCCAACCAGTTTCATGAAATACCTCAACAGTGCAGAGGACCCAGTACACACAGGGTCACCTATAAGAGATGGTGGCATTAATACATTATCGTGAGTAGGAACATCCTAGCTTTTTCCCGAAGTAACCATAATTAAGAAGTCTGGTAAGTGTCCTCGGTGTGCTTTTTCTTTTCTTTTTTTTAAATTTCTCTTTGTATTTAATTTTATTCTTCAACTTTTATTTATTTTAGGTGTGTTTTTCCAGGACCCATCAGCTCCAAGTCAAGTAGTTGTTTCAATCTAGTTGTGGAGGGCGCAGCTCACAGTGGCCCATGTGGGGTCGAACCCTCAACCTTGTTGTTAAGAGCACCGCGCTCTGACCAACTGAGCCAACTGGCCGCCCCCTGGAGTCCTTTTTCTATGTATTTAAGTCCACATTTCTGCACACGACTTTTGTAAAGAAGCCCTTATTCGTTGCCATGTTACATGCATTTGCCAGGGAGCAATATTCTTAGCTATACTCCTATGTCGTCTGTAGCTGTAGCTCTTTTTCAGCATCGTCACAGTCTCACGGTAGAGACGGCCCGATGATGGCGGGTTCCCCACATGTACTGACCACTGTATTTCTTCTTCGATGAACTGCCTGTTCGTGCTTTTTGCCCGTGTGTGTCCATAGCACTAGTTTTTTTTCACCTGTCTTGTTTCAAATATTCTCACAGAGTTTGTTTTTAGGTTTGGGCCTTGAACTCACATGGAATTGAGGAAGTGATTTGTATGTGTTCAAGGTTGGAGAGGGAAGACTCCTGTTACAATTTCCAAATGGATAGACATCCAGCCAATTTCCCCAACAGCACTTATTTAAAAATCCCTATTTGAAGCGCTGCCTTTATCATTTCTCAGAGTCTCTTGCAGGCATGAGTCTGACTTTCTCTGTCCTGCCCTGATGGTTAAATAGACATCCTACGTCAGGCCGAGATGGAACGTGAAAGCTTTCGGCCTTGTTTCCACACGTGCCTCCTCTCACTGCCTTCATCCTCCACAGAGCTTTAGAATCTTACCCTGTTTCCCCGAAAATAAGACCAAGCCGGACAATCAGCTCTAATGCGTCTTTTGGAGCAAACATTAATATAAGACCCGGTCTCACTTTAAGACCGGGCCTTTAATATAATATAATATAATATAATATAATATAATATAATATAATATAATATAAAATATAATATAATATAATATATAATATAATATAATATAATATAATATAATATAATATAATATAATATTATAAATAATATAATACTGGGTCTTATATTAATTTTTGCTCCAAAAGACGCATTAGAGCTGATTGTCCATCTAGGTCTTATTTTCGGGGAAACATGGTATTTGTTCTTCTCCAGCCCCCAACCCTACACCCTCCTCTCTGCCCCCAAAGTCTTGCTTTATTTTTGAGTAGAATGACTGAATGTATAGACTCACCTGAGAGGTTTATACTAATGGGGCTGAGATTAGGTCATTTTTATGTCTAAAAGGGACAGTAAAAAGCCAGGCTCTTTAACCCTCGGGTTAAAAGAAATAAAAATCCAGACAGGTGACCTGGAGGATGGCCACAAGGACATCGAGTCCTCAATGACTCACCTGCAGCCTGGCCCAGGGCTTCTTGGAAGGTCACAGCTCTGGGCGGTGGCGTGGCCGCGGGGGGCTCCCAGCTCTGATGGGACGCGCCCACTGCAGGGTCAGGTGAAACATTTTCAGTTCAGGCGTTGCTTCTATCAGCCTCTTTCCTCACAGGTGCTCTCTCCGTGGGTAGGAATGCAGTGGATTCAAATAGCTGGTTCACATATTGATCGCTACTGGGTACTTTCATTGTTCAAAAAAAGTTGTATTCATAGTAGCCTTCCATTTAGCAAATGATTATCCTATGCCTCACATCCTAGCTGGGGAGAAAAGAAGAAAAAAAAAAAGATCTAAGGCTCGACACCTGGAGGTGAGGGCAAAGTGAAGCAAGAAGGGAAGGCAGGGGTGGGGTGGGGGGATGAGGGCGGCCTCAGGAAGGGGTAAGACTTAAATAAAGCGTGTGTGGGGGCACCCAGCTGACCTGCGGGCAATCTCAACTTGCAATTATTTTATTTATTTCTACATTCATTTGTTTATTGTCTGTCTCTTCCACTGGAGTGAGAGCCACAGCATGGTGGGGCCTCATCTGTCCCTGAGGGCCTGGTTGAAGCCTCTCCCAGCCAGCAAGATCCAGAGGTCAGGAGAAAAGGTGGATTAATCCAGAGTGCAGTGGCCACTACGTTCTGTGCAGTAGACAGGGAGCTTCAAACACAAACCACCGCGGTTTTCAGTAAACCGGCCAACTGCTGTCAGTGGGTCTGGACAGGGGTTTTGAATTTCTAACAGGCTCTCCCGGTGGTGTCGGGGCGTTAATCCCCTCTGATCTCTCACCTACCACTCCTGCAAGGCCTTACGGCATTTGCCAGTGTTTCCGAGTTTTTCTGCACTTCCTCTGGCCTGATTTGAAAAAACACAAAATTGAAAAGGGACTGGCTATTCGATGGTAAGACGTTACTATTAACTTCTGTTGGTGGTGATAATCCTGGTGAGGTCTGGTGATGGGATAACAAACAAGCAAAAAAGTCTCTATTAGAGACACACAGGGGCATTTTTGTGTGTAAAGACACAAAGTCTAGGGTTTCTTTTAAAATATTGGCAGTGGTGGGGGGGAGTGGAGCAGCGGGATGGGTGAAACACAAGTGACCGAAAGTGTTAGTTGTTGAAACAGTGAGGACCAGATGAAGGGTGGGTCATTGTCCAAGCCGCTCGACTTTTGGATGTTTGAAACGTTCTATAGTAATGACAAATAAAATGGAAATAAGCTGTGAGCCCGCAAGAGACAGAAGGCTGTTAAACTACAATTGAAGCCCTGCTAAGCACACAATAGCTGCTAGTATTATTCTAATTAACAACATTGTTATTTAAAAGACTGGTGGTCAACTCTTGTGTGTACGCAATATGCATAGGAGATCAGATTTCAGAAAGAGGTGTTCGTTTTGTGGGTTCTTTCTTTCTTTCGGGGTGGGAGGTAGGGTTTTAATTCCTTTTTCCAGTGCATAGCCATCCAACTTTGCGGCAGAAAACTATTACCATTATCTCTTAACACAAAGATTTACTTACAAAGGAACAATCTAAGGAACCACTGTTTATGGAGATTACCTGGAAGGGATGAGGGAGGTGAATGAGTGGGGACAGAGTTTTGCCTTTTTCCTATTTTACAAAGTTTTGTTGGTTTTTTGTTTTCATGTATTTTTTTTTAAAGTACCCAGTAATGCACAAATCTATTTTGGTTATAAAATATTCTGGGAATATGTATAAATGCACAGCTATAGAATATGTAAATGTCTGTTCATCTCCCTAGGTTTTTTCCAGAAGGAAACGTCATTCCGGAGGTTACCCAGTTATTTCTAGCAGGTTCTTTCCTCTTTGGCCCCCTTCCTATTATGATAAAAGCTCCCTACTTTCCACCTAGAAGTGACCGGAATTCAGAAGATTGATAGATCTTTGGGGTCCTCGTTCTATATTTAAGTATACATCGCTGTAAACAGCTTTTGTGAAGACCTTATTCTTTGCTATTTTACATAAATCTACCACCTAGCAACATTCGTGGCAATTCTAATACATCATGGTCTAGCGCTATATCTCATTTTTCAATATCTGCAGAATAGTCCACTTTGTGGAATTTACATTGATCAATAAATACAAACAATAATTTTCTGCTGGGGTAAAGGATCCCTGGAGGATGACCAAGGGTTGAAGGGTTTGATATTCTAGTAGCTGAGAGAATATTCCAGAAGAATCTAGAACTTTAATCAGGAGGCAATGAATCTATGAGACACCCCCTCCCTACAAGTGTGGTGATTTTAAGGGAAAGCCTGGAAGGCCCCCAGCCAGGAACCCGGCAATAAAAGCGTGCTGGCACATACGCCCAGTCTGAGAGAGCCAAGTGACCACGTTTCTTTCCACTTCCCAGGTCTCACTGATGGTGAAATGTGACTTGTTATTAAAGTTCAGCTAAAAGCAGCCAGAATGATGGAGTCTCTGTTACTCTGTTGCTCACAGGCCCAGTGTCATTCATAGAAATAGGATCGCTCCCACACAGATGAATGGTGGAAACAGGTTTGTCTGTCACCGATCCGCAAGCCGTGCTGCTGGAATTTTGAGCACCCTTAGAAGATTCTGTTCTAGCCGCTTGGAGACTGTGTCACTCAGTGCATAAAAGCCCTGTCGTGTGGAATTATTAGCATGTCTTAAGCCTTTGTTAGGCACCGGGCTGTAGAATAAGCATTACCCTGTCAATCCACAAATACCCCTTGACCACCTACTATGTGCCTCCCGTGACTGTAGACGTCAGGTATAGAGCAGTGAACGAACAAGACCTCGTGTCTGCCCCCGTGGAGTTTCCAGTCTATTGGGGGAGACAGCCTCCATCAAATATCCGGAGCTCTAAAATGTGACAGTATGATGGAGGAGGAAAGATATTCCAGGGAAAAGAAATAGCACGTGTCCTGTTATACCGCTCTGAGTTGAAGAATCTCACCTACCAATGAGCTGTATGACTAAACAAGACAACTAACCACTCAGGACGTTTTTGTCACAGCTCTTCTTATTCCTAGCCCAAAGGGGCTCCACTTCCAGTGACTGAAGGGGGACCGCCAAGCTTAATGAACTGGCTGGAACCCCCACTGCTAGTCACCAATGGGGCGCGGCTGCCTTTGAAATGCAGGCACCCCATCTCTAATCTTGGGCTCTCATCCCTAATCCTGCTGCTAACCCTAACCCAGACCTTTATCTGCGAGGTGGGAAATTACACTCTGTATCGCTGTTCCAACCTCACTTACCATAAACATGTGTTCTTTTTATTTAAAAAAATTAAGTTTTTAATTAAATCATTTGTTATTGGTACAAAGGCAATCAGAAACTTAATGGAACTGAACAAGGTATTTAATATCCTACCCAAATGGCAAATGGTAAAAGGTATCATTTCCACAACAGTGGAGAAAGAACAGATCATATAATAAGAGACATGAAGGAGAAGACTTGGGAGGGGGGCAAGAAGCTTCACTTCTCATCCCCCAGAAGAGCACACTTATAACAAAGAGTGAAAGGTTTAAAGTAAAAAAGTCTCATAATTTATATGACTTTCACACCAAGATATGAAGAAAACATTGTTGACAAAATTTACTACCTAAAAATGTCCAATCTGAGATATTTCAGGTATTAAAAAAACGGAAGGCATGATCGCATAACCACCTGAGTGCCCCTCTCCCAGGGTAGGAAGGAACACGTTATATAGCAAGTTGCCCCCCCAGGCAAACAAGTTGGTGTACTTTCTTCAGTGTGTGCTGTTATTCTTTTACTTCCCGAGTAAGATGCATGGGTCCCATGCAGGTACAAAAGTCAGTATAAATGCTAGCACACTGTGTCCTTCTGTGACCTGGAGGGGATGTCTCCAAAACACCCCCTCAGGGACGTCTTGGAGGTCCATCTAGGTCTCTCTGCTACAGGAAAATGCAAAACCGCCACAGTAGCTGACGGTGAGTATTTGGTGCCCAGCCCTGTGCTATATTCTCCAGTGTGACCCTGAATTTTTGTCTCAACCCAACCATGTTGGGAGTTCAGTCTGTGCCCCATTCAACAGATACAGTCACTAAGAACAGAGGAGACGCCACGGTATGTCTAGGCAGCGGGACTCTGGAGAACCCACAGTAAGAGGAAAAACAAAACGGAAAAGATGCTGGCCAGAATTCCGCTGGCCCCTCAGGAGGGCGATGGGAAACAGATCCCCTGTGGGAATAACAATGGGCAGCTTTGGCCCAGGAAGGAGCTGAAATGCAGGCTGTGCCTCCAAAAAGGTCCTTCCCCTTTCCTGCTGGGAGTTCTCCATTGACCCTAATTGGCCATCTTCCTAAACTCTAGAACACTGGTTCTCAAAGCCTGGTTCCCCCACAGGCAGCTCTGCATCACCAGACAGAACATTAGCAATGCAAATTAGCGGGTCCTACCCTAGAACCCTGGAATCCGAAACTGGCGGGAGTGGGTCCCAGCAGTCCTCCCGGAGATTCCCATGCAAGGTCAAGCTCGCAAACATCTGTGCTGTCGGGAATGTAAGACCTGCTGGTTTTTCCCTCTTAGCCAGCGCTCAGCAGGCCACAGCATATCACAGGCTCATATGAATTAATCATCATGAGATGAACCACAAGTAGGTGCCCAATGAATCTTGTTTCTACAGGCAGACTTCGGAGAGATTGCGCGTTGTTTTTTGATTGTGATAAAGCAAGTATTACAATAAAACAAGTCGTAATATTTTTTGCTGTTAGAGAATCTTGCCTTCAGTTTGTAAAAACAAACCCGCAACATCTGTGAGGCACAATAATTTGCAATGCAATAAAACGAGGCATGCCTGCAATTCCTTAAGTAAACATTTCCTAAATGCCCACCGTGTGCCAGGGTCTTTGCAGGGTGTCTGTCTCCTGCACACCTAGAGGTCAGGTCCAGTGGGGAGACCTGTAAGGAAAGCAGCCCCCTCAGGAGCCCCAATTCCCACAGTGGGACCTTGCCCTGGCTGGGTACACCTGGGGCGTAGGAAACAAGAGGCGGGGCCTGGCATACAAGAGGGCAGTGGGAGACGTAGATGTGCAATTTCTGCTGGCCTGAAAAGCCTATGCTGATATGTTTACACTGCACAACAAAGTAAGTAGTTTTTAATGATAAAAACAAGACATGCGTGGCCCACAAAACAAAGGAGAATAGGGCAGAAAGGCAGAAAATAAAGAGTTGACCTTTCCATTCCCTAAGCCATTCGCCTCCTAATTTTTACGTAACTTTAAAAATTTTCCAAGTACAGTCATGGGCCGCTTCATGACAGGGCTACATCTTGAGAAATGCACCGTTAGGCAACTTCATTGTTGTGTGACTATCACAGTGCACTTACACACACCCCTACTGAGGTGGTGTCTCCTACACCACACCGAGGCCACGTGGCCCAGCCTGTTGCTCCTGGGCTGCAAGCCCGTACAGCGTGTTACTGTACAAAACAACAGGAGATGAAATCAAGCCCAGGAGACAGCGGTGTGAGCAAGAGATGTCATAAACACGAGATGTATGAGACTCCTGCCCATGTAACACGGCACGCTGTGTTACGTCAAAGTTTTTTTTATTTTAATTTATTGGGGTGACAATTGTTAGTAAAATTACATAGATTTCAGGTGTATAATTCTGTATTACATCATCTATAAATCCCACTGTGTGTTCACCACCCAGAAAAGTGTTTTTTTTAATGAGTGGAAAGAGTACACTCTATTAGTAATAACTAGTACAGCAAATATATAAACCAGTAACATAGTCGCTTATTGTCACGATCAGGTATTATGTACGGTACATAATTGGACATCACCACAAACACATGAGTAATGTGTTGCATTGTGACATTACTGCGGCCACCACATCCATCACCAGGCCCTAGGAATTTGTCAGCTCCGTTATAATCTTACGAGACCACTGTTGTATATGTGGTCCATCATTCACCAAAACGTTGTTATGTGGCACATGATTGTATTTTATTAATTTGCAAAACAAACGGCCCACTCTATCTAGCATCCCTGAAGCTGGAAGGTCTTCTTCAGAACTGTGTTAATACGGCTTTGTTAACCACCCATGTTTAAGTAGCAACTTAAGTACAAAGTTGAAATGTCCTTCTTTGGAGCTTCAAATACTGAAAGCTCCAGGGCTTTGGCTCCAAGGGAATCTAGGACAGGTAGCCCTAACCCTGCACCCTATCTTTGCCTGCCTCCTGGGCACTCCTCTTTAATTAACACTGACCTCCGTCCCTCAGTCGTCACTGACTAAAGAGGCTTCTTTGCACCCTCCCACCCTCTACTCCTCCAATCCCTCTTCCCTCCTCATTCCCACCCCCACCCCCACCCCCACCCCCACCGTGAGTATTCAACCCACCATTTCTTGGTCATCAATTTTGTCCCCACTGCAGCGGGTCCCTTGTCCCTTTACCTGTCACTTTCTGTGCACAGAGCTAAAAGTTTTTCTCTGTATCTTCAGCGTTTCAGAACCTGATGTTATATAGTCACAGATTCATTGAAAGGCAATGCTGGGCATCTCCACACAAGACTGAATGAGGAGGGGAGATGCACGAGGAGGGTTCGGGTGAGTTTAATAAACATTGATTGGGCAGCTGTTCCGTGCCAGGCAGTGTTGCTAGAATTTGGGGGGCGAGGGGACCCTCATCTCACAAAACCTTCCTTTCCTGATCACCCTTTCTAAGACAGTCTCTTCGTGGGCATTCCCATCATGCCATCTTATTTGTAAGTGTTACAGCACAACCATGATCTGAAATTATCTTATTAATTTATTTGTGTCCATTTATCCTCCCGATAAGAATTTCCACTTCCGCATCTCCTCACCGGCAGTCAAGGTTTTCAGACTCATAAATTTGTGCCAATCTGATGCGTGAAAAATGGAATCGGGTTTTAATTTGCATTTCCCCTAATCATTGGCAAGACTGAGCACTTTCATTACTTTATAGAACATTGGGGTTTACTTTGTCAACTGCCTGTTCATAGCTTTTGTCTATTTTTCTACTTTCTATTGTTCATATCGTATCCCAATCTATGGATGGTCTTTTCACTTAGCGTCCCCCCCACCATAGGACACTTTTCTTTAATGATGCAGTTAAATGCATCAACATTTTCTTTTATGGTTTTTGTTATTTTATCTTGGTTGAGTCTCCTTCCCCACCCTGTTACCATGATTATATTTCCTGTGTCCTAAAAGTTATCAGAGTTATCATTTTTATAGTTAGCTCTTTAATCCATCTGAAATTTATTTTGCGAGTGATCTAATAAGAGGATCTAATTTATCTTCTTATGCTAGCCAGTTTCCAGAAACATTTGTTGACTGATCCGTTTCTTCCCTCCCAAGTTGTCAGCTCACCCCTGTCACACGCACATTCCCATGAAAGTGTGCGTCTTTTCTAGTCCGCTAGTCTGACACCAGACTGTTTCACTTATCACAGCTTTAGAGGAAATATGGAAATCTTTTAAGGTACATCCTCTTTTGTTTTATTTTGGGAAAAAAAAAAAAAAAAAAAAAAAAAAAGCTCTTCTTGATCCTTTACAAAATTCCAAAGTCTAAAATCCAGGCTCTAGAGACTAAAATCCATGGAGAACAAATGAATCACCATTGACAAATTTTTCAACCAATTCGTGTCTTCTTTAATTGGCTTCCATTATATTTACAGGTGAATTTGAGGATAATTGACCTTTATGTAAAACTTCCTTTTAGTTTTTTAGTTACGCATTATAAAATTTCTCCCCAAATTTTTGCGTCTTTTATTACATTTATCCCTAATCATTTTTGTTGCTATTGTGTATTATATCTTTAACTATGTCTAGTTCTTATTTCCTTGTGTATAGAAACTATGGATTTAAAAAATTTTTAAATATTGATCTTTTTTTTATCCCCAGTAATCTTACTGAACTCCTTTACTGGTTGTAATGGTTTGTGGAATCTCTTGGATTTTGGATGTAGTCAGTCATATTATCACTGAATTATGAAACTTTTGTTTTTTTTCTTTTCATCTTTATGCTCTGTTCCTTCTTTTTTCTTTTTTTCTCAACAGGGATGGGCTTGGATTAGAAATGGGGAGTGGGGGGTGCTGAGGCTTTTACTAAGGCAATTGCTGTTGGGCTTTTGTGCCTTTGCTTGTGTGTTTGGTCATATTTTTAATACAATAATTGGTTTTTCATTATGAAAATATGACATGCCCATGATCTAAATAAACCAATGTGTTAGAACACGGAAATATAGTCCCCAATCATACTGGCCGGAATCTCCAGTGCAGTGTTGAATAAAAGTAGCAATACACAGTTTGGATTTTGGTCTTATTCCTAAATTTTGTGAAACATTTTCACCATTAAGAATGATGTTTACTATAGGATGGTGGTGGCCGCTCTTTATCAGTTTCAGTTGCTCTTGTAGGAAAAGGTTGTTGATTTGTTTAAACTTGACTGTGTATGGACTCTTATCAAATGTCTTTTCTGCACCTACTGATATAATCAAGGAGTCTAAACATACTTGCTGAATGAATTGTCTGTTTTCATGTTCAAAACAACCCAATGAGTCAGGTATTGGTTCCCTCATCTGTAAAGTGGGCAGATAAGGCTCAGGGAGGTTGAGCTTTCGCAAGAATAACCTGCCCGGAGACATCTGCTGGGAATAGAAGGCAGATCCCAGAGTGGGTCCCAGAGTCTGTGATCTTTCTGTTAACCCTGCATGCGGGCCGTGAAAGTCAACAAAACACGGGTGGGGCTCCAAGTATGTGCGGGGCAGACAGCTGAGAAGTGAAGGGGCCAGAGACCCCAGGCGGTTGGCTCCTCTGGGACAAAGGTCATGTTTTATTTTGCCTTTCCAGTACTTGTTGTAGTGGACTCCGACACCGGCCATTGAGAGATCTGGAAATGACCTCCGTAACCCAGTGGTCCGACCTGTACCTGGGACACAGAGGCCCTGTGAAGTGGACCCCCACACTGTGATCTTAACAGGAGTACCTCCACAAAAGGCAGGATGCCCCGCTACATTGGAATTTTGGATAAACAACTAATATTATTTTCAGTAGAAATGAGTTATACAAATATTATATAGGGCAAAACTTACACTAAAAAAGTGCATTTATCTGAAATTCAAATTTAGGGCATTCTGTATTTTTGCTTGCTCTGTGAACCCTACCTATGAATAATTTTTGACCAAAAAAAAAAAAAAGTTTAACCTGAATCTAATTAAGTCTGTGAACCCCATTTCCAGTTTCAGGAAATAGGAGTGAATTAAAGACACCACCAGGGAAGAACAAAGTGACAAGAGCAGAGTGGCACATTGTAATTGTCACCTGGCCAAGTCTGGGACACTAGATGGGCTCACTGTTGGTCCAATCACCCATGCTGAGGACAGACTGAGGCCCACATCTGTTCTCCCCAAATCTCTCAGATACAGAAAATTATGAAAGATCAGCCTAAACACAAATTAAGACCAAGCCTTTAGTTTTAGTGCAGTTTTGAGGAGAAAAACAATTATTAATGAGTGAGGGGCTGAGGCTGCTTCGTAGTAAGGATCCTCCAGATTGGTAACTGGGCCGGTGTCACCTCATCTGCCAAATGCAGGGCAGTAAGGTGCCCAGGGTCACCAAGCTGGTGTGTGACCAGTAAGTGAAATGATCTATGGAGGGAACTTGGCAAAGAGCTGGGCACTGAATGTAAAATCACAGTCAGCTACTTACTGAGGCTGAAGGGGAGGGAAAAATTCTCCTCCCCTCTTAGGGTCTCTGGCTGGGCCTAAGGATGAAACTGACACAAGACAGACTAGCAGGAGAAAAGCACGCAAGTTTCATTAAATGTTTACATGTACGTGAGGGCCAGCCTAAGAGAATGAAGACCTGAAGAAGTGACCAGAGCAGGAAGCTTGTATACCTTTTAGACAAAGATGTGATAAATTTGTGAAGCAATGACAAGACAAAGGTGTTTGAGTAAATTGTAAAGAAGAGACTGGGAGCTGTATGGTGGTGGGGGGACTAGTGGGAAATAGGGGTGACGTTAGTAGGTTTGTTTGTACATATCCATGTCAGCCCCCATTCCCAGTCTCTGGAATGTTCTCTTCCTGACACAGGGAAGACATGTTTCTCATGGGAAATTTTATGGCTTGTTTTTAGGCAGAAAGGGGGAGGTCAGGGAGCCTTTCCTGTATCTGCTGTTTCCCAAGTGCCTTCAGCTCAAAATAATGAACACGCCAAAGCAGCATATTTTGGGGTGGAATGTCCTAAACTCCTTCAAGGCTTTACATGTTTCTGCGGGAAGCGACACGTACGAATACAGATATTGGTAAGGAAAATCATTGCTAAGAAGGAGTTTTCAAAGCTTTTCACACACCCACCAGGATGGCCATAATGGGAAATAAAAAGGAAAATAACAAGTATTAGAGAGGGTGTGGGGAAATTGGAACCTTCGTATAGCTCTTGTGGAAATGCAAAATGATGTAGCTGCTACGAAAACCACTTTGGTGGTGCCTCAAAAGGTTAAACATAGGATTACCCATGACCTTAAAGAAATGAAAACAGGCGTTCAAACACAGACTCGCCCATGAATTCTCACAGCTGCACTAGGCTCAGTTGCCAAAAGGTGGAAACAACCCAACTGTCCATCGACAGATGGACAGAAAAACGGGTCCATCCATATGATGGCATATTAGTCATAAGAAGGAAGTATGGATACTTGCTGCAATATGGACAGACCGCAAAAACATCATATTAAGTGAAAGAAGCCAGTCAGAAACGAGCACATACTATATGATTCCATTTATATGATTATCCGGAATAGGCAAATCCATAGAGTGACTGCTTTATGGCCATGGGGGTTCCTTTCAGGGTGACGAACATGTTTTGGAGCAGATACAGGAGATGGTTGCATCGATTGTGAATGTAATAAATGCCTCTGAACTGGACATCTTAAAATGGTTAAAATGGTGAGTTTTATGGTATGTGAATTTGCCTCAACTTAAAAAATGGTATATCAATAGGATACATTTATATCAAATTTTTTTTTTTTTTTTTTTTAAAGGAGGGCACAGCTCACAGTGGCCCACGCGGGGATCAAACGGGCAACTTCGGTCTTATTAGCACCGTGCTCTAACCAACTGAGCTAAGCGGCCACCCCATGTTGATTTTTAAAACCTGAAGAAGAGGTGTCAATACTGTCACAAGAAATGAAAGAATAAAAACATGAAGAGGAAAAAAGCCTTTAAATTCAAGACAGTTTATCTGTGGGGAGGCTGGGGGAATGTTCCTTTGGGGAAAAGCACCCAGGGTCTCAGAGCTTCCCCTCACGACCCCTTACGAGCTGGGGGCTGAGCACAGAGGAAGCCACGGTAATTCCATTCCCCTCTTGCGTCATGTTTGACATACTTCACATTGGAAATTCGTATGTAGTGAAATGTATGCGCCTTTCTCCTCACAGTCCTGGTGTTTGCGTCATTGCTCCTCTTTCCTTTCTACTATTTTTCTATTGAGATTTCACTTTGTACATTTTTTCCTTTGCTATGTCTGTCCTTTCTTTAGGACTAATGACTGAGGTGACATTTTTTAAAATGTCTTTGATTACTATTCTTTTTGAATAATTCTTTCTCCACTGTTGTGAAATGACACCTCTTGCCATTTACCAACGCCCCCTTGAGCTGCCTGCTTCTCCTTGCACTAATACCGGATTATTTTACTTTTTGATCAAAAATTGGAAGAACTCAGTATTATTACAAAAAGGCTATACGTTTATGGTAAACAAAGTTGAAACAACAGATAAAGGGTGCAATTTCTCACTCCCTATCTAATCCCACTTCCCAGGGGTCTGGGTTAGAATTCATGGCAGGATTAGGGAGTAAGAAGAAGACCGATGCCAACATTTCAAAGGCAGCAGAACCCAGCCTTGGGTGCCAGCAATTTCGGAGCTTCTGGGTGGGCCTGACCCTTTCACCAGAAATGAGGACCTGCCAGATGGTTGTTTCCTGCAATCTGAACGCTGCCCTCCTGCTTCCTTCACCTACACCACGCGTACTCCGTGCACACTGCTCTGCCAGGCCAGGGGCTTGGTTAGTGTCAGAGCCAAAGAGCTGCTTGGCAGACCTGGACCCAGGCAGTGATCTCACACATGGGGGCTGTTCTAGTGTGTGTGTGGGGTGGGGGGGTGGGGTGTGTGTGTGGAGGGGTCCCACAGCCCTGGGTTCAAATCCCATCTTCATCCCTCACTAGCCAGTTACCTAACCTCTGATGCCTTAGTTTCCACACACCTAAAATATAAATGACATTCTTCACCTCTTGGGTTTGGAGGAGGGAGAATGAAAAGCAATGTCTGCAGAGCCCTCTGTGATCGTGGCAAGTGGAGCCCTGACCTTAAAGGGTCACTCTGTGGTGTGTTCAGTGTCCACACATTTCTGTGGCATCAGCTTGGGAGGAGCCCCGACTAACTGGTCCCCTCTCAGACAGGGTTGGGTTGTGCATGTCACCTTCTCCGTCACCCACAACGTCCCTGCGCCCTGTGACTCCCTGTCTGTGCCCCAGTTGTCTCTTTGCATCATTCGTTCCACAAGTATTTATGCAGCACGTGCCATGTGCCCAGAGCTATTCTGAGCATTAGGGTTATGGGAGTGAACAAAACAGAGTACAATCCCTGTCTTCCTGCAGCGTCCCTTCCACTGAAAGGACCTAAGGAATAAACGAGTCAGATCTAGATTGCTGCAGAACATGCCAAGGACCAGGAGCAAACGAGGAACGACAGTCAGGTGAGAGGGCTGGGAGAGTGGCCAGCCAGAGCATTTCAGTGAGGTGGTCAGGGAGGAGCTGCCAAGGGGCATTTGAGTTACACAATTGTAGGGCTTCATTCATTTGTCAGTTTTCTTATTTCTGGCCTGTTGGTCAGTGTCAACCCCCCCAGTATCCACTAGAGGATAAGAGCCCCAAGAGGCTGTCTATTGCTTCACTGCTCTATGCCCAGGAATTATCTGAGTCCCTGAACCATCCAATCACTCAATATTTATTCATGGAATTACGAGGGAAATCACGACTCTCTAGCAGTGCTCAGATCTTGGCGGGGAAAGTTATAGAAAATGTAGAACTGGCTGATCCCTCCCAGAATTTCATTCAAATACCTTGCTGTGCTTTTTCCATGTCCCACAGGGTCCCAATTTCACTTTGGCCTTAAGGAAATGTGGAAAAATACACGGGGACCATGGAAATCAGAACGATGCCTGCCCACATTTCAGGAAAGGTGACTTCGGCTGAAGACACACCTGACTGGGGCTCACAGTGTCAGGTATTACTGGCAAAGCATGGGTATATTTCTCAGGAGAAAATGGGGATCATGTAATTTATCAGACAGGGCATTTCTGAGAGTGAAAGGGGGTGATGTCAGTCATTTCCCCAGCTCGCAAGACGCCAAACCAGAAGATCACAAGGAAACCTGGTCACAGGTCACCCTAGACCAGTGGCTCCCGGCCAGGGGTGGGGGTGGGGATCTTCCCCCAGGGGACAGATTTCAATGTCTAGAGACATTTTTCGTTGTCACAACTAGGGGAAAGGGGTGCTACAGGCATCTAGTGGGTAGAGTCCAGGCCATGCTGGCTCCAAACATCCTACAGTGCACAGGACGACCCCGATGACCCAGAGGCATCCAGTCCCTGATGTCAGCAGTGCCAAGGCTGGCAAACCCCAACCTCCTTAGACCTTTCAGCCTGGTTTCAGACCTGTCACTCAGCTCTGGCAGAGCCACCACAGTTGTTTTGCTCTCTCCCTCTGGTCCTTGATGGCATGTAGGACTCTGTCATTACTTTTAGCAGCAGGGAGGCATTCCTTTGTATGCATATACCCTGATGTGTGCGTCATCACCCCCTTCCCCCTTAATGGACCCTTAGGTTATTCCAGTTTTTCCTGTTATTACAAGGAGAGATAAAAGTATGGTACACCTGTTGGTCCCGTGTGTTTCTGAGGGTGAGGTTCCTGGAATTGAAACTGCTGAGTCATGGGGTCTCCTCGGATGGTAAGGCTTGCTAAAAACTCTCCTGTAGTGGTTGGGGTTTTATTAATACTACCAGGACCACACAGCACCGTAATCTACGTACATACACATATGCGGGTTAATTTCCTCCCAGGACAACCTTATTGGGACGACCAGGCATAAAGCATTCCTCAGTCTGCTACTATGAACAGGAGACACTGTTTTATCAGCATCCAGAAATCCCACTTGATTGGACGGTGATAACCTTGTGAGAGCCAAGCCCAAAGTATGGTAATTACAGGAAAAAATCCTGTTGGCTGGGGACATTTGGGGTCAGGCCCCAGCCCAGCATGTAAACCATACCTGAGAGCCCACTGCCTGGGCACAATTTCTCCCCCTTCCTGTGTCTACCTGTGGAAGGTGGGGGCTGTCAGTGCCGTTTTGGGTGGAAGTAGTGAGACAATGATGAATGCTCTGCTTCTCACCAATTCCTAGGTGTTTACAGGGAGGCCCGCGATGAACGGCGGGACAGGTCCCGTCTGTTACTGAGAGTGTTCCTTCCTGCTGCGGTGATGGACCCTCCCGGAACTTTGGGGCAGCACCTTCGAGCCGGGTCTCAGGAAGGCACAAGCGGCCTCACACACAGTCACTTCCTTTCTTGAACACAAGGCAGCAGATGACGCGTTTGCACATAAATGACACACGGCGCGCTCCCCACCTGTTCCAGGCACTGCGGTACAGTCATGAATGACACCGACCTCGTTCGGGCTCCGGGGACTCCTGATCTCATGGGGGAAAGGATTTAATTTAAAAAATCACACAAGTACATAAAGTTACACCAAAAGTGGGGCGTTGTCTGGAGTTGGCTTGGGGGACGACTCCAGGCAGATGGAAGAGCACTTGGCTTGCTGAGGACCTTCAACTTGGACAATTGTTCCCATTCTGCAGTGTGGCCCTGAGTAGGTCACCTGACCTCTCTGACCCTCCGCCTTTCACCTAAACAGTAGGAATAAAAACCATAGCTTCCCGGTATGGACCTGTGCCCATATATCATCTACAGGATACTTAGGAGAATAATAAAAGGGCACCATTAATAATGACACTGGAGGGCGGGCATGGACCAGGCCGACTGCAGCTGAACGGGACCCACGGTGTATAACAGCCATGTATACACACCTTCACCCTCAGAGAAGGAAGCAGTATTCTGATCGTACAGTTGAAGGAACAGAGCTTCACCCCAGAATTTACCTGCCTGTATGCACCCGAGGAGTAGGCAGAGGAGCCGGGATTTTTAGGCAGCACCTTCTGACTCCCACATCCTACAGGGGAATTGTTCGGTTATCCTACCGAGATCAGGTTAAATACTAGCCTCTAGGGTTGTTGTACTTGCCAAGATATATTCAATTATCTGGCCTATAGGAGGTGCTCCAAAAAAAAAAAAAAAAGGGAATTATTACTATTGTGAGTGTGAGAACTAAAAGCAACCTAATCCCGGTGGTAAGCAATCCAGTCCTGGGATCTGGCAAAAGGCACTGGCTGCTTGTTCCAGGAAATACCTGCTTCTGGAAGACAAGACCATGCATCAGCTCTCACTACCTGGGCCCACCATTCCATTCCAAAGCTGTTATGTCAGCAACTCGCTCCAATCTTGAGCAGCTCCTTGCCTCTCATGACCCGCTTTTGAATCACCCAGCCAGGGCCCTAAGACCCGACAATGACTGTTCCCTGCTATCCCTGCTGTCCCCTTACTGTGGGAGCTCTAATGAAGCTCCTTTGCTGGATCTACAGGTTTTTCTGGTGGAATGAAATTTATGAAATGAAAGTCTAGGAAGGCATTCCAAAATGATTTTTGTTATTAGTCTACAAAATGGAAACAACCAAGTGCGGTGGACACAAGAATGGCCTCCCAAAATGTCCGCGTCCAAACCCCCGGAATCTGTGAAAATGTCACCTTACTTGGCAAAGGGACTTTGCAGACGTGATTAACTTATGGGTGTTGAGAGGGGGAGATGATCCTGGGGTCCAGAGTAAGAGCAGGTGACGTGACCATGGAAGCAGAGGTGGGAGTGATGGCTTTCAAGATGCAGAGAGGCACCATGAGCCAAGGAATGCAGAAGGCTCTAGAAGCTGGAAGTGGCAGGAAATGGACTTTCCCCGAACGCCTCAGAAGGAACACAGCCCTGCCCACCCATTTTAGATTTCTGCCTTCTAGAACTGTAAGAGAATAAAGCTGTGTTGTCTTAAGCCACTGAGTTTGTGGTCATTTGTTACAGCAGCCACAGGAAACAAATACACCACATGTTCAGGAGAGAGAAGCTATGTGATCATTGTCAGTGGAGAACAGTAGTGAAGCCACAGTCGGCAGCCGGACTCCCTGGGTTAAAAGTCCTCCCCTGCCACTTCCTGGCTGGGCAACATTGGTGGACTTACTAAGTACCTCTCTGAGATTTAGTCTTTCCATTTATAAAAGGAGAATGATATAAGTAACTGCCTTGTAAAATGATTGTGGTGATAAGAGGAGGGCTAATGTATAACGAGCGTAGTGCCGTGCCTGGCACATAGTAGGTGTACAAAGCATCTCAGGACAGAGGTTAGCGTGAAGGAGCTTGTCTATTTTCTCAGGATGGAGTAGGGGAAAGAGCGTGAGTCATTGGGCAGCCAGGCGACTCTCGTTATACTGTTGCTGTATGTCACCGGCACACAACTCATCCCTCTGACATTTCATTTAATTCACACAACCAGTTGTATACCCTGCAAAAATGATTTCCATGGAGATGTTGCATGTTTACCTAAGTGGCTATATATATATATATATATATGGTATATGTCTTACCGAGCATGAGCAAAGGGCAGAAAGACACGTGGCAGGCAGAGGGGAGGAGAGGAACTAGGTGTGGTTAATGTTCCCTTCCCTCCCCTTCTCTCCTCTCCCCCTTCCTCCTGCCCCTTTTGCATTGTTCCGCAGACTGCATGAAACACCTTGGAGAGGAGGAAGATAGGAATGGCATCTCCAGGTAGCAGGTGGAACAAGATGAAAGTTGGGGGGGATGGGGAGGGGTAGGTAATGCGCGGGGTTTGAAACCAAAAAAGTTCCAATGACTTAGAAAAAGGAGAGTCTATAAAATAGGTCTTCTGTACTTGAAATTCTCAAGTAAGTCTCTCAGTCTCTCTCTCTCAGTCTCTCTCTCTCTCTCTCTCTCTCTCTCTCTCTCTCACACACACACACACACACACACACACGCACACGCACACCACACGCACGCGCAGCCCTGTTTCTAGATAAGATTTCTAAACCTAGAACCTAGGAAAATGGGTGTCAGGAAGCGGCAAAGGCCATGGCACTGTGGGCGAAACCTGGTGTTTGTTCCTAAGTCCCTTTTTTTCTCCTGAGGAGGGACCGGCATTTCCATTAGCTCTTCCTTAGGGTTTGGAGCCCCCGCGAAAGTTCTGGGCCTGTGATCTCCGAGGTCCAGAAGGAGCTCAGGTTCCATGAGCCCCAGCTTCCTCTCTGACTGTCACCGCTCAGGTTCTAGTCGTGGACTCCTGCTCAGTCTAGGTATCAACGCTGTTTCCTATACTGCAGACAGGTAACCTCGCCAGGAGCCGCGGAGGCGGAGCCCACGATGCGGGTGCCAACACCGCGCGGCCCGCTGCGTGGGGCGTGGAGCGCGCGCCAGCACGTGGTCCTGAAGGGGGTGGAGGAGGGGCGTGCTCACCCAAATGGGCTCCCACAACACCAGGAGGTCCCACCCTTGCAAGGAGAGGGTCAGGACCACCCTGACGCTTAGGGAAAGGGTGCAAACCTCGCCGGTCCTGGTCCCCAGGTGGGCACCGCTGCCTGAAAGGCTGGCACTTCCGCCGGGCTCGCGCCCTAATCCTGCTACGAGCCCTCACCCAGACCTCCGCCTCTGGCACCTGGGGTTGCGTGAGTGGGGGGGTGGAAAGTTACTGTATGTGTTGTTTCGTGTCGTCGAACACTTTTTGAAATAATACTCATTTTTAACATTACTCCGAAGACAAGGTTTCCCCCCCCCCCCCCGAAAACTAGAATATTGCCCTAGTTCAAAGATAACAAATTCGGTCGACGAGGGGAATGAACACCTCAATACACACGTAGATTTGGTATATGATAAAAGGTACCCTTTTCTTCTCAGAGAAAGAAAAAAAAAAGCTTTACCCAGTAAATCCCATGCAGTCCCATTTGGAAAGATGAAAATCATTAATAAAGCAGCGATTATCGAAAAGGGGAAAAAATGACGTGAGCCGTAAACTCCGCGTCAGCTGGGCGGGCTCCCCGGGGGGCGATGAAAATGCTGATTTCCCCGTTGGAATGACAATAGCTACCATCAAGTACCATCAGTCCGGAAAGAGCTGAAATTCTGCCTGGGGTCTCAGAAAGGTTCTTCCTTCTTCCTGTTGGCAGGTAACCCCTTTGCCCTAATTGGGGTCTTTCCAAAACTCCAGAACAGTGAAT
Organism: Rhinolophus sinicus; assembly: GCF_036562045.2. Taxonomy (NCBI): domain Eukaryota; kingdom Metazoa; phylum Chordata; class Mammalia; order Chiroptera; family Rhinolophidae; genus Rhinolophus; species Rhinolophus sinicus. Next base: position 21,345,628 of record NC_133762.1, read on the forward strand.
CTCAAACGTTAACGTGTGTCAGAATCACCTGGAGAGATTGTTACCCCGGGGATTGAGTGTTTGATTCAGTGGGTCTGGGTGGGGCCCAGGTATTTGGCAGGGCTGCCCCTGTTCCTCTAGGGACCACACTTTGAGAACCGCTGGCCGGGAATGGAGGCTGTAGGCTTAGGACTCGGTGAGCCGGAACTCAGCGCAGTTGTCATAAACGGAGCCAACACCAGGTGCTCAAATACGATTCAGCTGCCAATCCCGATGCCCACCGTGTGCTAGGGTCTTCGCCTAACGCTAGGGGCACTGCTGCCCAGCACCTGGAGGAAAAGCGGGGGGAGGTCAGGGCACCTGGAAGCAGAGAAGCCCACACGTGAGCCCGACTTAGGCAGTGGAGGTGGTGCCTGGCTGAGGGCGGTGGGGGTCTGCCGGCCAGCAGGTAGGTGCCAAAGCGCACACATGGGCTGTAGATGTGCCTGGTGACCCTGGTCTGACCTTACGAGCATGAAAAGCTATAAGGCTGCTGCTTCTGCCCTCCAAGACTTGAACCAGTTCTCTTGGGCCATCCTAACCACAAACATACAGGGAAGAGAACTATGGGCAACGAAGTCCAGACTAGCCAAATTAACTTATTACAAAGCCACCACAATCATGGTCTTTTCTCATTTATTTAAATCTAATTTTATGCCATTTGGTCAAGTTTTACACACACACACCCCTTATTTCGAAACAAATACAAACTTACAGAAAACTTTTAAGTGTAGAATAAAGCACTCCCATATACTCTTCATTCAGAGTTTCGCCAGTTACCCTAATAATAATGTTCTTTATATAAACAAATCCAATTGGAATCTCATTTTGCACCCCATTGCCGTATTTTTTCAGGTTCTTCCATTTGGAGCAGTTCTTCAGTCTTTCTTTGACCTTCATGACCTTCAACATCTTTGAAAATTGTAGGACAGTATATAAATGTCTCAACACTACACTAGACACCTGAAACTAATATAATATTGAATGTCAACTATAATTGGGGGAAAAAAAAGACTGTAGGACAGTTATTTTGTGGAGTGACCTACAATTTGGGTTCACCCACTATTTCCTCGTGACTAGACTAAGGTTACAAGGAGGGATATTGTATCCTTCTTGTCTCTTATTAGGTAGCACATGATTCAAACTTGCCCAGTTACTGGCGATATTAACACTGATTTCTTGATTAAGATGGTTTTTGCAAGTTTCTCCATGATAAAGTTACTTTTCCCCTTTTACATTTAATAAGTATTTCAGGGGGAGATACTTAATTTCCCATTTGCATTTGACTTTCACCCACTAATTGTTAGCATCCTTAGATGTTTCTTTTTTTTTTTTAATGGTTTAAGTAGATTTTATTACAGAACTTTAAATATAAAAAAATTCACATCATTATTTCTACTTCTTAAGAATTAGATTTTATAAACAAACAAATCTAGATCTATTTACATTTTTGAAAAAGTGAATTCCAATGGAATAAAAATTTTAAAAAGATGGTCTTATTTGGCTACTGAAGTGTTATTCATTTGGTGGGGGAGGGAATAGTGGATTTACTTTCCTATGTTTTGCTTACTTAGATGTTTCTTGCCTGAATTATTTCTATGATGATTGCCAAAGCGTGAGATTCTAATTTCGCCATTCCCTCTACATTTAAGAGTTTGCATTATTGTGTAAGGATGTACTTTATTTGTCTTCATTTATTTCTTCATTCTTTAATTTATGTCAGGGTGAATTTATGGATTCCTGTTTTATTCAGTGGGTTGTAATCCATTTCTATCATTACTTATTTTGAAGTTCAAGTTGTCCCAGATTTGGAAGTGGGAGTCCATTCAAGCTGGGTTTAGTGGCTTCCTTACTTTGTTGCATAAAAAGAAGTTCCAAGGACATCGTGCTCTCTTTATGGCCCAGCCCTAGTTCTCCATGGAGTCCTGGTTCCTTCCAGTTCAGACTGGTGGTTAGAAGCTGAGATCTGGGTACTAGGTGTGCTCATTGCTACTGGGATGTCACTGCTTCCAAGACATCTTAGTAGGCAGACAGGAAGAGTGTGTGTGTGTGTGTGTGTGTGTGTGTGTATGTGTGTACACATTTCCATCTATACTGAAAAACATGCATTCACACAGTCATCCGTCCTTCCGATTCTAATTCAGTTCCATAGGATCCATTCCAGCATTCCCTCCTTCCATATCTGAACTTCCTTTCCCTAATAGTAAGACCCATGGATTGCATTAGTCTCGATAGAGTTACATATTTTCTCAATCCGTTGTGTGCAGCAAATCTCAACCACTGGGCCACTGGCTCTCAGACACCCTCCTTAGGTCGACATCAGCTGCCAGGTTGCTACCGCACCCTGTCCAGGGGCCTCCACACAAGAGCTCCATCCTCATGTGTGTTCTACATATGTAGTTCCGTTCCCCTTGATGACACTTTATGGAGGATTTTTTAATCTATGTTCATAAGTGATAGTGGCCATGGTTTTAATTTCTCACAGGTTCTTCGGTATTACCAAGGTAAATCTAGCCTCCTACAATGAGTTGGGCAGTTTTCTTTGATGGTTCATCCTCTAGAATAATAAAAGGATGATCTGGTTTTTGGTAGGAGTTTCTTGTGAAAACATCAGGGTCCTGTGAAGTCTCTACTTCCCGGATGTTAAACTACCGATACGACGTAATGGAGACAGATCTATTGCATCCCTCTTAAGTGACTTTAAAAGGTTATATGTCCCCAGAAAATTGTCAGTTTCTTCTGAATTTTCAAATTTATTGGTATAAGGCTGCTTCAGTTGTTCTCTTATTATTATTATATTTTTTACCTCTGCAGTATCTGTAGCACATCTCTTTTCCTAAAATTTCTCTTTTCCCCATAAGTAACGTCATCAGGGTTTTACCTATCGGTTTTTATTTTTGCATAGCCAACTTTTGGTCTGTTGATATCTGAGTTGCTTCCAATTAATTTTTATTATTTTTTTATCATTCTCTTCCTCCCATTTTCTTTGGGTTTATGCTGGTGATCTTTCTCTAATTTGTTGCGTGGGACACTTAGCTCATCAATTTCAGTCTTTTTCCTCATCGTGTCTAAGGCCGTATACTTCCTTGTAGTACTTATCTTAGCTGCATTCGCAAGTTTAACTAGGTTGTTATAATATTTTCTCATTTCCATTATGATTTCCTCCTTCACTCATGAATTATTTAGAGGTTTGTCTTTACATTTCCAAACATAGAATGTTTTGGTCTTCTTTTCATAGTATTGCATAAAAAAAACATAATAAAATGTGAATCACAAGGAGAAAGTGAACAATTTGTTCCTGGCAAAACTCAGTTGTACAATCTTTTCTCATTTATGCCACATGAAATATTTTTAACGCGTGCATTTTAATATGCTTTATGGTTTGTGGGGTGGCACTAACGACAGTGGGAATGCCTGGGCACTACAAACCCCTTCTGCTGGACTGCAGAGATAGAGGAAGTCTAAAACAGACAGGAGGCTCTGTGGGAGGGAAAAGATGACCCCTGGTTCCAAGGAACCAGAAAGAAATCCATCATCCATCACTCCCTCATTTATTCACCATTGACAAACTTCCTCCCAGGTCCGGTCTGTTTCGGACTCCCAGCCTGGTTAGAAAGACTTCCGAGGAAGCATAAAAACAATGCCAGAATCAAATGGGGACTTTCCTGTCCCTAGGGTCGAGGACACAGTGCAAAGATGACCCAAGCTACAGGCTGTGAGTGGACACCAGGTAGCTGGCAGCTGGATATTTGGGGAAGGTCAGCCTAAGGTTTGGGACCTGCCTCTGTTGTGGGGGGGTCAGGCCCGAAGAGCCAGCCTCAGATGGCATCTGCCCTCCAGCCCCATGCCCTCTCCAGGCTCTCCCAGGACTCCTGGGACAGAGTTTTGTTCTCCATTAAATGACAGGGTTGCCATCGTCCCTGGGGCCTGGGGTATTTCCAACAAGGGATGTCCCTGCTTCTCTTCCCACAGGTGTACTGTTGGGGTAGGAAGAAATCCCCAGAGGCACTCACGCTTCATTCCTTCCTAACTTTGGAGGCTTCATTTATCTGGGTTCTAAAGTAGGTGGGGGGAGGGAGGCAGCTGGATGCTGGGTGGGATCAGAGGAGGAAAATGCCTTCCTCTGGTCACTGGCCATGTGTCAGGCACCAAGGCAGGGCTGTTTTGCCCGCCATTTTGTAGCCTCTGTTTCATTTTTCGAAAAGCGATGAGTGAGGGTAATCGATTTGTTCCAGGTCCCAGAGTAGATCTAAGTAAACTCTGAAGATGGACCTCCTAGGAGAAAAGGTCGCTCCTCACCACCTCTTTATAACCCCCCACCCAAGAGCCTAAAGCTTCTGATGCTGTACACTTTCGTGGCCGTGCACCCTGTTGCTAGAGTTGAATGGAGATGGGTTCAGTTCTGGGACCTACCACTCACTAGTCCTGTGTATATCACATCATCGCCCTGTGCCTCAGTTTCCTCATCTGTAAAATGGAAACAAGCCTTTTGCAAGGCTGCTGGGAAGATTAAATGGAATGATGAGGTTATAAAGTCCATAGTTCCATGGTCCCTCTGAGAAAATAGGTGTTTGGTCATGATGAGACAAAGGCCCACGATGGCAGCTACACAGTTTGCTGGGACGGGACAGCTACTGAAAGGGGGAGTGGCCTGGGCAGCGCCCCTCGTCTCTCCCGTGTCTCAGTCTCTCTCGTCTTCTGTAAAGTGACGGGTATTGGGCATGATCTCCACTCAGTGCCAGCATTCTGCACCCCTGGGCGCTGCCTGGAGCACCAAGCCCCACTCACAGTTTGTCTGGGCGCCTCCTCATCTGCACCAGGAAGGACCCGGCTTCTGTCCTGACTGGCCCCCTTCCTGAGCCCCATTCTGGTGTCCTCACCTGAAGTCAGAGCTCTCGACTGACTCACTGCCGACCTGAGGAGCACAGGTCCACATTCCAACAGGACCTTGAACAGTCATGGCTTTGCCGCCCCCCCAACCTAGGAGGCCACACCTAATAAGCCTGAACCTCTTCCAGAGCTAAACATCCAAACCACCCAGGCATCTTATTTTCTTGTTTAAAGGCGACGCTGAAGAAAGATGTTCTTATGTTAACTGAAGAGAAACAATACCCATCGACCACACACAGGAGACTTTACAAAAAGCTTGTGACTGCCACAATCTCATTTCTCATTGCCTTTCTATCTGAAGAGATGAGAGCATTGCTCTCGCCATGATTCAGAGAAGGGTCCTGAATCCTCTTTGATCTCACGGCTGGGAGAGGTCAGAGCAGGATGTGAACATAGGCTTTTAGACCCCAGACTCTGATGGGACGTCAGCCCGGGCTCCAAATACTGGTCCCACCCGCCACTGCATGCAGCACTGGACAACAAGATGGGACGTGTGCAGTCCCTAGGTTTGACCACAAGATGGCGAGACGGTTCTAGGCATTGCCATTGGCGGTGGCGGTGGAGGGGGGGCTCATGTGGTGTCATAAACGGGTGTCGACAGTCTCAGCCAGATACCTTATTTCTCTCCCCAGTTCTGAAACTGCTTTTCCAGAGTGTTGCAGTGATCTTTAAAACAAACGAAGAGGAAGTCAGATCAGGTGATGTGTTTTAATTCCCTGAGAGCTTCTCACCAGACTGAGAATAAAATCTGCAAGGCCAGTTGGGACCTGGTCCCTTCTCCCGCCGCCTACGCTTTCTTCCATCCTGCGGGCAGCCTGCCTGCTCCGTGACAACTTCGGGTAAGCAAGTGCTCAGCTGACAACTGATACATTTGGAAGAGGAGCCCGAGGCTGCTCCAGGAACCCTGCCTTTGTGTCATTCTACGGTTGCGTATTCAGGGAAGGGAGGCTGTGTGTGCCGAGGGAATCGACCACCGGAGACCTAGAACGTGAACACTGGATCTCCGGTTTGAGAGTAATTTCATTCATTCCTCCAGCCCCTACCACGTGCCAGACACTTGGAATACAACTAATAGTGTTACCACAGGGTGTCAAAATATGCTATCGCCAGCCTCTCACTCCACGGGAACCCTTAAGCCATCCCAAATAATAATGATGATAACGGTATAAATGGAACAAAATTAGCCAAGGGTGTGTTTAACATCGCAGAAGATGGTGTTGTGATTACATACGTGAAAGGCAGAAACGGATTCTTTAATCTGTCATTGGGATAATGGACCACCCATTAGGAAGACAAAAAACGGTTTCTGTAAAAACCCAGTTAAGTATCTTTTTATGTGAGCAAAGTATACATTTCATGAGTCAAGTCTCTGCTTTTATTTCATTTTCTGCAGCGTTGTCCCAATCAGCTGATCACATCAGTCACATATCAGATAAAGGTTTGTGTTTTTCTAGTGGTATGTCATTATATATATTTAGATGCTATCCTTAACCCATTTCTATTAATCTGTAACGAAGAAAGCAGGTAAAAATGATGTGCCTGTTGTACAAAAACAGCTTTCTTAATCCCTCCTCAGGGAAGAAAGAAGCTTATGACTCAGGTTTTTCATCTGATTTGATTTTGTTTTGTTTTGGGAGAATGAGTCAGGGGAGGCTTTCTGGAGGAAGTGACATCTCAGCCAAGCCAAGGATAGAAGGATAAGTAGAAGCCAACCAGAACTGGGGAGTGAGGGAGGGGAGGGGATGCACCCCAAGAAGGGAGCAGCAAGTGCAAAGGCCGGGAAGGGACACAACATTCTGGGAGCCCAGCAGTGTATCTGGAACTGAGGGTCCTAATGCTAGGGCAGGGGATGGAGGCTGGTGGTGGTGGTGGTGGTGGTGGTGGAGACTGGAGGGAGAGGCCAGGCTCTGAAGGGTTGTGTGAATTATGTTAAGGAGATTAGGCTTCACCTTAAGAGCAGTAGGGAGCATGAAATAGTTTTAAGCAAGGGATCTGACTTGATTTTCATTCTAGAAAAATCTCAGCCAACAGCAGTGTGAGAAACGAGGGCTGGTGATTACTTAGGAGATTGTTACAGCGTCTGGGTGGCAGTTGATGGTGGCCTGGCCCAGGGTATCAAAGTGACGATGAAGAAAGTGGGATCTAAGGGGCATCTGGGAAGCAGAACTGACAGTTGGTGGCTGATTGAGTGATAGGGTTAAGGGAGGGAGATGAAAACACCACACATGGCAGCGTGGGTGTCTGGCTTGAAGGGTGGTACCATTTCTGGAGCTGAGGAAAACTGGGGAGGAAACAGATGAGAAAGACAACGGGAAGTTTCGTTCTGGACGCATTCGGGGTGGAATACCCAAGAGACATTCACACAAACGTGTCAAGTCGGCAATGGAATTGTGAGGGGACAGGAAGACTGGAAGCGTAAATGTTAGGGTCCTTAACCGTGAGATGAGGTTTAAAACCATGGGATGGATGAGGTCATCCCATGAGCTGCAGAAGAGGCCCAGGGCCAGCCATGGGAGACCCAGCAGTCAGAGGCAGGAAGAAGGGTCGAGGTTGAAAGCTGAGAAGGAGTGGCCAGGGGAGGAGGTAGGAAAACCTGGAGCATGTCACAGAAGGAAAGCGAGGGGAGTTTCTGGAAGAAAGTGATCAACTCTGTCAAGTACATCTAAGGAGCCCCATACCCTGAGGACCTGAAGGGTCTGTTGTCTAGTGGAACATGGGCTTTAGGGACTTTGGCAAGAGCGAATTCGGACGGGTGCCAGAGCCAGACTGGAGTGGCTGGAGAACAGGTGGGAATGGAGGAAATGGAGACAGTGAGTGTAGAGAAGTTTGTCTCTCAAGGAAAGCAGAGAAATGAGGGTGGAGGGGTTGGACATGCAGAGGTCAGGGTTTCTGTTCTTGTTTTTCTATGGGGGCAGTTCTGTAGGCTGATGAGATCGATGCGAGGGAGAGGGAGAGATGGATGACTCAGGAGACGAGAAAATCATTAGAGACTTGAAGTCCTTGAGAAGGTCAAAAAAAGTGGGACCTGGGGCAAGGTGGAGGATTGGCCTTATGTAAGAGCAGGTTGTATGTTTCCTCCACAAACCAGGAGAAATGAAGAGAAGGGAACACAAAGGGAGGAGAGGGCTGGGGTGACCACAGGACCGCACCCTTGGGCACTGGAGTTGGGGAGCAAAAGTCTCTTGGCGTGATGTGGCTTGTCTCTGAGGTCTGAAGCAACTGGCCCAAGAGGTGAGTCGACTTGGCCTTGGAATGGAGACCCCACCCAATGCAAACACCCTGGCACCCTGCTCCGATGTGGGCAGCCTGGCTCCCTTCCCTGGGAAGGTTGCACACAGTGGGAGCTCCACCCAGCCAGCGGCAATCTACAAAAGCCCCAGAGAAAGTTGTTACTAAGGGAATTCTTTAGCAAGATTTCAGGTCTTGTCTGTGCAGAGAGGAGATGAGAATCGACAAAGGGCTTTAATCTTCCCTTAATCCTGCCCAGTGCCAACCGAGCTCATATTGCCCGTCCTGCTCAGTTAGGTACTTAGGAAAAGGCATTATCCGACTCTGGGCGTTTCAAGAAGAAGATATGGAGGGAGGAAGGGAAGTGGGGAGGGAAGGAAGAGAAGCAAAAGAGGACGATTCCTTCATGTCAAAGTGTTTCAAGGAGAGAAGCTTCCGGAGTGGCTGGTCCCATCCTTCCACATACAGCCGAGCTCTGTGCAGGCCCAGGCATGGGCAGCTGCTCCCTGGCATGGAACCTTGGCCTCAGCCGGGCTCAGTGGGGGGATGCATGAGTAACCCAGTCCTGGCACAATGCCCTCTCAAACTAAGTCAGCAATAACTACCCCAACTTCCGCTGCTGAGAGTCAAAGCCAGGAGCGTCAAGTGCTTCCCCACAATTCTATCACCCTCATTCTGCAGGTGGGGAACCAAGACTCAAAGAAGGCAAATGCCCGAGCTCATCCAGCCAGGGAGCTGCAAATCCAGAATCTGAGCCGCTCTGAAGGCGAGGAGGCAGGATAGCCTGGTGGTTACACACAGCTCGCTAGCTATGTGATCTTAGAAAGCTTGCGAAGGACCTAGTACCTCCTAGGCTTGTTATGAGGTTTCCATAAAGTCATAAAGCATCATCCTGAGTGCTATATTCTGTTTGGCTATTATTATTGGGGGCTTATCACCCCACCTCCCTGTCTCTACCAGTACCCCCATATCAAGCCAACCCCAATAAGCATACAATCTAAATAAAAAGAGGATGCTTCCTAGGAAGACACTGCTTCGTAACAAATTTCCTACATTCCAGGTAGATTGCCACTCCTGACCCTTCCCTTCTCTTACCCATAGAGTTTCAGGAACTGTCTTTTTTTCCTTTGCTGTTACCGTTTTTAATTAAAATCATTTTGGGTCAAAGCAAGAGCTATTTGAAGATACTGTGAAGAAATCTTAACGTCCCAAAAAGGAAAAAAGAAATAATAAAAGGTGTTAGCTACATGTCTAGGTCACTGCTCTGGACACTGCACCCAACACCTGAAACTGTCTTTTCAGTCTGCACATGAATAAAATGAGAATCGGGGATGAGCGCTCTTTGCCTCCGTCTGCTGGCTTTCTCTCTGCTCTGCTGGCTGCCACCCCTGCTTCCAGTCCACGTGCAAGACCCTGTGAAAGAGTTTTTTTCTTATAGTAAAATAAATACATTTAAGGGAAGAAAAATGAAGAGCACGTAACAGGAAAAAAACTGTTTTTCCCTACGACTACACGCGACTCACACTGGATGTATGATGGGTTTTCCCACACCAATCAATTCTCCAACTCCCCAGACAACTATTATGAATGGACTCCGTGCATTAAAGGCTTAGTCCTGTAAGACTGTCCCCCAGTTCAGATGCAATTCACATGTCTAGGCACCCAGGACTTCTGACCCACTGGCTATAAACCAGGGGTTCCCACGATACCCTCTTTGGGTTCAGTAATTTGCCAGAAGATCTCACAGTACTCAGGAAACTTGTACTTACTAGATGACCAGTTTATTGTAAAGTGCACAACTCGGCAACAGGAGGCAGAAGACATGCAGAGGGCAAGGGATGGAAAAGGGCACGGAGCTTCCATGCTCCCTGCAGGCGTCCACTCTCCCAGGACTTCCACGTGTTCACCAACCGAATCCTACCAGGGGTTTCTGGGGTGGGGGCAGTGGTGTCTAATTCAACCTCCAGGCCGGCTCCCCTCCCCCCAGTGGTTCAGGGGGTGGGGCTGAAACATCAAATGCTCTGAGCACAAGTTTGGTTCCCCTGGCAACCAGCCCCCATCAGAGACTATCCAGGAGCCCTGAGCCACCAGTTGTCTCCTCAGCAAAAAGTCACAGCACTTCGGAGATTCCAAGTGTATTCGGAGCTATGTGCCTGGCAATGAGAGCAGAGACCAAATAGACATATTTCTTGTTATGTCACAGCATCTCAGAATGAGCAAGGAGGTGTTTAGAAGAATCGTTTATGTACCCAGAACTCTCTAGGCAGGTGGGTATATTGGGGTTCTCTCTGCTTGTCCCCTCCATATCACCCAAGCTGAGCCAATCAGAGCCTTTCCCTGGCATTTTTCAACTTGCAATCTTGCAGTTCATCCCTCCTACCCTTCAGGGAGGGAGACTTATAAATCTGATTGGGTCAAATTCTAAGACACCGAGTGAGTATGATTTGGTAATGGGCCAGGTCACTGTCACTTCAAATGGCAGCTCCCAACCCCAGTAGTTCTAGTCTTTCAGTTCTGCATCCTTGCTCTCGCATCTCTTGGTATGATTTACCCCCAGTGGCCAGGTGAAGGTTGACTGGCAGTTGGCAATTTCTTTCCAGCTTCGCCTCTAAGCCAAGACATACAGCAGTATTTATCAACAGTCTGCATTAGAATTCTGCCAAAATCCCTAATGAAGCTGACTTTTAATTTGCCTTTGCCTCTTGAGGTAGGTAGACTTTAAGGGGAAGAAGTGGCTTGAGCTAAAACCAGATTCAGGCATTCCTGGAATGACATGCCCAGCGTGGGTCCCTGCAACTTCCTTTGGGGAAACACTCCTCGCTGAATCCATTATAGGATTCCATAGCTGTCAATCACAGTACCCCATCCTTTTGGCCATGGAGAAGGGCATGTGACCCAGAACTGGCCAATCATAGTGCCTCATTTTACCAGCCAGAATGATTGGTCCAGGAGTGGGACATGTGACCTAACTGGAGCCAATCAGAGTCCTTGAAATTGGAGGAGAAAGATATTTGACTTTGAGGCAGAGACACTGGAAGGATGTGAGTGAGATGGTATCTTGATTATTCCAGTCCTGGTTGTATATGAAGTCACCTCACAGGTTTGTTAAAAAACAGATTCCCAGGTGAGATCAACTGAATCTCAGGTGATGAAGGAGGTGGCAATGCATAGTTTTTCATCAACAATCTTGGTGATTTTTATGTATCTGACCTCAGAATTAGGAATTTATGATACAAAGATGCCTAGATATAAAATTAAGAATTCCATTAGCTGCCAGATTATTTTTCTTATAAGGTCCTAAACATCCATATACTCCAGGATTGGCTAAATTTCCTCCTTGTTCTCTTTTTGTTGAACAAATAATTTTAAAATGTTTGCACGGGGCTTGAGTTATGTGTGTATTTCTCCATGTACATTTTGCCATGACAAAAACCAGTATTTCAGCTGTTTATAATGGAGACTCTGTGTCTTTGAATGCCACGCCACATGGAGAAGCGATGAGAAGGAGTCCTAATGTTTTACTCCGCTTGTCTGCTTATATTGAGATAGTGAAAACTGGCCCTGCTCACAACCAGAGCAAGTGAGGATGGGCCTTACAACCGGACCATGACATTCTCAACAGAACATAACAGTGCTTGGAGCAGGTCACAGACAAGGCCACACAGCGGCCATAAACATAAGTAAACATCCCTCTCTCACTGAACATGAGTGATTGCTAACTCGCCAATGGCAGTGCCAACCCTGCTTTACTCCAAGCCCGTCCTGCTTTGGTTGTTAAGATAGTCAATCGTCAAATTGTCTAACTTCTCCAGAACGGGCCCCCATTTGTCCTATCCCTCCTTAGAATCACCCAGCACAAGCTCCAAGTCTCTCCATCCTTCCCCATCCAAGGCTCTCCCAAAGGCTCCTCTGGGTCCTTGGTGCAACAGCTAAATAGGCCCACCTTTATTCAACTGCAAATATGTTTCTATGGGATCTGGTTGGTGGGCTTCAAGGACATACACACACACGCACATGCACACACATGCACATGTGTACACACACGCACACACTAGCTGTTCACTTCTGATGCTTTCCTTACAGTAACAGAATCACAACTCAGTGGCTTAAGATTTGGGAACGTCTTCCAAGACATGAGAAGGGCAGAGGCGGGCAGGCACGAGACACTGGGGTCCTACTCTAATCCTGACTCTCAGGGTTCTACCCTATTCCCCACCCTGCATCATTCTCAGGTTGAGGGCAAGGTGGTTCCAGGAGCCCTATCTAGTCATCAGAAAAATCAGCAGAGGGCATCGCTCTGTGTGTCTCGTGTAGGAGGAAGAAAACCTTCCCTAGGAGCCCCTCAGTAGACATCTGCTCCTTTATCTCATTGCCCATAATTGCATCCCATGTGCAGGTCTAAGCCACTTACTGGGAGGGAAATGGCCACCATGACAAATTAATCTCAGCTTGATCAAGCTTCACCCTCTCGAAGCACCTGTTCAGAGTGGATGCCAGAACTAAATCGGGGGTCTCTTAGGAAAGGGGAAGAGAAGAAATGGGTGCTGAGCAGACACCCTACAGTGCCTGTTACTCTACTAATAAAGGTTGAAAAAGTTTGTCCGACAATATTATTCATGTTTGCTGCTTTTGAATATGGGCTATGGCTATCGCTGGTTCGTTTGCCCAGTCTAAGAGTTATTCTCCAATGACCACGTATCATTTTATAATAACAAAAAACAAAATTTCAAGTAAGCGTCAAAGAAACTCCAAAGTCCCCAAACTTTTTAAAAAGACAGTGCTATAAAATTTGAAAAATGAGCAGAATGATTACCTCTCATTTATTTTTGGCATTTCAATTCATCTAAAAGTTCACTGGGAGATGCCATCTGCATTTGGTGTGTTTGACATGATAAATGCAGGGGTATAACCAGGCATGAGAATTTTTGCTTTTCAAGCCTCGCTGTTGGTACAAGAATCACTCCCCTAGCTCAGGAAGAGAAAGGCTCATATTTATCAAGTGAAAATGCTACCAAGGAAACTTGGCAGAAGTCCAAGGTTATAGGGAGCAAAGATTATAATTCCTCTTTTGGAGAAAAAGAAAAGCCTAAGAGGCAACACTTTCCAAACAACTGACTTCCTGGTGGGCCTCCCAAGGGATTTGGGATGACAAAGAGCCCCATGTCATTGGCAAATCTAGGTAGGGTTTCTTCCTATGAAAAGTAAACCCAGAGAAGAATCTGGAGAGTGCCTGGAAACTAGAAAAACTGGTTCAAGCCTCTGTCTGAATCCTCCTGCCTGCGTTGATTCAGCAGGAAGACCCTCCCAGTCCAGCTGGATGTATGGTGACCCCAGGGAAGCAAGGCAGCCTTTGCTCCTGATAAGACCAGCTGTAAACTGTAATTAAGGAGAAAAAAATAAGTCAAGGAGCTGAAAAATAGCTGAATGTGGATGGGACTAGGGTGCAGGGAACATAAGGGACTGTCCTGGACTCTCTCAGGACAGGGCCAACGAGATTCCAGCAGCTGGCCTAATTTATGGCTTTGCAAAGTTGCAAGATCTTGGGTCAGGAGAAATAACTTAGAACATGGTTTTTAGCCTGTCAGAGCTTAGCGACCAGGGCCAGGCTGAGAGAGAAGTCAGGCAGGGCTTTGGGGACACTTCCCATTGCTCCCCAAATTCAGAAGGAGTCTTCCCTTGGCAAATTCAGTGCCAAGAACATTTGCCAGGAAAATGGATGCCCTCAGTAGAGCAGCTTTGGAAACCCTGGCGGGATGGAAGCAAAATGCAAGGTAGGGACGGGTGTTTACTAGCTCGAAAGATGTTCGTAGTAAACGACAGGGTTGGCAACCATTTTCTGTGAAGGGCAGAGTAGAAACTTTAGGCTTTGCAGTCCATATGGTCTCAAAAGCAACTCCAGGCAATTTGTAAATAATATGGCGGCTGTCACTACAACAGCAGAGTTGAATAGTTGTGACAGGGACCAGATGGCCCACAAAGCCAAAATGTTTACTCTTTCTGGGCAATTACAGAAAACGGTGTGTGGACCTTGGAGTATATTGGGTGGATTACAAGCCAACTGAAGGAAAGAACTCAGGAGAAGCAGCCTCTTCAAAGAATCCCTACTCTTCCATTATTGTCAAAGATGAGAGAACTGACTTGAAGATGGAAGCCACCAGCCACCTCGCCACTGCCACCTGGGTCAGCCGGGATCTGGAGCCAGGAGACCAGGTGTGTGACTTGTACTCTCTGGGATGCTGGCTCACGTACCCCCAGCTGCATCTGAGCTGCAAGCTTGTCTGCCTTTGGGCCCTCCTTGATCTGGCCCCACCTGTCTCTGAGCCTTACCCCTACTGCTCTAGGCTTTTACCTCACATTCCCAAGAAGACAGTATTTGGTGTTTCCCCACTTTCCATTCATCCTTCCTCTGGAAACAAGTGCTCCGACTTCCCTCCATTCCCCTGTTACTGTCCAGGTGTCGCCCCAAGTTGATCAACCCTGGCCAAGGATAGGTCAGATGACCTAGGCCTAAGCCAATCAGCACTCTGCTTCGCCTTAGACACAGTGATTGGTCAGGGATAAGCAAATGATCTAGAAAGAGCCAATAAGAGGTCAGGAGACATTTGACAAGGAAGCCAAAGGCAGATCTCCCGTGGCAGGGGCTCCAGGAGCTCCAGGCAGCCACCTTGCCAGCAGATTCTCTGCTTGAGAATGGAGTCAAGATAATAGAAAGGGTGACAGCAGTGGGGAGGGAGAGAGACCAGATCCTGAGGACAGCATTAGCTAATTGTGTCCTTGGCACCATGTCTACCTCCCTTTGAACTTTTCAGTTATTTGAGCCAATTAAATTTTCATTTTGTTTAGCCACCATTGGGGTTGCAGCTAAGAGTCTAATACATTCTGCCTCAAATTCTTGGCAGGCACATCGCATGCAATTCTTCTGTCCACAATGCCCCACATGGTTCTCTTGGCTTGTCCCTGCTCATTCTCTAGGGCTGAGCTCAGACGTGGGCAACCTTCTCTAGGAAGCTTTCCTGTAACCTCCCACCATCACCATCCCAGGCTTGTTCGGCCTCTCCATCTCCGTGTCTGCATAAAACCCTCTGTGTGCTGATTTATGAAGCAGTGTGCTCATGTAGCGATACCCCATTTGTGTCTTTGTATCCCCCCACTATCCTGGAGGGAGACATAGAACTGTGGTCACTGACAGGACCTTCGGAGTCAGATGGACACAGGTTCAAATCCTAGTGCAGCGGAAGCCTCAGCTTCCTTATCTGTACAATGGGCATGGTAATAAGAGTCACATCACAAGGCTGTTATGTAATTGTGTGAAGTGCTCCAGACAGTGGACGATTTTTAGCTATTTTTTTTTTTTAAACCACCTGGGGTACATTGTCAGCAGACATGGCCTCTGGCTCTCATAGGACAGAAAGGAATATATTTGGAAGGCTGAAAATATCAAAGGAAAACCTCCCTAACTGGTCTCAGGCAGGACACTGGTCAAGGTGGCTCCAGGCAACGCGGCAGCTGGTTAGCTCAGTTGGTTAGAGCGCGGTGCTCTTAATAACGAGGTTGCCAGTTCGATCCCCACATGGGCCACTGTGAGCTGCACCCCCTACCACTAGATTGAAACAACTACTTGACTTGGAGCTGATGGGTCCTGGAAAAACACACGTAAAATAAAAGTTTAAAAAAAAGGTGTCTCCAGGCAAGAAGCCATCGGCAAGAAGCCACCTTGCTCAGTGTGTTTGGCTCATTGAGCTGCCAGTGTGTTTGGCCTTTGGCTCAAGAATCAGACCTTGAGAGGAGCATGTGTTTGGCCACCCAGGCACTCAGCCACCTTTGCCAGGGCCAGACAGGGTGTCTTCGTTGAGGGTCCCACCAAGAAGAGGCACAACGCAGGTGATGGAGAGGAAGGGGAGAGAGGTGGCTCCCAAAGGAACACGGGGCTGCTTGTACAAAGCAGGGCACAGATGCCTACGAGCAAAGCTCTAGATGTCACCACCTTCCTCCTCTTACTGCAGCCAGAGGTCCTCCCCTGGGTGTCCTCCACGGCCTGGCCTATGTGTCCCTATCGGGCTCTGGCTTCAAGAGCCATGCTTGCCACCAGACTCTCACTTCTTTGTTTTTGTGTTAATTGAAAAATTAGTTATGAAAGCTAAGATGTGGAAACAACCTTGGCGTTCACTGGTGTGTGAATGGATAAAGGAAAGGTGGTATGAACATGCAATGGAATATTCTTCAGTCTTAAAAAGGAGGAAATCCTGCCATTAGTGACATGGGTGGAACTTGTGGGCGTTATGACAAGTGAAGAAGTCAGAGAAAGACAAATGCTGCATGATCTCACTTATATGTGAAACCTGAAGATACTGAAACTCATAGAAACAGAGAGCACACTGGTGGGTGGGGGAAATGGGTGAAGGCCGTCAAAATGTACCCGCTTTCAGTTATGCAATAAATACGTTTTGGGGGTGTAACGTACAGTATGCTGACTATAATTAATATATTTGTATGGTATATTTGAAAGTTGCCAAGAGACTATAAAAATTCTCATCACAAGAAAAATATTGTAACTGTGTGGTGAGGGATGTTAACTAAACTTACTGTGATCATTTCCCAATATATATCATTATGTTGTGTACCTTAAACTAATACAATGTTATATGTCAATTACCAATAAAACTGGAAAAATTATTTTAAGTTTCTCTGGACACATACAACATAAATGTGCATATTTATATAAATTTACATAAATGCATAAATGTGACTGTATCATGATTTTGGATATTTTGGTAGAGTCTTTTTTTTTCTTTTTTGCTTGGCTGCTTTCCTTTCTTCTCCCCTCTTCCCTTCATATTAACTTTCCATCCTGACAAGTAGCCCAGGTTAACAACCTAATGTTCTGTATTTTCCCTATGAACATAATATCATATATAAACATATATCCTTATACAAACTTACTGCCTTTTTCCTCACTGTTTTGCTAAACTGGGATTCCATTATACATTCTTGCATCTTACTTCCTCACATAACACTACTGGGTGGAAATGGCTCAAGGTCAACCGATAACTCTGCTTTACTTTTCTTATCTGCTGCAGAATATTCGAAAATGCAACAGTCTATCATTTCCCTATCTATAGGATTGTGTCCCTAGAAAACCGAAAATATACTAGCTATTAAAAAAAAAAAGATAAAACCCTAGAATAAAGAAGAGATTTTGGTTAGGTGGCTGGGCTCAAGATAAATACACAAAAACAACAGCTTTCTCACGTTCTAGCAGTAAACACCTCGGAATAAAAATAAGAAAAATAACATTCATTCACAATATAGAACGAAATCAATGAAATACTTAGAAATCAACCTAATAAGAAGAGGCATGGTGCTTTATGAGGAAAATAATAAAATCTCACTGAATGACATCACACAAAATAGAAACAAAGGAGGAGAATTAACATGTCTTTGAGTAAGAAAAGGTAAAAATTCTGATATAAATTGAATACAATTCCAATGAAAATCCCAATAAGATTTTTGGGTTTTCTTCTCAGAGGGAGTATGTTGTGAGTTGAATTATGTCACCTGAGAAGATATGCTCACGTCCTAATCCCCAGTGCCTGTGAATCTGACCTTATTTGGGGATAGAATCCTGGTGGATGTTATTATGACGTTAGTTCAGATGAGGCCATAGTGGGATAGCACGGGCCCTAATCCAATATGACTGGTGTCCTTACAAGAAATGGAGAACAGACACAGTGAGGAGAACACCAGACGAGCACGGAAGCACAGATGGGAGTGATGGGTCAATAGGCCAAGAAATGCCAAGGATTTCCAGCCGCCACCAGAAGCTGGGAGAAAGACGTGGAGCAGGTTCTGCCCAGAGCCCTGCTGGCCCCTGCTGTGGACTGGCCTTCCTGTGAGAGAATAGAAGTCTGTTGTTTTAAGCCACCCAGCCTGTGGTGCTTTTGTTGTGATGGGCCCACGAATCTAACACAGGGTGGAATTAAGTGTTGAATGAATGAATAAAGTCCTGACTCAGATGGGCAGATAAAAAAAAAAAAAATTCCTTTGCCAGAGACAAGGGTATACTTGGAAAATTCCCCCAAACTGAAAAAATAAATACATAATCATAAATAAAATGAAATAAAAAGCTGCGCAGAGGGGATATCAGCATATCCACCTGGGCTAGGAGCGTCCAGTACAAGTGGATTGCTCTCTCTGCACGGTGGCGGCTGTTAAAGCTGCTGTAAGATTTGTATCTTGGTGGTACCAGCACGTTTCAGGAATAAGTTACCGGAAGATAATGGTTCTACCCCCCCCCCCAACTCCCCCGGCTACACCCCCCCCACACCCATTTCCAGCACTTGTCCCAACATCTCGTTTGTACATGAAAGATTCAGAGGAAGATAAGGTTGATCCTGCAGACTCTCAAAGCAGAGAGGAGCTGTGGCCGAGAGGAATGCAGCATGTCATGGCCACACCAAAGGGTTTTTCCTACCTGGAAATTATAAGAACTTTCCTCTCCCTTGGCACACGATGCCCTCTTTTCCCAGGAGCCTGAATCGGTGGGAGCAGGTCCGTTTCCAATCCCTCATTCATCAGGTGTGGGCCAGGCATGCGGCCGTGTGGGAAGCAGGGCGTGAACGGGAAGGCGCTCTGTTCACAAAGAGGGTCATGACCAACATGCTGTGATGATGGTGAAGGAAATCAGGAGATGTGGTTAAGAAGAAGCAGGAGGACAAGCCGACGGTGGAAACAACCCCCATGTCTCCCCAGGGACAAATGGATAAATGGAGGGTGGTCTCTCCACACAAGGGGATATTTCCAGCCATAGGAAGGAGAGACGGACCGATACATGCCGCCGACACAAAAGGTCGCAATTGTAGGATTCCATTTGTATGAAGTGTGCAGAACAGGCAAATCCATAGAGACAGGAAGGAGGTTAGTGGTTGCCAGGGGCTGGAAGCAGCGGGTGTGCTGATGGGAAGGAGGCTTCTCTTTCCGACGCAATATAAATGTTTCAAACGGTCTGTGGGGATGGTTGCCTGTATCTGTGAGTACATCAAACACACCGTTGAATTGTACACTGTGAGTGAATTGCCGGGTATGTGAATTACATCTCAATAAAACTGTTGCAAAGAATGAGTGGGAATTAGAGAGCCCCCTTTACAGGAGTGCTCAGACATGTGCTGTTTGTGGAGGGGATCTTCTATTCAAATCGCTGTGGCAGGGCAAGTACAACCTCCAGGGTTTTCCATGTCTCCTTTGCCAAGATGTTGTGTCTGTGTTCACCAATCACTGGACAGAGGCAGCCTGGGTTGCCAGGTAACATACAAGGTGCTCAGATCAATTTGGATTTCAGATCAATGAGGGATACATTTTTAGTATAAGTGTGTCTCAAATATTGCATGGGCTATACTTACACTAGAACATATTTATTGTGTGTCTGGAACTCCAACTTAAGCGGGCATCTGTCTTTTTATTTGCTAAAGCCGGCACCGCTGAGTGGAAAGCTATGAGAACGAGGATCAGCCTTTGATTCAAAGCCTCACTGAAGTGTGTTCCAGCTGTGTGACCTTGGACAAGCTAACATCCGTCTCTGGCCTGGGCGTTGGGGCCCAATCACTGCTCACTCTGTGACTGGATCACACACCTGGGGTATCTGCATGTTTACCCGGCAGATCGGAGGTAGTGATTTGCGGTTGGTGTGGCCATGGCAACCGTGTCCTCCTCCTCGTGTTTCTGCGAGTGACTGTGGACCAAGCCTTTGCCCCTGATTCGGACGCCTCGCACACGTCTCAGGAAATGCAGCCTCTTGGATAGTGAATGTGGCCGCCCGACCACGACTCGTGTTTGGCTTCAAAATACAGTCAGGCTTTGGGCTTCGAGGGAATTTTCGTATTACAAGTAATGACCCTGTGTCA
The DNA here is from genome assembly GCF_036562045.2 of Rhinolophus sinicus. NCBI lineage: Eukaryota > Metazoa > Chordata > Mammalia > Chiroptera > Rhinolophidae > Rhinolophus > Rhinolophus sinicus. The sequence goes on from NC_133762.1 coordinate 21,365,661, forward strand.
TCAGAAAAGGCTAAAAGACGTTCAGTCTACTCCGTCCAAAGGCAGAGAAATATGTAATATGTCCAACTCAGAAGACTCGCAGTTTTTAACCCTTTATTCAAGGGATTTTGTTTCCTTGAGCATCCAAAGCACATTTTTGGTGTAATAATAGAGTATTATTACTGAATGCCTCCTGTGTGCCGGGCATTGCACTAAGGGCTTCATGGTGACATTCTGCTGAATCTTTTCAGTGATCCTGCTGTTGGGATTCAGAGAAGTTAAGGAAACTGTTTGAGGTAACACAGCTGGCAAGAGGCAGCACTGGGGTTAGGAAGGCTCGATTTCCAGATTCCCACTTCTGGGCCCTAACCACTGCCCCCCACTGCCACAGCAAATGGCTCACTTCCCGACTCTCCTGTGACAAGGCCTCGTGCCTCCGTGAAGCTGGGCTGGACTAGAGAGCTATGCGTCTGTCACTTCTCACCTCTGGACGGTGCACGGAGGGGCAGGTGCCCAAACTTCACACAGCACGATGCTGTCTCTACAGCCTCGTCCCTTCTTCTGAGAACCCTCCTGTCCCACCCAGGGCAGGTACCAGGGATTGAGAGGGTGACAGGAGACAATGTGGGGCCAGGAGAAGGGAATTCCCATCTCCCAGCTCCTTCCCCCCTGCCCCCCAATCATTTCCAATGACATCAGGCCTCTTTCCGTCCTTGGTGACATCCTGGATGACAGACTTGAGAATATGCTTATTAAGTATAGCAGGGGCTGTATCGTGAAAGACGGGAACGGAGCTCTAAGGACAGGCCTGTCAGGACCCCGGGCTCACAAAGGTCCCACACTGATTTAATGCTCTACTGTTGTCTTGAAATTCATGGGTTTTGAACAAACCCATGAGTCCGGCAATGTACGTAGCCAGTCCTGCCTGGAAGGAATGAGGAAACTCCAGTCCTTTTTCTTCTTGTCATTGAAGCTGTAGATGAGATAAAACCTGAAGGGAAAGAATGCAGCTTTCCTACTTTCCTGATTGTTAGCTCCGGGTTTAGCAACACCAGGCTGCTGGCTCTGGCTCACCCGCTCTCGCATTTCAGGGCATCCAAAGATACAAAAGACCAGGTACAAGGGGCAGATTCTCAGGGCCCCCCACTGTCACCACCATTTCACCTATGACGAAATGGAAATTCGTCATGAGTCCCAGTTCCCATGGCAGGAAGTGATAAAGCCAGTTAGCCCCGCCGGGCTCCAGAACCCACAGCTCTTTGCCGAATCTCTTGGAAGGTTACATTAATGAGATGAAGGTTGGGAAGCCGGTGAGCCTTGGCTTGCAGGGGGCGTCCCATAAACAGCGACTTTTACTCAGCTGTGATGACAGCATATTAATCCGAGCAGAACTGACACTGTGACAGGTTAGAGAGTGGCTTCTGTTGAATGGATTTTGGGTGAATAAAAGAGGCACACAGAAGCCTTGGGGGCATTCTCACCCCACATTTCCCAGGCCCATTTCAGAGGCAGACACAGGTTATGGGGACCTCACGGGCTTGGGGTGGGTGCTGCTGGTGAGAGCGAGGACCCTGAGCTGACTTTGAGGGGACTTCGCCAACAGTGGTCGTTCGTCCCCACTTTCTGGGCGGTTCCCTGGAGCTCCCTAAAAACAGGGCACGCATTTCCCTTTGAAGGTGTCCGCCTCCCATACCAGGAAGAGGAGAGACTGGTCCCCAGAGATGGAGTCCACCTTGGCATGAGCCTGCAAGAACACACATGACTAAAATAACCCTCATCTTCCATTAGTTTCCTCATATATTTCCTAGTCATGTCCCCACGATTTATCATCCTGTGAAGCCCAAACCCCCTTTCCTTTGTTAAAATGGTACAGAACCCCCAGTCTAACCACTTCTTTGAGTATTTCTTCTTTTCGGTGAACCCCTGTGCATTGTAAATATTAATAAGAACTATATGTGTATGCCTTTTTTCCCTGTTAATCTGTCTTTTGTTAGTTTAATTCACAGGTCCCCACGCATTGCACCTAAGAGGGTAGCGGAGAAGTTTTTCCTGTGTGACAGAAATCATGCAATATGTGGTCTTTTGTGTCTGGCTTCTTTCACTGAGCGTGTTTTCACATGAATTCATTTTGTAGCATATGTCAGTCTTCATTTTTTTTTCGTGGCTGAATAATATTTCAATGTATGGATATACCATTTTTATTAATCTATTTATCAGTTGGTGAACATTTGGGTTGTTTCCACTTTGGGCTACTGTGAATAAAATGCTATGAACATTCATGTACAAGGTTTTGTGTGGCCACATTTCATTTTCCTTTGGTAAACACCTAGGAGTGGAATTGCTGGGTCATAGGGTAACTGTATGTTTAACATTTTGAGGAAGTTCTGTATCTTTTTCAAAAGTAACTGCATGATTTTATATTTCTACTAGTGATGTGTGAGGGTTCCAATTTCTCTGCATCTTCACCAACATTTGCTATGGTTTATCCTTGTGATTAAACACAGCCATCCTACTGAGGGTAAGTGGGATTTGTTGTGGTTTTGATGGCTAATGACGCTGAGCATCTTTTCACATGCTTATTGGCCATCTTCCCTGAAAAAAAAAAAAATGTCTGTTGAAGTCTTTTGCCCATTTTTAATTGTTGAGGTGTACGTTCTTCATATATATATATTTTTAAGAGAGTTTGCTATCCTCTGCCCCAGACTTTTTTTTTTAATTTTTATTGGGGAATATTGGGGAACAGTGTGTTTTTCCAGGCCCATCAGCTCCAACCCATTGTCCTTCAATCTAATTGTGGAGGGAGCAGCTCAGCTCCAAGTCCAGTCGCCGTTTTCAGTCTTAGTTGCAGGGGGCGCAGCCCACCATCCCATGCGGGAATCGAACAGGAAACCCTGTTGTTAAGAGCTTGTGCTCTAACCAACTGAGCCATCCAGCCGCCCCTCTTTATATATTCTTAATACTAGATCCTTGCAGGTATATGATTTATAAATATTTCCCCCATTCTCTGAGTTGTCTTTTCACTTTCTTATAGTTCACGTTGAAGCACAGAATTTTTAATTTTGGTGAAGTCCCGAGTCCCGTCTATCCTTTTTTTTTTTTTTTTTTTGGTTACTTGTGCTTTGGGGTGCATTGCTTTTGTAATCAGGAAAAAAAGGCATCACTTCACAGGCAAATAGGCCCCGAAATCCTGCAGTTTAATTATTTAACAACATTCGTGTCCTCAAGGAGCTGACAGTCAGCTGATCTTCCCTGGGGCTTCAGCTCAGTGGTTAAATCTGCTTTGACTTCCTCTTAGGTAATTTTCCAGGTTTCTGGGCAAAGTCTTTCATACTGTGATGAACCAGATGGCCCATTAAACAGCTTTGAATTGAAATGGATGAGTCATCATTTAACTGTACTTGGGAATTCTAAAATTAGTGAAGTGGAAGCCATTCCAGGCTTTTTGTTTTCAGTGTCTTGACTGGCTGTGGCTGCGCTGTTTGCTGACTGTAGAGTAAACCCAAACACTGGCAGATGGAGCTTGTGCTGTGTGAGGTGGAGATCATCAAATCCTGCACAGTCTGGGGAAATGTGTCCCATATGTGTTTGTAATAACAAAACTTCGGGGAGGACCTAGACAGTCATCCATAGTTTAAAATGTGGCACATCCAGCTCTAGAATAATAAGAGCCAACATGCATTGAGGGGAGAGAACTGAAAAGGTTGGGCGAGGGGGAGAGTTTCTCCTTTACCCTCGTAGGCTCAGTAACTGGGGGTCTATGAATTAAACAAAAGACAGTTTCACAGGAGAAAAGGCGCACAATTTTTATTAATATTTACATGCATGGGAGTTCACAGAACAGTGAAACTCAAAGAAGCAGTTAGATCCCAGGGCTCATATACCATCTCACAAAGAAAAGAGGGTTTGGGTTTCAAGGGATAAAGTGTGGGGATGTGACTAGGAAATATATGGGGGCAACTAATGGGTGCTAAGGACTATTTTAGTAAGTGTTCATGCAGACTCCTTGATGGCCACCCGTCTTCTATGATAAGCATCACTCTTCTCCCTGGTGTGGGGGAGGAAGGGGCACCGTTCTCAATGGGAAAGTAGGTCCTGCTCTTTGCACCTGCTCTTCCAACTGCCTAGAGGGCTCTTTCCACAGCTGTGCCCTCACCTCACACAGGTTTGTTCAAAAATAACCTCCAAAAAGTCCTCCGTGACCATCTAGCTCAAGAGGGGCGACCTTTAGTGTCTTTTTAGTCACAGCACTTACTCGTTCTGACAGGCTGTTGTATATTATATTTATGTGTTTGCTACTATCGGTTTCCCCTAATTGTCTGACAGCCCCCAATCACATCGTAGGATTTGATTAGCTCTGCATTTCCAGGGCCCAGAGGGTGCTTGGCCTTCTTAAGGCTGAATGATATTCCATTGCGTGTATAGAGCACATGTTGTTTATCCAGTCATCCATCTATGAACTTTTGGGTTGCTTCTACTTCTTGGCTGTTGTGAATAACGCTGCTATGAGCACGGGGGCACAGACATCTCTTTGAGATCCTGCTTTTAATTCTTTTGAGTATAAACTCAGCAGGGGAGTTGCTGGATCATATGGCAGTTCTATATTTAAGTTTCTAAAGAACCTCCATACTCTTCTCCACAGTGGCTGTACCATTTGACATTCTGGAACCAACAGTGCACAGGGTTCCAATTTCTCCACATCCTTGCCAACACTTTTTTTTTTTTTTTTTTCAGATAGCAGCCTCTCCTGGGCGTGAGGCGGTATCTCAGTGTGGTCCATGTTATGTGGGCTCTTTACTGTACCCTCGGCTCCCACTGCCACATTCACAGAGGGATGCTTATTGAGTATTACCGTGTTTCCCGGAAAACAAGACCTAGCCAGACAATCAGCTCCAATGTGTCTTTTGGAGCAAAAATTAATATAAGACCTAGTCTTATTTTGCTATAATGTAAGACCGGGTATAATATAATATAATATAATATAATATAATATAATATAATATAATATAATATAATACTGGGTCTTATATTAATTTTTGCTCCAAAAGATGCATTGGAGCTGATTGTCCGACTTGGTCTTATTTTCGGGGAAACAGGGAAGCTGAGTGATGAAATAATGATAAATGACTGAAGGAAGAACGAATGCATCAGTGGAGGCAGGGCTTCTGGAATAATATAGTCCAAGTGAGACGGCTGCTGATGGCATCCGTCCCAGTGAGAGTCAAAATCTTCAGAACCATCTGCCAGCCGTCTAAATCCACACACACCCGGGAAGGCATTGGGCAACCTCCCGGTCTCAGGTGAGTGAATCCAGAAGTTTGCCCAACAAAGTCAGGGCTGTTTTGTAAGAGCGCCAGGTGTGAACTGGGCTGGGGAAGCCTCCCCTTCACCAGAGCCCTCACCCCTGGAGGTGAGCAAGGAAGGGTCTGGCTTGGCGAGCAGCGGAAGAAGGGGATGAGAGCGGTGGGGAGAGGGGCCCAGAGGGGTAACGGGGCTGGATGTGGTGACAACGGCCCTGCCCTCCAGGAGCTTCGTCTCCCGTGTGCCTCGCAAATCTCACCCCAATGCACCCACCTCTCCACATGGCCAGCACGTCACCACCGTGGGGCAGGTCACCCCTGCGCCCCCCCAGGGTGCCTGTGATGGCCTGGAGAATGCAAGACGGAAGAGTCCCCCAACCCGCCACTGCCCCCTTCTTTTTCACCAGATTTCCTTTTTACCAGTTTTCAAAACGGAACTGAATTTAATTTCTCTGTCCCCCAGAGTAACGCATTGTAGGTGCCTTTATATCCACACGGTTATGCACTGAGACGGCTCGCAGCTCCGTGAAACGGACATTTTTAAGATGGCAGAATCACAACTCTCATACAATATAAAATGATTACGTGTCAGAGATGCTGTCACTTCAGCTTACACATTATTGTGACCGCGCGGCCGCTGAAGCAAAATCTTTGGGAAACCCGAGCGCGCTGTTCTTTGTGATGGGCTTTGCCTGCCACCTCGTGGCAGCTTCTGGTAACTGCAAGCCACACAACATTTTAAGATACAGACATTTCAGGCAGATGTCCAGCCGTCTCTCCACATATTGGTTTCAAAACCTGTTTTGGTGATAACGCAAATTGGCACAACCCTTCTGGAGGGAAACTTGGCCATAGCTAACAAAAGTACACCTGCACTTACTTTCCTTCCCAGCAATCCCACTTTTAGGAATCGACCCTGAAGGTACACCTCCAACGAGACAGGAACACTTATACACAAGGTTATTCGTCACAACAATGTTTATCATTTCAAGCCCCTGGAAACTACTTGAATGTCCACATATTAAGCGAGTCCATCCACCCAAGGGAGTACCCTACAGCCAGAAAAAAGGAATGAGGAAGAGCTACCTGACCTGACATGGAGTAATTTTCCAGGACATTCTGTTAAGTGGGGAAAAAAAGCAAAGTCCCCAAGAATATCGACAGCAGCTACCCTTCACATACGAATGAGAGGGGTATAAGTAAATACACAGGCATGTGTTCATTTGTGCAGAAATACAGGAAGAAATACAAAACGGAAGCCAGAGGCTGATTTGCTACAGGGCTTCGAGGGGAAGAGGTGGGGAGGGGGAGGAGAGGCTCTCCGTGCAGCAGGGATGAGGGAGGAAGGGCGGCACTCTCTTTTTCTAAATCTTTGACTCACAGAACCATCGTGATATTACACATATCTTCACATATGCAAAAAGTAAACCGACAAGTAAAAGCAACCAGGTTGTGAAGGACCAGAAAAGGAACACAAACACTAACCAACGGACCAAACACATGACCAAGGAGTCGCTAACCACATTGAAGGGGTGCGCAAGGGAAGAAATCGTATGAGGAACTCTGGAAGATAGGTCTTGGCTGGATGCTGCAAGGCTGAAGACCAAGGAACGATCCTGAATGCTGTAATCTAGTTAGTCAACAGGCTCCTGGTGGGGTCTAGGTTCGAAACAGGTCAATAAAAAGCATAATGTCACACAGTGATGGCGCTACTAAGGAAATAAAACAAAGCAGGGTGATGTGCTGAGAGTGGAGGGGAGGGTGGTCAGGGAAGGCCTCTCAGAGGAGGTGACCTCTGAGCAAAGACCAGAACATGGCAGCCAGCAGTGTGATGTCTGCAGGAAAAACTTACCCCAGGGAGAGAGGTCACGTGCAAAGGCCCTGGGGCAGAAATGGGCTTGGCATCATGTGGCTGGGAGGAGGCAGGACGAAGAGCTAAGAGGAGATGGGAACCCACAGGACCCATGGGTCAGGGGGGCAGGACTGGACGCTGCTGTAAGGATGGTGGGAAAGCATAAGAGGCTGAAGTCTAGGACAGATGAACGTCACATGGTGCTCATTAGCATCTCACAAGGACTTCTTGGTTTCCTGTGCCTCCCTCACTAAAATATAACGTGAAATCTCATTGTGAAATGGTGGCCATTAATCCATAATTTAAAAAAAAATTACCCGGAGCCAAAACATACACTTCGCATAGGACCCAGCAATCATATTTCTGGGCATTTATCCTAAAATGAAAATGGATGTGCCCACAAAAACCTGTCCATGATTCTTTGCAGCACTGTTATCGGTGATAACCAACACCTGCCAAAGACCACACTGTCCCTCCGTAGGTGGATGATTAATTGGACTCAACAATAGACAGGCCTGGAGTGTTGGTGCAGGAAATGGCTTGGACGGATTTCAAGGGTGTTATGCTGAATGAAACATGCCGATCTCAAAGGCCACGTGCCGTATGGTCCTGTCCATATAATATTCTCAAAACGACAACATTATAGGTGGTAAACAGGTTAGTGGTTGGCAGGGGTGGTGGGGGAGGAGGTTGGGTGTGATTATAAGGGGCCGCAGGATGGAGGTCTCTGAGGCGATGCAATGGTCCTGTGCCTTGACTGTGGTGGTGGTTACAGGAACTTACACGTGGGATAAAATGACACAGAGCTCTTCAAATATGTTGTTTCAATGTCAGTTTCCTGGTGTGGGTATTGCGTTATAATTATGTAAGGTGTGACCACTGGGGGAAACTGGGTGAAGGGTACAGGAGAGTCTTTGTGCAGAAGCCCCCCTTTATCCACAGGATACACGTTCCAAGACCCCCAGTGGATGCCTGAAACCACAGATAGTACCGAGCCCTATGCAAAACATGGGTTGTCTACATATACATACCTATGATAAAGTTTCATTTACAAATTAGCACAGTAACAGGTTAACAACAACCAATAATAAAATAGAATTATAATATACTGTAATAAACGTTATGTGAATGTGGTATCTCAAAATATCTTATTGTCCTCTACTCACCCTTCTTGGTGAGACGACAAAACGCCTGCGTGATGAGGGGTGTTTGCAGTTTGAGGTGCGACAGCAAAACCAGCACAAATTTCTTTTCCCTTCTGTCATGCGGGGTCTCAGCTCCCACTCCCCACATAAGAACGCAGGACACGGTGAGGCCAAAAAGGAACATCCACGGAGCCATAGATAGGGGAGTCACACCACTATATTCTTGATGGTGGCTGGGTTGGAGACACAGGAAGCAGGAGCCACACGATCTGCAACCTGTTGTCCGCTTCTCTGCCAACCAACCAACTAACCAGCCCAGCCGTGGCAGTTATATCAGTGGCTAATGGCTAACTGGTTACAGCTGATGGCCATCCACTACCCGAGCCAGCACCTTCCCACGTGAGGCCGAGAGCCTGGAAACTGCCCTCTGGGACTCTGTCCCCACACCTTCTTCACAATTTCATGGATAGAAGCTTCCTTCTGACTGTAGGTATTGGCAACCTCAGCATACGATTGTTTTTTTCCCTTAAGTTGAGAACTTTCACCTTTTCCCCTAAAGGAAGCACTAGACGGCTTCTCCTTGCCGTGTCCGAATCACCAGCATCACTATTACTGTGCTTTGGGGCCATTATGAGGTAAAATAAGGGTGAGGTGAACACAAGCACCTCGATACCCGACAGTGCATCTGATAATGAAATGGCTGCTACGTGACTAACGGGCGGGGGGCGTCTACCTGGGTGGGATATCGCGAGATTTCATCATGCTACTCAGGGCAGCAGGCGACTTAAAACTTATGAATTGCTCATTTCTGGAAATTTGCATTGAATATTTATAGACTGCAGTGGACTGTGGGTAACTAAAACCATGGGAAGCAAACCGTGCTAAGAGGATGACTGTACCACCTTTACAACTTCTCATGACTCTAGTTATTTCAAAATAAAAAGTATAAAAAAATGACTATGGGACAAACAAACATGATGGGGGTGGGGGAGGTTTGGTCTCTGAGCCAACAGCTTGTAACCTTTGGCTTCAAGGAACAGGACATTCCATTCTTGACCCTCTGCCGATATTCCTTTGGTCCCATTCCCCTGGTTCAGAGGCCAGGGGACTAGGTCAGAGGGAAGGAGGATGTGTCATCCTAGGCATCAGAAACAGCACACGGAAAGATTTTGTGTGTTTGTGTCTGTATGCTGCTATATGGATTTTCTATTGCTATGCAATAAATTACCACAAACTTGGTGGCTTAAAACAAGCTATATAAATATATATATTTCCCCCCACTTCTTTTGCTTTTGCTCCCCCCGCCCCTCGCACTCCAGTACAAGCCGTTGTTTCTCAGTCTAGTTGTGTAGGACACAGCTCCCTGGCCCAGGCTGGTGTTATGAGCCTTGCGCTCCCCCCGCTGAAGCAGTCGGTCGCCAGTCGTCGGGCAACCTCGGCGTTAGCAGCACAGCGTTCCAACCACCTGAGCCACCAGGCCAGCCCCTATTTTTTTATATTTATAAATTTTTATTGGAGAATATTGGGGAACAGTGTGTTTCTCCAGGGCCCATCAGCTCCAAGTCATTGTCCCTCAATCTAGTTGTGGAGGGCGCAGCTCAGCTCCAAGTCCAGTCGCCGTTTTCAATCTTTAGTTGCAGGCAGTGCAGCCCACCATCCCACGCAGGAATTGAACCAGCAACCTTGTTGTTGAGAGCTCGCACTCTAACCAACTGAGCCATCTGGCTGCCCCTCTTTGCTGGTTTTGAAGAAGCAAAACCGCCATGACTTGGACAGTCCAAGGAAAAGAATTCTGCCAACCACCTGAGAGAGCCACTGGGGTGAATTCGACAGGTGTAGACAACTGTGGTGATCCAACAGTTACAATTTGCCTGTCAACGGCTCTTTTCAAACCACAGTGTGCTGATGTTAGAATGTGAGTTTTTGTAATACCAACAGAAGTGAGATGCTTTCTTGAGCTCTGACTCCTAAAACTATATCTCATGCATTTTTCTTTTCTTGTGGCATGAAATTGAGTGGTTTGAGGAAACATGATTTCCCAGGCAACACTGTGGTCTGCAAACCTCTGTATGAAGGAGGCAAAGACTCGGGAACATTATTTGAGAGGCATTGCCCCTCAAATCCAAATATACAACAGAGTTTGTTCTAATTTACATCCCAGGTCAACTTGCGATGAGGAATTGTGATATTCTGCCCTTTCTTAGGATTCTCATCTTTCTTTGGTTGCTAGTGACCTACAGGGAACTACAAAAAAATATGATTTATGAAATTAAACAATTGTCTATCAGACAAACATAGGATGTTTGTGAAGATTACAGCTGACTATTTTCCCTAGTTATTAACACAACACATGAGATCAGCATAAGCGCGGGTTGGGCAAACTTTTCCTGTAAAGCGCTGCTTAGTAAATATTTTTAGCTTTGTGGGCCATTCGGTTTTTCTGTGTGATAATTCAGCCCTGCCGCTGAGCACAAAAGCAGCCCCAGACAATATGTAAATGATGGGAGTGGCTTGTGTGAAATAAATATTTATGAGCCCTCAGATTTGAATTTCATGTAATTTTCATGTCATGAAGTATTATTCATCGTGTGAGATTCTTTTCAACCATTTAAAAATATAAAAACCATTCTTAACTCATGGGCCATACAAAAACTGGTAGCGGGATGGGTTTGGCCCGTGAGCCATGGTTTGGTGAATGCTGGTCTCTTAGATGGTCTCCATTCTAATCTAAAATCTGTCCCATATTTTCACAGCACCCTCTGAATTTCTTCAGAGGGTGCTGTGAAAATAACTCACATAGTCTCATCTGCTTGAAAACACTCAGAAAGAACACGGAAGACACAAAGGAGTAATCTCAGCTCCTTCCACTTTCTCCTATTCTGTAAGTTGAAGTTAAGACTAAAAGTAAAGTGTTCAGGGACCACTTTTTAAAGGTAGAGTAACGTTGGCACGAGGGGAGGAGGTGGGCAGTTTTCATATGAGGTCTCACTCCCACATCCACGTGGGACAGACGCCTGAAGACTTTGCTCAAACAAAGGGACTTAATTTTTTTGTAGCTGGCAAGGGAGGTGATGGAGAGTCAGGCAGGCACAGTTCATTTGGACTGAAGTTGAAATAAGGGAATTTCCATGCCTCCACAGCTAACTTCTCTCTTCAGGCCTGCACCTGCACGTCTATAAAAGTATCAGGATGGCCTACATTAGGGGTCAGTAAGCTAACTTAATAGGCTGGACTAAGTACAGTTTCCATTAGCCGTGTTAACACGCCAACATATCCACATTTTTAATAAGCGTTACAGAGAACACTCATCTCAACTAGTTGGGGAGCCCCTGGTTAAGCTCATCTGTATCCAAATTACACTGAAAATACGAATTGATTCTCCATTTTCCTTAATCCAGTTAGACAGATGGAACTGCTCATTTGGCAGAAGAAAAAGTTAATGCATGAGGTGGAATGAGTAGGAAGACTTTACTGGTGGTAAGAAAATCAAATGATTCTAGAATTCACCATTACACACACACACACACACACACACACACACACAGACACACACACACCCTCCTAAACCAATCATTTAACACCTATAAAGCAGTCCTTTATAATGGAATGAATCAGTCCCATCTTTTGCACAAATAACTCCTATAAAGATAGCGACTATGAAAATGGTATCAACATCTTATCCCAAATTTCCTACAGGGGCCATGGCACCAAGGCCAAGAATGACACCCATGCCCCTATGGCACTGTCCATACTGTTCTCACCACCTGCAAGTCTAGAGGAAGCGAGAAAGGCAAAAACAAGACAATAACTGCCACGGTTACGGATCTCACATTTATTTTCTCAACTTTAATAAAAGAGGGGGAAAAGACCTGAAATTCGACATTTCTTTTTCTTCAGAATAGTTTTAATAGTTTGTGTATGGTTCGTCAATACTCAACTTTTTCTCTCCTACTTCAACACACAAATGCATTCATTCGTATTCTTCTTCACCCCATATTTCATATATTGTAATAGCATTTTGTGGGTCTGCAGGTATCGCTAGCTGCTGAGGCTTGAGCTTACTGCTGGTTGTCATGGCGACTTTCAGATTCCGCACCTTGGACACAAATTTCACAAGGTCCATCTCGAGTTGGGTTAGGGTGTTGAATGCATTGTCTTTTTTGGGGGAAGCATTCTGATTTTTCTTTAGGGGAGGGCGAAACGAACAGCTTCGAAGGCCAGGAGGAGGGTTCTGCTCCTGTCGGGAAAGATACATGGGGTGAATAACACTGTTGACTTTCTGGGTTTGGCCGCAGTGCCAAGACAGTTGAGCTCACCTAAGAGAAGATGGTCCTAGCTTTGCTCTAGTCCTGGGATTGGCAAAGTATGGACAAACCTGGCCCACCGTCTGTTTTTGTAAATAAAGTTTTATTGGAACACACCCATGCACATTCATTTGCATACTGTCTGGGGCTGCTTTCATACTAAAATGGCAGCATTGTTGCATCAGAGACCTGATGGGCTGCAAAGCTGAAAATATCTACTCCTTGACCTACAAAAAAGGTTTGCTAACCACTGCTCTACTCAGTATCGTAAAGTGTGGGGTCTGTCTAGGAGAGAACTTGCTGCCATATTTCTTTCCCTTTCCCCTTTGGGATGTGTTTAGCCACTTTAGGGACTAGCTGTTACCTCTTCACATCTCTCTCCTTTTACGACAGGCCTTTTGCTTTACTTGGTTTAATGATACTACATCTCCATTCACTTCAGCAACTTGCAGCAGATCAAATGTTAGGGGCAGGAAATCTGGCTCCTTGAGTAATTTTGATCCCAAACGTGCCAAGTTCTTGAATCTATCCTCAAGTTGAGAAAATTCGTTTAACAGGATACATAGCAAGCCAAGGTTTTATTCACCCAGTAAACAGAAGGTGGTCTCCAACTGTTAGTCTCAACCCTCCGTGCATTTGGGGACTACTGTCTTTCCCTAAGGACACATCAGGAAAGGAATCTGGCAGCATTTCTCAGGACCATGAGGCACCCTAATTCCTTATCATGGTCCTGCTGGTGATAACTAGACTATCCGTTTCTCCAAGTCTGAGATTTCTGAGACGATATCAAATGTGTAAAAAAACCCCCAAAACCCCCAAAACAAAAAGGATCTATTCTTACCATTCTTACCTTACTCTTCTCACTGTCTCCCCGAAACTTTAGTACCACGTACACCACAAAAACAAAAACCACCCAGAGCCACTTGCTCCCAAGCCAGCCGTGGGCATGCTCTGGTAGGTTCTGCCTACTCCGAAAGTGCCCTCCGCAAGGCACCTTTCCCTGGGGGTCTTTGCCTTTGTCCCGCAGAGAAGAAAACATGAGGGCATAGCCGCAGGAGAGGCACAGAAGCAGGAACAAAAACCATTTCAGCGTCAGCATGGTGAGCAGCGACGGGAGAGGAAGTTGCTCATGGTGGGTCTGTTTGCTTCGTACCTGGATACTGGGTACTTAGGGCTGGGCCATCAGTGATGTCACAGCCAGAAGCTCTGGTCATTGTGATGCCAGCAGGGTAGGGGATAGTGAGCCCAGGGTGGCCGCCCAGGATGTAAAGGGACATGGAGACATTTCCCACGGGCAATGGGAGTGGAGGCGATGACAGAATGCCGTGTCCTTGCTCGTCTGTCTGCCCCTGGCACTCATAGGCAGACGTCTTCATTTAGCTGCGTTTCGTTTGCTGAATCCCCCCGGCGTGGTGAGCAGAACAGACATAGCATGTGCCCCTGTGCGGCTGAGAACCGAGTGGGAAAGAGGTTAAACCAGAGGCTACAAATTAGGAGCCAGTGATGTTTTCCACGGTCTACATTTCTAAAAATAACTATTTACACTACTTAAATGTTGGCGAGGGGGAACTTCATGTTAAAAACCTAGATGTCTGACTCCTTTAGAAAATATGGAAGATCTCAGAACACAGGGCCACTCTGCGTGGAACCAAAGCTCTGCGAGCTGGTCATATCGTGTCCACCGTCTCCACTCTGTCGCCTCACACGCCCTTACCTGAGCGTACAATCCCTGGGTTGATAAGAGTATAACGTGACAATGTGGTCAGAGCAGAGAGCTTCAGGCGCAGAGAACAAGAAGAGTACTCGAGGTCATCTCGTGCGGGAAGACATTTGGGCCGAGTCTGAGGGACGATCAGGAGTTGGCTGCGTTATACGGGGAGAAGGGTGGCACCAGACGTGTGAGGACCCCGAGAAGACAACCGAGGCCAATGCCAGGAGTATAACTAGGGCTCAGTGGCCAGTGGATTTGAAGCCATCAGCTTCTAAAAATGACACGGAACAAGAAATCCCAGTTCATGAAGCACAAGGCTTGTACTTGTTCCCTGCGGCGTTCTGATTCAGACATATCCCCGAGGAATAAAACCTTCTGCTGACTCTGTTAAGGGTCCCCTGGGTCCCTGCACGGCCTCAAACTGCTGAGCTCTGGGCAGCGACACAGGAGTTCTGTCAGGCTGTTCGAAACCCAAGGGGAGGCAGATGGTTGAGCTGTGCTGCCCCGATGGCCTCTCTACACACACAGCATGCTCTCTGCGGGGGGGGGGCGTCCTGTAGGGGGCTGCGTGGTTAAACCAGTCCATTCCTCCTGAAGGGCTACTCCTTCCTACTTCCGAGGGGCCCTTTGGGAAGCAGCTGGCCTGCTGCCCATGGCTGCGGGCAGGAGGGTGTGTCCTGTGACCTTGAGGGGCTCATCCTAGAAACCACCACCCTGTCCCCAGTCTCTCTGACTCACATGGCTCTTGGGGGAGAGTCGGAGCTTCTGCAGAGTATTGTGAGGTGACCCCAGGTCTGCAGGTACCCTGCATTTTAACTACCCCATATGGTGCTCTGAGATTTAGTGGTTATGGTGTGATGCAGGAAGGGACAGACTTGATTTACGAATTCGACCCCAAACAGACATGCTCAGGAAGCTTCGTTGTTTGGAAATGTTGATGTGTACTTAATGATAGGAATCACGTTTTTTGGTTTACAGTGAACTCGAAAGTCGAAAGCACTTCCCACTAGAAGAGGACCAGTGGCAAAGCAGGAAGAGCGTGGTGGGTAGGGGGGAAGGCTGAGATTTTGAAAGTGACCTTGAGGGGAAGAAGGGTGTTGAGATGCTGGTTTGGATGCTGAGGACACTGCCTGGTGGAATTCACCTAACATCCTGGAGTTACTCCCGTCGCTAGCAATGGAATGGCTGAAATTTTCTTACCAAAACATGAGTAGAGGACAGAAGAACAAAAATACAAACAGAGGACAGAAAAGGCAGACTTGCTTTATTTTTGTGTCAAATCGTCAGGTGCCCAACTCAATCTCTTCTATCTTGAAAATGAAGAAGAAAACCTCCCCTACATCCTCAGCGGGCGAGGAGACATGCCCCCGGCAGGCAGAGTGCACTGGAAACACGTCCTTCCTAAGTTCTATTTCGGTAACTGTTGCAGCAATACCATTAGAATTTTCGTCAAAACGAGCCGAGCACACCCCCACGAGGTGTCAGGAATCTCATGATTTCAAGCACAGGTGGCCGACATGGCCTCCCTGGCCGTGGGAAGGTCCAGGTGCATCTACAGGTGGAAGTGAGCACTCGGCCTGTGGGACAGGGGGACGGGGCAGGCGCCCACCACGCCTTCTCCCGGAACCCCGAGCCTCACAGGCACGAGTGGCCACGCAGGCTCCGAGGCGTAGAGAACAACCGTGTGACACGGTGCAAAGGGACACCTAGCAGGGACTCCACGGCACAGCCAGCGCCCACACCAGCTGCCCCACAGGGTCTGAGCGGGCTGCGTGGGGACGGCGGGCCGGGGCTTCAGAAGCAGTAGGACGTGTGGGTGACCCAGTGGGCTGACTCCTCCTTGGAGCGCTTGGCAGAGCTGTGGGTGGTGAAGAGGGACTTGTAAGCCTCAGATTCCTCGCTGTCGGCAATGGACCTCTTTGCGGCTCCACAGGGAGGCTTCCCGACTCTTCCAGAAGAGCTCCCATTTGCTGCAGCTGCTGGATAAATGGAAAGCCAGATGCTTTAAGGTTGGGATGAAAGGTCCTTCCAAATACCACATTCTCAGAAGGGAAAAGGTAAGTGTTACTCCTGGGGATTTCCTTCCTCCTCTTGGGATGAAGGTGGAAATCCACCATCTCATCACCAACTCCTAAAAACACTGAAATCTGTCATTTAAAATCACACTACTCGTGATGTGCTTATACTGGCCCCAGGGCCGTGCGTGACATGACTCAGATCCTGCTGGGATGGGGGGGAGACCGGGGGCGGGGGGCGCGGTGAGGGGAAGAGGAGGCCCAGGCGGCTGCTGCAGGTGGACCGGGCACCATGAGCCACTGCTGATGCCACTTATGAGCTTACACGGTCTTTTACCTAATGCAGCTGTGCTTCCCCTTGTGTGAAATAAATACTTTTTTTTTCTTTTTTGAGTTAAAATTCATGAGTTTCAGGAGGAATGCACTGAATTCTGGACTATACGCCATACGGCTCTGACCAGCTGGCCAAGAGGCAGGTGGGGGGAAGCCTGGCTCTGAGTGCCACGTGTGGGGGCACAAAACCTCTGCCCTAAAGGGTCGGGAACAGCCTGCTCAGTCCCGTGAGCCCCAGTCCACCAGCCGGGCACCAAGTGCACACACGACAGGAAAGCCAGACGCCAGCAACCCTGATGGACTACTGCTTTGGGGTACAGTGACTGTTTCTTAGTCAGTCCCCCATGAGAGCTCAACCAATGAATTAGAGACATGACTCAGGACGAGCCTGCGTTTCCAGATTCATCCCAGTAAGGCTGACATAACCAGCTTCCTGAGCAGCTCCCTGTGGTCTCGGGGACCCACCTGCACTTTTGGAAGCTGGGGTGATTTTCTTCTCTCTAGAATCAAGGCTGGTTTCTTCAGGCTTCCCGGCCTTAATTTTTGATGGTCCTGCGGATTCTGCAAAAAGAACAAAGAGAGCAAAACAGAATCAAAAGCATGAGCTTCCTCAGGCCACAGCCTAGTCTCATTTTGCTGTAATATGGCCCTCTTAGCATCTTACCTTCACTGACATCCGGCTTGGATACGGACTCTGCAGCCTTGGGTTTCTTTGCTTTCTGTAAAAAGACAGAGGAAGTTGCAGGTGCTCGGATGCCCTCACTTCAGGTCAGCGGTTCCCCGCCCTCCCAGGAGCCGAATGCGGTTTCTACATGGTGGCAGGTGCTTGCTCTGAAGACGACCTTGACATGCCCTTAATTCTAAACCTTGACCCTTTGCATGGGTTTCCAGCTATGCACTTTTGCCTCACACAGGAATGAATATATCTGTAGAGATCTGCTGAAGTTTTATATTCCAAAATCACATTTTCAAAAATTTTTAATGATGATGACAGATTTCAGTCGTAATGGTCAAGGTTAATGGGGACGATTCATTGTCCACAAAAAGCAGTTAAATGAAGACTAACATACAGTACACGCGGGGACATCGAGTCCAGCCAGGATACACGCGTGCTGAATCTTGCCCATTGCAGTAAGGCTTTTTCAAAGTTGTCACACTGCCTTGATATTTGTTTATTTAACTTTAAGGATTTAAGTCTTAAACTAACAGACACGTTAGCCAATCCTTAGACTCTGGGTTACTCTTGTCAGGTTTTGGGGCACTAGAATTCTGTCGCTCATTAACATATTGGTCAGCAAAGATTTTTTAAATGAAACTAACCACTCTAAAACCACACAGCTCTGTTAGACTTGATTCCATCACAGAAAGGATAAACAGGACCACATTCAGAGAATTTACTTTAAAAGTGCCATTTTCCTAAACAGCCAAAAGGTGGTGCTACACATACACAGATACACAGCCTAATTAGTTCCTGAGGCTCCCATAGTGGAAAACATGGCAAGAAGGCAAATATATATATGTCTTCTCATATATGTATGTCTTCTTGCATATATGTATATATGCAATGGAACTTGTAACACCTGTACAAGACAAAAACTTCCTGTTATTTCACACATGCAAATCTGAGGGTAAGTAATACCCTGGCCTTCAAAAAAAGAGACAAGAGTTGATTTCTCAGTTCTCCGTTCATAGCTGTCATTTGAAAAGCACACGCAGGAGGAGTTAGACGAAACGCTAGTCCTGTTTCCCGCTGCGAGTGTATCTGGGAAATATTTTGGTATCCTGGCAGCAGTATCTAGGAGGCATTCCCAGAAGCTCTGGTGAGTATTTTGCAGAGAGGGGCACGTTGGTTCCCCTGGGCTTTGAACAACTTGGCAGGAAGCCTGGGACAGAGGAGACAACTCACTAAAGTCAGATGGTGAACGGCGACCACACAAACGTCTTCAGGACCTTCCTTCAAAACACAATTTTTGCCTTTGGTGCTTTTTAAAAACTGAGCTTCAACAATGAAGAACAGTCATATCCTTTTTGGTAACTGTCCTTTGTCAAAAACAGCTCAAGCTTTTTTCTTTCTCTTTTCTGCTCGTATGATAATAAAATCATAGTAATTTAGAAAACTTAGAATGAACGCGCTTATATAGAGTCACTTTGAAATCTGTGCTCAGCCCTTTAAATATATCCTCGCTCCTCAAAGAGCTGCCCGAGGGGCTGCATGCTCAGCAGTGGGTGGGAAACGCAGGTGCCCAGGGCCGCCCAGGGCTCCAGGTGACTCCCGGGACACTCAAATCTGTGCTGGGGTGATGGGGACTCCCCTTTTCCTTTATCTTACAAGTTATGAACACCAAGTCTGTACAGTTGTCTCTCAGTATATGCAGGGGGTGGGGGTGGTTCCAGAACCCTCACGGATACCAAACTCCCAGGGTGCTTAAGTCCCTTATATAAAATGGCGTCGTGTTTGCACATGACCTGTATTTGCATACAGACTACAGCACGTGTGCCCACACATCACTTCATTTGTGTACATTCAGCAGTGCGCTAGGCGGGTGGCAAATTCAAGTTTTGCTTGCTTTCTGAAACTTTCTGGGATTTCCTTTCCCCACCTCCAAATATTTTTAACCCATGTTTTGGTTGAATCCACTGATGAAAACCAGAGGCTACGGAGGGCCGACTGCACATTTTGCAATCAGTGAGAGCACGGCAGTTGTGCTGACCGCTATTCCCGTGGGGCCCAGCCTGGACTGGAACCTTCTGGAGTCCAGGCCCTTCCGGGTTGTAAACCGGAAGCAGCTGCCAGCAATGCAGCTTGGTGGTTTGCAATGGGCTCTGAGCACGGAGGCGGCTGGGCAGAACCTGAACACTGGCCCAGGACTCCGGGCAGGTGAGGGACACACACAAGGACCCGTTACCTTTCCCAGCCTCGCTCTCAGCCTTCTCTCCTCCATCCTGCTCTTTAGCATTTCCACGTCCTCCTTGGTGCCGTTGAGCACGATGACGTCATCGTCCTGGAAGGCAGCCCCACACTGGAGAGCAAAAGGAAGGAGACAGATTCGTCACCACGCAGAGGGCAAGCACCCTTGGACCCTCACTCTCAGCCCAACTGCTGCCCCCCAGCTCCTGGGAAGCTGTTGTTGTCCCCCCGGCATGTTGGCCTAGCCAGCTCCTGGGTCTGCTGCCTTTGCTGGGTTATTATTTATTGTGGTTCTGTCTCCAAAACCAATCGCTTTGGGTCAAAGTCATCTCCTTTTCAAGGCTGGGTCTGGTAAGCTTTCATGACTGAAGAGACCTTCCTTTGACCTACAAAAGCCTTCTCCCAGGGATGTCGTCCTGGGACAGGGAATGAGGAAGAATCTGCAGGAAGAGAATCAGGTGGCAGACGAGGCCAGTGGGGCTTGGCGCTGGGGCTCTGGCGTGAATAGCCCTCGGACAAACACAACCCAGAGGCAGGTGTGTTCCCGTTCGCTCTCCCTCCTGGCTTCCTGCCCCCACTCCTGCTGCCCCCCGTTCCTATCTTGTCAGCTGTCTCCTTTCTCGACATGTTTAGTCGTCTAGATATGATTGCAGACCCCGTTTGGCATACACTTGTGCCTGGAGTTGTATTTTTAACGTTGAATTAGCCACTAAAAATAAAAAGTCGGGAACCTCTCACATTAAAACTTGAGACATCTTGCTCTTTGTCTCCAAAATTCAAAAGATCCATTAAAAGCAGACCCACACCCTCAAAGCCTCAGCTGCCTAGACCTGAGGTCTGCTCCCTAGAGACCGGACACATGACTCTCCCACTGGCGACAGGTCCCGTCACTTGTTGTTGGTGTGCGCCTGACCTTGGGAGGCTTCTGCCTATAACCCCAGGAGCTTGGGTGGAGCGGCCTGTCTGTTGACGGCAAACAAAAGCAGGGCAGGAGGCAGGTTTCTGTCACACTGCCTGCTGCCAGGCAGGGGCTCTTCTCCGTGGACTGAAAGGCAGAGGGTCACTTCAGAAGGGGCGGCAGCGCTGCTGAGAAGGCACAGCTGGCCCAAAGGGACTGACCCTCCCTCTCTGCTTATAAAAGTAACACATATGCAAAGTGAAAAACACCCATGTTTTCCTGCAAATGTATTTCCCCACGTACTACTGTTACCGCCCTGCTGAAATCATATATTCATTTTAAATTTTGCTTCTTATCACTTGTAACTTAGATGTCAAAAAAATGGGGGAAATGGTTACATAGATCATATCACATTCCTAAAACAGGAGGAAGGAGTATACAGTTTAGTTTTTGACAATGTAGAAAATATTTAACACATGTTAAAAGAAAAAGCAGACTAGAATTTGTATATTCATAAAACCTCTGGATGTTAATTAAAAAAAAAGTATTAAAAAAAAAGGGCCAGTAGGAAACTGCTGAGGGAAGAGTGGTAGAATTAGGAGCAATAAGCTACAATACTGTACATCTGTATCACAGGCAAATGGAACAATGGTTCCTCGGTCTCTGTCCTTACAAACAGTACTTGTGAAGACGGCTGTATGCGTCTCGGGCGCACAATCCCCGAGACGTGGTACTGTCTTCCACGGAACCTGCTCTGTCTCCTGCGTATAGTACTACACTGATGAATGCACGCCCACGTGTGTGCGCTGACTTTTAGAGCCGGGCTTCCTCTCCGTCACACTGGAATCTCCAAGTGGGAGGGACCTTGTCTTTTATGTTTCATGGTCACAGCCCAGGGTCTGGAACACAGTGGACACTTGGTAAATAACTGCTGAATGAATGAATGACAACACAGCCTAGAGAAGTATTTCAAACCAGAATGAAAGGGACGAAATTTTAAAGCCAAATCGCTCCCCTAAAAGGTCACATGAACTTTAGACTTCTTACAACATGTGAGTGGACCCATCACACCAAATAATTTGAAGGGAAAGAAACAACTGCTGATCTGAAAGGCACAAAGACAGCTCTTGTTTGGCTTTAAGACACAAACGTCCTCCTGCATTCACATTACCTCTTTTATAAATTACAGGCATATGGTACATGTCCACTTTACTTATTAGGATTTTCATTTTTTTAAAATTTTAGTCTGTATAAGAAGTTGACACATTAAGTCTATTAACGTTTTGTCCATTTATTACAATAGTTTCTCCAGTATGTCTGGCTTTTATTCTACATTTTCCTTGCAGCTGTGGAAGTGCAAAGCGGTATGTAGGTAACACCACCATTTTCTTGGTTTTGCTTCCACTGCTTTTTGGCTTAGAGGGTCTTCCTGCTTTTGAGTTCAGGACGTGAAGTACCAGGTGAAGTCCAGCACCAATCACTGCCCAGTGGGACCCGCAGGACGACGTTTACAACGCACTCTCGGGGTGGGGTGCCGGGGCCACGCTGCAGCAGGACTCAGAGCTGGCAGGCGGCCTCGGCCTCGGCCTCCCCTGTGTGAAAGGGTCTTTCCCTTCCTGATCGTCACCAGATAAAAGTAGCTCCTCAGCACCTGGACTCTGAACATCTCCACACAAATGCACCCGGGGTCTCACCGCTAAAAGGCTGGATTGAGCTGTTGTATATACACAGCACGCACGTCACACACACACACACAACAGTGCCACAGCTCAGTAAGCTTTGCCATGTGTCTGTGATACAAATGCAGATATCGGAGCTTGCTGCTCCTCAGCAGTTTCCTACTGGCCCTTCCCCTCGATTCTTCCCGGCAATTCAGCAGTCTGCCTGTAGGAACAGCACACCTGTTCTGCCGCAGAGTAATGTGTCTCGAGTCACCCGGTGCAGGTGAAGCACATCTGTCCTCCAACTAAGCATCCAGCTCAGGTGTGTGCACATACGCGGGAGGCAGGTACGTTTCCCTGGTGTGCAATGATGTCTCCTGGCTTCAGTTCCCTAATCGATGTGTCTGTGGGAAGCCTAAAGGCAGTGCCAGCAAGTGAGAGAAGCTTCGCAGCCAGACAGGGAAGGATGTTAGTGACGTGTCCGCGGAGGAGACTGACGCGGGGAGGGCCCAGTAACGGTGAGCAGGGACTCACCTCGCAGGCGCCCTGGGCTCCAGAGGACACTGACCTGCATCCCGGGAGTCAGGTCCCCTGCAGAGCCATGCTGACACACTCAGATTGCTCCCAGTGCTACTCAGGGAGCCTGCAAGATTGGTGAGTGACTTGTATTTATCCCTTCAATGAAAAAGGGGCAGATAACCACAGCTGGCTTCCTATTTTTGCAAGCTTTTATAGAATCCGACCCACAACTTCACTCGGCTTTCAGAATATGAGAGTTACCCTGGCCCAGCATTTGGTGCGGCCATCTCATTCTGTGTTGTAAGGGGTGGTCCGGTCCTGAAGAAACACTCAGAGACGCAAAAGCAGCACTAGTTTTCAATCTACAGAATCAACAAGAATAAAATCTTCCAGGGATGAGAGGGGAACAAAACCTGCCAAGCAACTTCATTCCTGTGATTTAAGCTGCAGCCACCGCAAGACCAGCAGCAACTGATGGAGAGAAAAGCCTGTGGATGGGGCACAGCCGGGACCCCCACCCCAGGGGCATAAGAAACACCCTGTGGTAAGTGCTTCGTACCTGGACACAGGCCACGAATGGCACAGGCTGAACAGGTATTGTTATTACAACAAAATGCTTTTCTTTGCCTCCTCTATGGTTTTAAAGTAGAAATACTGGAATAATGCCAGTAATACTGTAAAATGCAGGTGTAGCAGCATCTTTTTCTCTCACAAATTGTCCTCATTTTTTGGAAGAAAATAAAAGTGGAATATTTTCAGGTATGAGACCAATTAGAGTTTACGATTTTAATGCCACCATTTATTTCTTTATTGCTCACAGGGGAGATACTAACTCAGCCTCAGGGCCACATCCAAATCCTTAGTTCGCACTGGGTGCCGACACTAAAAATGTTGTTTTTGTGCTTCTTCTGAGGGGACATCCTAAAATCAAGTTGGCCTCTTCATATCAAAGTGGCTGAAAAATCGTGTGCACATTTTAGGAATCAGGACGCTGTGATTAAGACATCTGTTTTACTGGACAGCTGGACAGTCTCTGAATTCAAAGTAGTCTAATAAGCTCAGACAGTTCTAGAAAAAACCTGTTAACTTGTAGGATGCTTTGGACATCATTCTGAGCCCAGAGCCCATTAGAAATAACACACCATCATTTTCACTGCTGTGGCTACAGTGACTTTTTTAGGACAAACATACAAGTACGTGGACAGAGCACCCGGCGTTCATGGTCTGGGGGTGCCACTACCCTGGGGCTGGCGAGCACTAAGGAACCCCAATCCCACGCAAGCACTGAGCACCTCCCTGGGCCAGGCTTGGTGGGAAGCTGGCATCCATCCGCCCCTGTCCCCCGTCCCCAATGGCCCTATGAGGTAGGCACTGTCGTATGTCCCATCTGCAGTCCAGAAAATGGAGATAAATTGTTTAATCTGGTTAAGCAGTAATGTTCTGGAATATACAGCAAAATATTTTAAATTCATCTTTAAAGATGCCTACTCATTATCTATGTACTTGCAGGAATTATTATTATTTTTTAAAGTATAAAAGATTCAGCAAAAACAGTTAGTTTATATGGGATCTTGTCAATTCCCCTGAAAAGCCTTTATAACACACGAAATCCCATCACAACAGAGTTTAAATGACTGCCCTTAAGTGCAGTATTCTAGCAGTAATCCACAGTCTCAAGCCATATTGCTGACTTTTGTTTCTGGCTGTTCAGGCTTGTTGGGGGCCAGGGAGGGGGGACTGTAGAAGACTAAAGAAGAAGAAAAGGAGAAAAACATACTCACTGGCTCTAATAATTAGGATACTTATGTGTTTTGAAACAACCCCGTGGAAGCATTTTATGCTTGGACAAAAGCATAAAGTGTAATACAATTCCATTCTGAGAAGTACAATTGGAAATCACTTCTGTTATTGTAGAGACGCTAACATTATAAAAAGGAAAAAAATGTAGACACCATCCTTAACCATTAACTTTGGTAATTATTTCTACTGAAAAGATTACTCACTGTTTGGAACCACTTAATCCTACTGTACACTATACATATGTATCTTAATGATGTTACCTATCAAAGGCTGCAGATACAGAAAACTGAAAGACTATTCAAGTATATAAAGCCCAGGAAATTTAAATTACGGAATGACAGTACAGGAAAAAGCCTTAAGACGCTCTCTCACACACCTTGAAAATGACAGTTTTAGAAACCATTTGGGATTTCAGTAACACATGAGGAGACAGGACACCGGAAAGGGAAAAACGCGTCTGGTCTGGACAGAGAACTTTCCTATCTGCTCCATAAAACACAAGGACAACTGCCACTCTTTCTAAAGCCTTTAAAATAAAAAAAAAATACTTCCAATATAACTTTTTGTGGAGGAAAAAAGTGGTTCAAAAATCAGTAAGACTCCTTTTTTGGGAGCTGCATGTTGCCCACACTTGGAAAATACCCCTGACATTTCTTGGAAATTAGTTGAGTGATAGAAAGTCCCGTGTTGAACACTTCCATGTTCACTATGGCTACGAAGTTGACTTCACACTATAGAAACAACAACAACAAATCACCAAGAATCAAGGCCAGGAAATCGCTGCAGAACTGAAAGCGGTGCTCATCCCTCCTTCCAAAGGAAAACCTGCCCGGCCCTACAGAGTTGACTCCCGTGGGAATTTCCCAGTATCCACTGGGTGTTACATTAAAGCAACAGCAAGAACCTCCACAGTTTTCACATTCAACAGCACGGGAGTCTCCCAGGCTTCAGATACAAGGCTGGCTGGACCACCTTGAAAAGCTTGTGTGAAACTGTGACAATAAAGCTAAACCACAGGTGACCCTAGTTCCCACACACGCCTGTTTCTAAATGATAAAGTGAAACTGAGCTGGAAGGAAAATTTCATTGTGGGGCAACTGTGGACATGGCACTGACAGAACAGAAGTAGAAAGGCAGCAAGCTCACGTGGCTGTTGCTGTACGAGGGAGGGAAAAACACGCAGCCCAAAGTACAGTGGGTCACAGGCGAGACTGGGCTTCATTTAATTATATAAGCTACGGAGACTAGCCAACCCCTGGGATCTGGGGATTACATGGGGCGCAATCTGTCAGTGAAGTGGGGCTAACATTTGTGATGGGACCAGAATGCCTTCCTTTGACCACAGGCTTCAAAACAGAAACAAAGACGACAAACCCCAAACCCTCCCACATTGAAGCGACAGTACAGGAGAAATGCAACAGGCTACGGTACATGGTTTACCTTTAACCAAAATTCTCAAAAGAAGAAGTTAAAAGCTTTATTTTCACTGCATTTCAAGAAGGTATTTCGTTCCTACTGAATTTCTATTTTTATAAAACATGTTTATGATATAAAAAAGGTTCTGTTATTTTACAGACCAAATGTGAAATGTGTACATTTGAACGATGACTTTGTTGATAAAAACATGACATAATTTATGAAACAGTCTTTAAAATTATGCCATCATGTTTTACATTTGGGGCAATCAACAAACATTTCCTGAGCCAAACCAAGTTCCCATCCAGAGTAAACTGGCGCTCTCAGATGTTGCTGGCGGGAGTGTAAAATGGTACAGCCACTTTGCAAAACTGGCTGGCAGTCTTAGGCAGTTAAACGTACACGTGTCTGTGAGCCAGCCATTCCAATCTGGTATCTACCCCCACAGAAATAAAACCACAGGTCCGTACAAAGCCTTGTGCACAAATGCTGACAGTATCTTGTCATCTCCTAAAACGGCAAACGTCAGTGTCCACTGACAGGTGCAGGGACGAGCAGACTGTGGCTTGTCCGTATGGCGGAATACTGCTCAGAATAAGAAGGAATGAAGTGGTGAGGAATGCAACGATGTGGGTGGATCTCAAAATCATTAAGTGAAAAAAGCCAGGCAGAAAGTACACAGTGCATGATCCCATTACATAAAATTACAGAATATGCCAACGGATCCAGAGAGCCGGAGCGCGTGTCAATGATTGCCCAGAGACGAGCATGGAAGGAGGATGGAGCGAGAGAGGCACAGAACACTCCTAGGGGTCAGGACATGCTTGTTACCTTGGCTCCAGGGACAGTTTCCCGGGTGCACACATACACAAAAACTGACCAAATCACACACTTAACTATGTGTACTTCAGTAAAGTTGGGGGGTGGTTACAGCATCCTAAATTCTATCTGTTTTCTTTTAGGAAGCTCAGAGAAAAAACTTTCAGACCACGGTGACAAGAAGCCTGACGCTCACAACATGAGCCCGCTGCGAGCCACAAAGCCCGGCCTTCTCGTGTGTGCGGCCATTTGCATCACTTCCATTTTTCTCTATTTAAGGAACCCAACTCCCAAGGGGCCAGAGGAGGAGCCCATCTATCCGGCAGCAGTGGAATGCGGCTTTTATCCAGATGAACTGTGTTCAGCTTTATTTGAAGGGAAAGGGGCAGCCCCCCAAATTGCAAAATTCTGTAAAAACGCTCATGGACCGGAAATACTCGCTCCCTTACACACCCCAGGAAATTGCTGCAGGGTTTCCCAGGCGCTGCATTTCATATCCCGCCCCCTGTCTGCTGAAGAGGGCCACTTCTCGTTGGCATATATAATAACTGTTCCGAAGGAGCTGGCCATGTTTGTGCAGCTTCTCAGGGCTATTTATGTACCTCAAAATGTTTATTGTATTCACGTTGATGAAAAGGCCCCAAAGAAGTACAAGGCTGCTGTGCAAACCCTGCTTAACTGTTTTGAAAATATTTTCATTTCATCGAAGAGAGAGAAGGTGCCTAATACGGGCTTTACGAGACTACAGGCAGACATTAACTGCATGAAAGATCTAGTCCATTCCAAATTTCAATGGGACTATGTCATTAATCTTTGTGGACAGGACTTTCCAATCAAAACCAACAAGGAAATCATACACTACATCAGAAGCAAATGGAGTGACAAAAATATCACTCCTGGGATAATTCAACAAGGAAACATGAAATCCAAGACCGGTCCAAGGCATCCCGAATTCAGCCCTGAAGGAAACAGCTATGTGTCTCCAAATAAAATACTCAAAGCTGATCCACCCCATAACTTAACAATTTATTTTGGAAGCGCTTACTATGTACTAACGAGGAAGTTTGTACAGTTTGTACTGACAGACATTCGTGCGAAAGACATGCTTCAGTGGTCCAAAGACATGCACAGCCCAGAGCGACATTACTGGGTGACTCTGAACCGACTAAAAGGTAATAACAAGCCAGCAATCTGGGGTGTGTTCAGATAGGTGGCAACAACAGGAGTTGAATCCTAACTGAAGTTTCTAGTTCAGCTCTGCTATATGGCCTGTAAATAACTCTGTATTTTGCAAGACTTTCCACTTGGGGAGGAAAAGAGGGTCTTTGATTTCAGGGGTGCAAGGCGGGCTGACAGAGTGCCAAGTTCCCAAACCAACCTGCTGCTTTTGTTCCCTCTCCAGAAAGAAGCATTTTGTATCTCCTCAAACAGGGCCTTTGGAAAAGTCTAAGCGCAAATATTTGGAGAGTTCTTTATTTCTTTGTTCCGTTAATAAACATCCTGGATACCCACTAGTGCCAGGCATAGTGCTAGGAGCTCTTCATTAGTTCTTGTATCTGGAGGAATGGAAATAACGGCATGGGAGACCTGAACTAAAAGAACTGAGAAGCTGGACCTCACACCTCACGCTTGTCCCCCCTCCATCCCCCCACCAGATGCTCCAGGTGCCACAGCGAATGCTGGCTGGGAAGGTGACTTGCGAGCCATTAAATGGAGAAACGAGGAGGGACGTGTTCACGACGGATGTAAAGGTAAAAACAAAACAAACAAAAAAACTCCCCAGACAACTGCTGCCTTGGTCACAGTGAAAGTACTCTGTAATTAGTGACAATCCAATTGGCATGGTGTTAATTTTTGAAAACTTTTAAGTATAAAGGTGCACAAAAATCATAAGTATGCAGGTCGATACATGTTCACAAAGTGAACATACAACAGGGCTGCTGTCACGCTCTACTGATGAGGAACCCCGGGCTCAGAGAGGTGAGGTCACTCCCAAGGTCACAGAAAGTGGCACAGGCTGGCAGAGCTGGGTCTCAAATCAGATGTAGCCACCAGGTACCCTCCACTGGGAAAGCTTATAGCCTTGTTCTGTATGCAGAGTGACAGCCATCCGTTATTATCAGCAACAAAGAGTTTATTTATTAAAAAAAATTTTCTTTTTTTTTTTAAGGAGGGCGCAGCTCACAGTGGCCCATGTGGGGATCGAACCAGCAACCTTGGTGCTACCAGCACCACGCTCTAACCACCTGAGCTAACTGGCCACCCCACAGAGTTTACTTTTAATTATCAAAACAGTACTAACACAACTCTGAAAACATCCCATCTGTCTGTGTTCCCTTCCAGTTTGAACCCATATGTACAAAGATCAGTTATCCAGTTGTAATCAAGGTCCATGCTTCTTTTTTCTCCATGTCCTAAGCTTTTCACAGTGCTTGTCTTCATATTTACACTTTTCAGCTGGTTAATGGAAGTCTATCGACATTGTACCAAGAATGTCTGTCATCCACGACAACAGCTGCCGTTTACATGACACTTACTACGTCCCAGTTCTAGGCCCTTTATTCAATGAATACTTGCTCAGTATGGGGAAGGTTCTTTCTGATTATTTCAGTCTTACTGGACACTTTTGTGCATGCAGTCACATCCCTTTTTAAACATAATGTCTCCTTAAGATAGGTTTTTAGAAGTAGAATGAGTGGGTTGGCACGGGGAGAGAGCTGAGCAAAGAGGAAGGTCTCCAAGAGGGACAGAACTTTCTCGCGCAAACAAGCTGAGAACTCACTTGCCTCACACTGAAGGTGATGACAGGGCCACCTCAGTGTCGGTGGGAGGGTAAGAGAGGAGCCCAGCACAGTGTCGGGCACATAAAACGTGCTACTGAGTTCACCTCGAAGGGATCCAATCAGCATGCGCTTCTACTGTAATTCCCATTTCAGTCCATTTATATCCAACACTCACTCTGCAAAACCAATAAGGGGCTGAAGTAATGACTTACTAAGATCAATGCCAATTCTTACGAACTACCCACAACCCAGGGAAAGGCTTAAAAGTTCATGGAACGTAAAACAGAAGCTATCAGAATTTAGCTTTTAGCAGGCAAATGACTGTTGTTACATCTCCCTTGGGTTCATGACTAGCTAAAATTTCACCGTAGTCACCTAAGTAATCGTTCAACACTTTGGAGAGCACTGACAAAAAGAATGAAAACTTCCCTTCCATCGTAAATTCAAAATCCAACATAAAAGCCCACCCGAGCAATCGTGGAAATCATATGCGATCTGAATGCCTGGGGAGCGAAGACACCTCCCAGGTGACCTCAGAAGAAGCGCATCACTTTTTTTATGTGAATGGAAACTGAGGCGGGAACAAAGGCAGCTAAGTCTTGGGGTTTCTTTTTGCAGGCCGTTATGTCCAGGAGAGCTGTGTATATGGGCCAGGAGACTTGCCATGGATCATCCAATCGCCTTCTCTGTTTGCCAGCAAATTCGACTCCTCAACAGACCCTCTTGTGGTCACGTGTCTGGAGAGGCGGCACAGACTCAGAGCGCTGCGGCAGGCAGAGGTTTCTGTGGAGCCGCACTGGCGGTTTCCACAGCAGACTCATTTTGATGCGAAACTGAACGGCTGAGCTGGACATTAGAAGGAGGGTTTGCTTTCTTCCTGGTATCATTCTGTTTCCTTGACTTAAGAGAACAATCAACCAAAGAAGATGGGAAAATGATTCTTTGATACAAGTTAGTCCTATAATGAATTGAGAAAAATGCTACCGACAACACTTTGCTTCTGATTATAGGCCACTTCTGTCGCTTTGAGAAAGAAATCACGAGAGGAAAAGAATCTCAAGGTGCTGCTGGGGACACAGATGAGCCCATGGAGGGCTGCCTGCTTCAGTAAACAGCTGCTGAAAATCGAGATCCTTCACTCGATCCAGGCTCAGGTGAGAATAAGAACACAGCTTGTTTGGAGGAGGGGCGGGGGAGGCTGGGAGGCATGGGACAGGCCGGGGAGGCCAAGATAAGGCAGCAGCCTTCGTGAGCACCAGAACCAACGACGAGAACTGCTGCTCGCTCTGCCCTGAGTCGGGCTCTCACAGTGTTCACTTGTGAAGTAAAAAAACACAATTAAATCCCATGTAAACAATGTCTGAAATCAACTGCTATGGACTGTATCGTAAAGGCGATGTATTAACGAGGATCTTGAGATAATTTCTCTAGCTTTCTGGGGACAGAGGCTTCTTGCTAACATGCAGAGTCTACTGTTCAACTGTTCTGTTCGATTTTTTTTACATGTAAAAGTCTAAGGCTGCCTGTGCTGGGTATTATGCAATTTCCCAGCCTTAATATTCACAAAGACCATCAAGATGGCAGAAAGCTAAAATAACCTGGAAGCAGAGCCTGAAAATCAGAATTTGCCAACCACTTTTGAAGATATTCCCCTTCCCTAATTTATTTTCACCCCTTTCCACTCCACCCCTCTCCCATGAAAAGAACTCGAAAAACAAAAACAAACAAAAACCCAACAGTATGGGTGTACACTTCTGTTTTATTTGTGAGTTTAAAACATCCACACACCCCACTCGCCTACTACAAAGACCACAAAAACGAAGCCAGAGAGCTAGCAAGTCAAATGCTACTGATCACCTCTAGAATCTAGCTCAGGGCTCCCCAAACTTGACTGTGCCCACGAATCCTGGGGGGTCTTGGTAACATGCAGATTCTGATTCTGCAGGTCGGGGGAGGGGTGGGGAGGCTGCATGTCTTAAAAAGAGAAAACAAAACCTCCCAGGTGACGCCAACGCTGCAGGACCGTGGGTCATGCTTTGAGTAACAAGCACATCATTTATTCTGCAACCTGTAATCACGCCAACGTGCTGCTTCTTATTACAGGAAGGAAGGAACACAGTGGGGAATACAATTAATTTTTTGGCTAGTGATTTGTTTACATTGAAAACACAAAAAACCTAGCAACTACATCTCTTTGGACCCTGTTTACCGAAATCAAAGGTGCACACTGTGCGTGTATTTTAGAACCCAAAACCAGAGTTATTTCAAAGCCCCAAGTCTCTTCTAGTGAACTGAAAAGCCAAATGCAGATAGAACTACAGAGTGAAAAGTGGAGAAAATGCATACCCCAAATATCAGAGGTTCCTGACACTCTACTTATGACATCGATGTCTCTAAATTTCAGACATTACCTAAAAAACGAAAGAAAATATTTTAGACTTTGATGCTGTGGCTTTACCTCACGTCGTTCAAACTGTCACAACAGACTCCAGTTCCTGAAACTGTGCCGTCATTCTTTGGCAGAGTGGCTGACATGGCTGGTCTTCACCTCGTCTTCCTGGGCATCCAGCCAGACTACATTTTCCAGGCGGCTCCCTTGCAGTTAGGTGTGGCCACATGACTGAGTTCTGGCCAATGGCATGGCATGTGAGCAGAAGGGAAGACCATCAAGTCCAGGCCGGGCTCATAAAAACTTCCTAAGCTGGATGTTCCCTTCTTCGTCCCCATCAGTCACTTTAATGGTCAATACTCCAAAAACCAGAGGAGGTCAGCGCTACGAGACAGCAGCAGCCTGCGTCCTTGAGTGTCCTTTAGAAGAAAGCTGGCCAACCAGGAACTTTCCCTGTGTCACTGTTTGTCACAGCAGTTAGCCAAGCTTGACTGACACACTTAGTATTACTAAACGTGGGACTTTAAATCAGAAGTATGAGTTTGGTTCCTGATAACAGTGCACCAATTTGTCATTTAGTTTAGTCCTCATTTAAAAATGTTACTGTTTGGAATTTGGGTCTAAAAGGAAAGCGTCTGTGAATTTACTCTGCTTCCTTCATTTTATGTATTAGAATCTACACCCCAGGCAGGTGAAGTGATGCTCCCAAGCCAGCACTGGTATGTGAGCCGTAACAGGCTATAGATCCTGGTTGAATGAATGAGTGAGAGAATGACTCACTCAAGTGTGCCAGTGAATCTCCCATGCGCTATGATTTTCTACATTGTATAGTGTTATTGGTTGAATTGTGTGTCCCCCCCCCCCCAGATGTTGAAGTCATAACCCCAGTATGTCAGAATGTGACCTTTGGAAATCAGGTCACTGCAGAGGTCATTAGTTAAGCTTCAGTCACCAGCGTGGGCCCTAATCCAACATAATTGGTGTCCTTATAAAAAGGGGAAATTTGGGCAGAGAGCGTCCACGGAGGAAAGGCCTATGAGAAGACACAGAGAAGACAGCCATGTACAAGTCAGGGAGAGGCCTGGAACAGACTGTATCACAGCCCACAGAAGGAGCCAGCCCTGCTGACATGGTGATTTTGGATTTCCAGTCTCCAGAACCATGAGACAGTAAATTTCTGTTAAATCACCCAGTTTGTGGTACCTTGTTATGGTAACCGTAGCAAACTAATACGTATTCAATCTAGCTATGCAAAGGCAATTTTTATGTAGATTATGTAAGTGAAAAGTGCTTACTATCTTGCTTTTCTGACAACAGATTTATTTTTAAGGAAGTTTCCAACCTGAGCTATTGCTAAATTACAGCCAGGGTCCTGCCTCGCCTGCAGGAGGTCTAGACAGCCACGGCGACCCCTACCAGCAGACAGGAGCCGTGCTCCTGGTCCTCTTCTGGTCTCTGCTTCTCCTTATGCAACCCTGACACAGTCGGTTCCCCTTTCCACTGCTTCTTTCCTTCCCGTGAAGTGCTCAAGGTACAGACTTTCAAACGTTTGCAAGCGCTCAGCAAAATTTCCCACGAACCAGCAAAATGACTGCAGAGTTCTCTCAAAACAGCGCGTTTCCATGACATAAAATCACCTTCTCTGTAAAGCTCTGTTATGCATGGTTGTCGACGTGGTTACTAACATGGTGTTTGAGGTTAGCCAATGCAAAGGAAAATGGCTCACCAATCTAAGAGATGGTCACCATTATGGGTAGGACAGAAGTTTCACTGTTCTGGATCAGTGAGTCCCCCAAACCTGACAGCCCATTCTGGGAACTCTTACATAAAATTAGAACTCCACGGGGGTCCACAGTCACCCTCAAGATTTTGATTTCATGCGTCTGAGATGGGGAATGGAAATTTAACAAACTATTATGGTGATTTTAAAGCAGACTCTAGTTTGGGAACCATCGATTTAGGACATTTGGCTTCTGTAATAAATTTCTGCTTAAATTTCCCAGCTTCTCATATTTACATTCTTTCAAGTAGACATCCTGAGTGTACTCACGATTGCATCTAACACTTAACCAACATCCTAATACTATTTGCTAAAACACACACATCTGAACACAGAGCATTTGCACTGGGCCTGTGGCGCTCCGTGGAATCCCACGCCAGCTGAGTTCCTGCTCCTGTACACGCTTCTCACACAGGCTCCTTTTTCATACCTGCTGTCAAATTCTTGCTCTCGTTCAGTCTTTTCTCTCTGTCCATCCTGCACAAGTCCACACAGTCATGCTCCCGAAGGCATCAATGGCTCCTCAGTCTGACACTCGAAGTTTCCGCTGCCCAGTCCGCCTCTCATCTCTGGCCTCTCCCTGCTCCCATACCCCCGGCCCCTCCGTCCTGGCCAGCCCGTGCTGTGACTTCGCCCTGTGCCTCCATCCTGTAGGCTGCCTGGGCCACTTCCTCCCCGTGAACTGGGCTGCTGCTCTCCTCCTCCCCCTCCTCCTCTCAACATCCCCCCTCCCCTCCCTGACGACGTACCCACCATCACTTGTAACAGCATCTCACGAACTTCAGGCATCCCCTGAATGTACTGTCAGTATCTTAACATTTTTCTTTCAATCTACCATTGTTTCTACTTACATTTACTTTAAGTCCTACCATAAATACAAAAACAGTACCCCTTGCCGTAAAGATGGCAGAGAACACAGAACAAGGCTCACTAGCCCCTGCCTGTCCAGGCTCTGAACGTCAGGTCCCCCCTCTCAGGCGCTCAGTGAGTTAGAGAGGCGCTAAAAACATACCAGGACTGAGCGGAGACTTTCTCCTTGAGGCAAGCAGACGGTCTGAAGGAGCGCTGACGTGGGCGTCCCCACATCCCTGTGTGCTGTCCGCAGGGCTGTCTGGGGTCCTGTCTGGGCACCAGCTGGCCAGCACTCCTATCACCACCAGTCCTGTCCCAATCTCTGGGAAAGTCTGCCTGACGAGAACCACGCTTTGTCTTCACGATCGAGGACAGACGCCTCCTCCTTCATAAAGCCACCAATCACCAGCAGTCAGAACGAGTGCCCGGCCCCTGAACTCCAGTAACCACTTTCCCATCCACCTGGTACTGGCCTCAACTAACAAAGCCGAATGGGACTTTCATGTGACGTGGGATTCCTGCAGGACTGCAGTCTCCTGGGGCACAGGGGTGTGGCACCTACATCCTGTTCCCCCTGGGAACACCTGTATATCAATCACCTTTAATACAGGAGAGATAATAAGTGCTGGTGAATAAATGACATAAATCAATTCCTGAATGCATTCTTTGAACTTCCTTTCTTTTGAAGAAGCTTAATGAGATGGATTCCAAATTCTATAATAGCTTTATTCATATTCTCCCCAAACTGACTTCTTTATCACCAATTATCTTTTGATTGTTTCTGAGTCCCAAATCGCGTGTTTTCCCGAAAATAAGACCTAGTCAGACCATCAGCTCTAATGCATCTTTTGGAGCAAAAATATAAAAACCGGTCTTATAATTATAATTATATTATAATTATTGTATTATATTACACCCGGTCTTATAGTAAAATAAGACCAGGTCTTATATTAATTTTTGCTCCAAAAGACGCATTAGAGCTGATGGTCCGGCTAGGTCTTCTTTTCGGGGAAACACGGTAAATGGTATCACCCAGTGCTTCCGCCTCCATATCTAGCTTCTTTTATAGAGGAATTGTTTTAAAACTAAAGTCCATCTGGTCTAACTTAAAGCTGCCTTCTGACTTCCTACTGTTCTTAGAATAAAACCCACAAGCGCCAATGTGGCCACTGGGCCCTACATGAAGTGACCCGTACCTGACCCTTCAATCTCATCTACTTCTCTCCTGTCCCCATCCTCCACTACACTTTCTGTTCCTTAAACCAGCAAAGGCCTCTGTTACTTCTGAGCTTTTGCTCAAACTTCTAGAGGTACCTTTGCCAACCACCACTAAGGTGGCCCCTCTCTCTCGTATGTCACCCTCTGTGTTTCCTTCCTAGCATCTGTCACAACTGATACTGCCTTGCTCAGTTACCTGAGTGTTTCTCTCTCTAACTGGAACGTGGGTTCCATGCAGGCAACGACTGACTCACTCTTATCCACCACAATATCCCGCCGCACAGTGTCTAGGGCAGGGGCTGGCCCCTAACAGATACTCAACAAAAGCTGTTGACTGAAAAATCATTCGCAGCAAGGGGAAACCGTATAGGGAGGCCTAACAAAACCCAAGCAGACTTCATATGGGTGAAAATACAGTTAGGAGCAGTTGACATCCCTGGCAGTAAACTAAGTGCCAGGTTTTTCATGGGCCAGCAAAACAGCAAAGACACAAACGTTCCGGGTGGTGGCAGCACCGTCAAAGCCAAGTCATCAGCATTTCCTTCATGTGAGCAGAGCAGGCGAGTCTCACATCAACTGTTTGCTCAGACATGTGACCATTTACTGAGGACATGCGATACGCCCAGGAGAGGATTAAGCCCTCAGGTAAAGAGATGGACAAGCCTTGCTCCCCGCTCTCAAACACTCCCAGGAGGAGCAGAGGATTTGTAGGCAGTGAAAGTACTCTGTGTGATCCTATTCTGAGCAGGGGAAGTACTCTGTGTGATACTATTATGAGCAATGGAAGTACCCTGTATGATCCTGTTACGAGTAGTGGAAGTACTCTGTGGTACTGTTAGGATGGATACATGTCATTATATATTAGTCCAAACCATAGAATGTACACCACCAAGAGTGAGCCCAAGTGTAAATGAGGGACTTTGGGTGATGTGATGATGTATCAGTATAGGTTTGTCAATTGTCCCACTCTGGTGGAGAGGCTGACAGCGGGGGAGGCTGTGCATGTGGGGGCGGGGCAGAGGGAATATGGGAAATCCCTTACTTCCTCTTAATTTTGCTGTGAACCTAAAACTTCTCTAAAAAAATAAAGTCTTATGAAAAAAAGAAAGGAAAAACCCTCATGGTCCAGTGGTGAAATCATCACATAACCACCAATTACATTCTGATGAGCTCCATGAGTTAACAAGACACCCAGGGGCCGGCGGGAAGGGAGGTTTGGCACAAGGGTTCGCAGAGGAAGTGATCGCTCTGGAACTAAAGTTCCCAGGAAGGACCCCTCCAGGCTGGCAGGTCAGGGTAGAGGGAACAAAGGCACAGGACAAAGAGTGGCTCGTTAGGGAGTGGCCCGAGGTTGGCCTGAGCTGGGCAGGCAGGCAGGGACCTGTCACAAGAGGGAGTCTGTGGCTGTGGAAGGGTTTTAAGCAGACAAACAACTAATTAGATGCATGTTTCAGAAAGAATTGAAGGATGTTGAAATGACACATGGAGGAAAGGACCCTAAACCATCTGATTTCCTCAGCTACCGAGAAGGAACAAATGACATATGTCAACAACTCACTGTGTGACAAACTTCCGCTTTTATCTCTTTCAAAGCTCGTTCAGAGAACACGCACCCACAGCACCGCAGGAAACAAAACCTGGAGAAATAATCCAACATGGAGAATGAGTTAAACACCAACTTAAAAATTATTACCCACATTATCAATTAGCATTTGTTTAGTTTACACAAAGGCCAAGAACCACAAAGAAAAATGGTTACATTTGATTCCATTAAGAAAAATATTAATATTTAGTACATCCTAAATATGTATATATAAATGAAAACCATAAACACAGGCTATAGTCCCATTCCAACCCCTATGCAATACGCCTTTGGAATAAAGTCTCTCCTATAAATAAAAATAAATAAATACATTAAAAAAAAACACCCCAGACATAAAAAGTCAAAAGACAGAATAGGAACTCAGGAAAAAATACTTTAAATATATATGCAATTCAGAGTTAATAAATATACAAAAAGGTCTTAAGAAGTAATAATAAACAATAGAAAAATGGGCAGAGGGCATTAACATGTTGTTCACAAAAGACATACAAATGGCCAAAACATATATAAGAGATGCTTAAACTCAACTGTTAAAGACATGCCCTTCAAAACAATGACATATAATATTTCACCTATCAGGCAACAATGAAAGAGACTGAAGGAATCCAGTTGGAAAATGCCTGAGGAAATAGGCACATTTGGTGGGTGGGGACAACACAGTGTAACATTTTAGAAAGACAATCTGACAGTGTCAAGTAAAGCATCACTTTTTAGAATTTCTCCTAAAGAAACACGCCCACAGGGTGCAAGTGCACACATGTGTATTTACGGAGCTGTGCCGTACAGCACTGCTGGTAACAAGAAAAACCACCTAAATGTTCATCAATAGGGGAATGGTTAAATCAATTATGAATACTCACACAGTGATGAAAAAGAATAAGGTAAATCTCTATTTAAGGGCATAAAACGTGTTTAAATTAGAGAAGTAGAAAAAAAAGAGAAGCTACAAAATATGTATAACATGATTCCATGACTGTGGGAAAAATACACATTCACTTATATTTCTATTTGCAGAGGTAGAGGGAAGTGTGGTGTGTTCGTGTTGGGAGGGTCTGTGGGGGTGCATTAAACAGCAAACAACTAATAATGCCACCACTGGAGGCTGGGACTGGGGGGAGGGGCAAAAAGCACTTTCACAGTTTATTTTACACACTCCTCTAAAAATGCCACAATAGGAAGGTTCTCCAATTCCCTAGGGGTTACAGCAACTGTAGCTTGTGACAACAAAACCCAATTATTAACTGTACTACATTCATTAAATGCTGTTTAGGATCCCCCCAAAAATCCTATTTTATGGACGTTTACTAATTATTAGTAATTTAGGAAATTATGCTTTTCCTGAAATAGAGAAAAGGTTGGCTGTTTTTATGACACTAGCAGTTAATTTTTATTTTCTCACATATTTAAATCTTTATTATACAAACTTACTAGATATACAAACGACTCAATTTTCTAGTGCGAAGGCCCTATTAACAGAAGGAGGGCAAAGCAGAAAGAGGCAAACTCTGATTAACTGGGAAGCGAAAGGCGGAAGAGCAAATGAAAGGGAAAAACTAGGGGGAGCCACCATCAGAGCCACAGGCTATAGGTAACGCCCCCTCAGGACCCCAGAAATGAGTTTGTTTCTGCTAAATTCCTCTTTTAGGGTGAACCATGGTTTTCTTAAAAAGAACTGGGAAGTCAGACACAAAAAGTTACATGCTATATGCTTCTATTTATATGAAATATCTAGAATATGCCAATCTGTTGAGACAGAAAGCATATTGGCGGGTGTCAGGGGCTCAGGTAAGGGAGGGTTAGGTCCAAGAGTCTGGCTCCCCAGAATACTTCCTGCTTGACCCAAATGGTGAACTTTAGCTTTTTATTTTATTATTTATTTTCCTTTTTTCAGCTCTCCTTAGGTATAATTGATGAATAGGAATTGTATACATTTAAGGCGTACAACTTGATTTAACATATGTATACACGGTGAAATAATCACAATCTAGCTAAATAAAATATCCATCACCTCACATAATTACTACTAAATGGCCAAGTTTAAGAGAGAGACATAAATGATTTAAATTCAGACATCTGAAGAAGAATGTAATCTTTAAAAGTGGAAGATCCTTGGGCCTCCGTTTTCCTTCTCCCGAAACCCATAAAGCCATAGGTTATTCCACGTCAGAGCACGGTGGTTACTCTCTCTGGTGTGTTTTGTCACATACAGCACACTGATGTCTGTAAATGAATGCACACAAATGTGCCAAATGCTCCCGGTTAACTGTGGTTGTAAATAGCTCAATAAATGTTTTTATTTACTTGAGATGCTTTGCCCCTACTTTCCTGATTGAAAATAATAAAAATTAATTACTACCTTTTAACAAGTAATGTGTTAGATGGAAGATACCAGATGACTCTCTGGACTACCAGCTATGAAAGATATTTCTAAATGGTGGGAAAAGAGTTTAAAGCTTTGGCGTAGAGAGACATCCTATAAAAAGACACCTACAAACCCACTCAACATTCATATTTTTGAAGGCAGAAATGTACAGGTCACTTACATTTGCAGTATAAATCTCAACCTTCAGATTTCCGATGCTCTAGCCAGAGGATTTGTTAGCTACACATTCAAAGCAAGTTGTCACTATCAGCTGGGCCGTTAGCTGACTGACCAACCACACATTCTGTAACACCGTTTTCCATGGCATACTTTTCACCAATCATAAGGAAATGGGATTTGGTTGATAGGAAACACTTGCCCTGTGTTTTCTTTCTCACAGGAGAGCAAACAACCTAACTCAAGTCTCATAAGTGCCACACGAGCAATTTTTAAAATCCCTCTTTCCTTCAGGTTGTCCTACTCTCAAATACGCAAGGACGATAACAAGTTGAGTGGACTTAGACGCCACATTACTGACGGCTGACAGAGAGTGAACGTGGTCTCGTCATGAGCACTGCTGCCTCTAAGCCACTATACAAACCCAAGGACACCTGAAGGAAGTCAGTGTCATCGTTACGCTGTGGAACAAGTCTTAACAGTACCAGGACTATTTAACCAGACGGACCTGTGTCGGCCATTCATCTCCAAGCCCACGACTGGGCAGATGAAACGTGCTCGCTGGAGGTCATCGTGTTTGTCACCTTTTGTGTTTCCTTTATCCCCTTCCCAGGCAGGATTATCAGAAAGCCTCAGTTCTGTCACGTTCTGTGAAAAACCATCAATATTTTAAGAAATCATTTTATAAATGGATCATTCTTATCCTTAATAACCACCTAAGTCAACAGAGAAATGGTTCTTCTAGTACCTTCCCATACCAAACTTCTCCTTTCTAGTTACTTTCCTTTGACCACCAATTAACATGGATATAAAACTAAACCATAAATTGTGATAGAAAACAAGATTTTTAAAATCTACTGACTAGTAAATAAATTAATTTCTATTTTACAAATACTTTTCTATTTAAGGAAAAGTAAGTTCTGACATGAAAAATTAATTACTCCACTAAGAGAAAGCATTATATTAGTTTCATCCAGAAAGGGACACTTTCTCTTTCTGCTGATGAATCCTCACTGAGGCTCTTCCAGATTACTGACCATCCATGTTTATTTAACAGTTGAATTGACAGTGAAATCTGAGGCCACAGTCTAATGAGTTAAAAAGCAGATTATTAGCCAGCGAATACAATCACATTCCAAGATTCAGCCGTTCAGTTTTTCAAAAATTCAATTTTACAAGGAATGACTTAGCCGCACTTGAGCATTTGAGGCATTGTTTCAGAGTTAACCACACCATTTGATTCCAGCATTCTGGAGAGCAGCTGAGTAAGTGAGAAGGAAAGCCGTCTGGGATGTGTCTCACCAAGTTTTCTGCTCAGAGTATTTGTGGACTGTTAATTGACAGTAATGACAATCTCATACATTTGCATGGCTTTGTTTGAATCCTTTCGTTTCCTTGGAAGGTTTAGTATTTTTTTTGCATTAAAGTGGAAAGTTCAACCACCTACACTGAATACTGTGTTTTAAGTCCAGAACTGTATAAATAAAATTCAATGATAATCACATTTTTGAGAGAAGATAATTATGCTACTGTGGGTTTTTAAGGAATGGATTCTCTTCCCAAGGTAAAAGATGACAAAAATCAATATAGTTATTTTTATAGCACTACCATTAGCTATGTTTCAGAGTTACTAATTTGCCTGAAATGAACATATCCTATATTCTATAATCACGCCAAGAATTCAAACAAAAGGCCTAATATAATAATGAAAAATATAAAAAGAAAGAGAAGGAAAAAAAAGAAAATAACAAAATAAAAAACCAACCCAAAACCTCAGACTGGGCGTCAGGGGCTCTGGTTCTGATGTATAAGCCTCACTAACAAGCCAAGTGGCCTCAAGGCGTTATTTTGGGAAGCATGAGGTGACGTGTTTGACAAGCTTCATGGTTCTCAAATTTATCATTACTTTTCTGATTTTTCTCCCACTGACCAAATTTGAAAGACTCTGTCCTCTCAACAATGTCCTTAACTAAAAAACTTGCTTTTCCACTTTTATGAAAGAACTTGAATGGCCAGTCAGAACGTCCATTGAGAAGGAGATAACCACCATGATTTATCAGTGATCTCCCGATAAAATTCTCTAATTCTATGAGTGTCTTCCAAATAAAAAATTCAAGTATCTGAGTTTTAACTACAAAAATAATGCCTCCCAACATTTGTACAGCATATTAAGAGTTTTCAAACGTATTAAATTACGAGTTTTCACACCTATTTTTCACACACATTAAATCATAACAGATTCATAAGGCAAGAAGCACAGGTGTGGGGCCGTCTGGCTTGAGCTTTACGTGACCTGCCCCAAATCACACCTTTAGCTTGCTGGGTGGGAATGGGATTCCAACGATCTGAGTTGTCTATATTATACATGAATTCTATAAAATAAACCGCAACCACTGA
Source organism: Rhinolophus sinicus (assembly GCF_036562045.2). Taxonomy (NCBI): domain Eukaryota; kingdom Metazoa; phylum Chordata; class Mammalia; order Chiroptera; family Rhinolophidae; genus Rhinolophus; species Rhinolophus sinicus. The sequence continues at coordinate 21,407,879 of NC_133762.1, forward strand.
GACTCTCGGAGCACTTCAGAATCACCTGTCTTACCTTGATGCTTTTAATGTGAGAGGCTGCCTTCCCCAGAGCCTTTCCAGAAGATTTGTCCAACAGAAACTCAATGACGGCATCTTTGTTATAAAGTCTGTAACAATAAGGATGAATCAAAACATTCTGGCAACAATTACCCTTCATGCAAAGGAGAAGCACTAAACTGAGTACAATCCAAGGTCATTTACATCTGGTAGCAGTAATGCCCGACCTTACTAAAAAAGTAAACGTTGTCCTCTCGCAACTATTTCCAGATCATACAAAGAAAGAAACTACTTTAAATCAAGGGTTGCAAACTGGCAGCCTGAGGGCTTGAATGCGATCTTAACAATGATTTTAAAACTGGGAAATTGAATACAAAACTAAACATTTTCAACTTTTCCTTAAAAATAAATAAATAAATAAATCAGAAGTTCTGGAATCACTAGGCCACATCCTTGAACTGCAACAACTGGCTGGAAGTGAGCAGTAGCTACCTGTTTAGACAGGAGATGAACTCGCCAGTTTCCCCCAGTCCCCACCATTCCCTCCTGGCTCCTTCATACATTTATACTTATAACTTAACTCCTGTTAACCCCTGTGTTTTCAACCCATGCATTAAATAAACCAAACCGAATAGGAAAGTGTAGAAGTATGTTCAGAGCCAGGGAATGATAACCTAGGCTTAACAAATTTGCTTGAGATAATTCACATTTGAAGAATAAGTAACTGTACTTACAAATTAAAATTCTTTAAAAAAAAATCACTTAATAAAAACTCGTCTTGATTATGTAAAGAAACCATACCTGCCAAGTTCACAGGCAACTATTGGGCGCCTTAGTATTTCTTGACTTAGAGCACAATAGTTCCATTGGGCCACCAATTCAGCATCTTTGTCAACCTAAGGAAAAAAAATTCTTCCAATTAATTTTCACCTCTGAAAGACATACGGTCCACAATTCTACATATAAAGCTTATTCAATAATATCACACTATGATTTTTAAAAAATCAAAAACAGTAACACAAGAAGCTGGGATTTAAAAAGTCCAAGTAAGCAATATTATGTCAAAAAAGTCCCCTCTAAATATGACACCTACGACGAAACAGTTTAGATCAAGTTATCAAACTGCTTAGGCAAGCTATACATAAATATTAATATTCGTATCTTAACTATAAGTTAGGAAAGCCATACAGAAAAAACAAGCAGTACAGGTTAATTTGTAACAATGGTACAGGTTCCAAAGTTTTAGCAGAATTTAAGGACTACGAATTGAAAAGATATGCTTTTTTGTTTAAAAAGGTCAGCACAAAGACTGTATAATTCTTTATAAAATCACCAATTTTAACATAAGTGTTTTTTTGGTAAACTATTCACTAGGGGCACATCAAACCCTTATCCACAGTATGAAATCCAGATATAAGACCTTCCATAACCCTCAAATGGTATTTTTACCTACATGATATTCCACGTCCCACTCTTTCCCCCTCCTACAACACCAAACCTGAATAATGTAACATGATGGCACATTTGGGAGAAAAAAGAACTAGGAAAACAAGAAAAAGAAGAAGAAAAAATGTCCTTAAATTTAATTTTTGCAGCAACAATTGCTTAAGTGTTTGCTCTGTGCCAGACACTGTGCTAAGCAGTTTCTGTAACATAACCTTTTAACCCTCATGAAACCCCCATTTATCAGTATTTTCACATTTGTTGTTGAGGAAAGTGAGGCACCAGGAGGTTAGGTTACATGTCTAAGGTCACAAAG